>NC_047505.1:20149339-20471635 GCF_902827115.2 Pseudochaenichthys georgianus
TCGTCAGACTTCTGGGTCTTTTACAGCATTGCCATTATATCCTCCTGTCTTTTATTTTGAAATATGTTCTTTAACTTCCGGTCCACCGGACTGCTTTTCTTCATTCTTCAATACAAAACTACGGAGCCCTGGAGGGTTCATTGAGAGAAAAATAAATAAAACGTGGCCACGCTTAAGTAACTCGTGCGCACGCTTTAGTAACTCGTGCGCACGAGTTAATAAAGCATGGCCTCGTTTTATTTAAATTGAGGGATTCCTGTCCGTGACTCACAGAATCTGCTGCTGCCCACAGCTGTTTTATAGAAGGAAAACATCCTTCACTTTATGAAATCTCTGTGGCACCAGTGGCCTGTACTACGAAGCAGGATTTGCTATTTACACTATTCATTCATGAAGTATGACGCTGCGCTGTCAGCATGCGTCTCCATGTTTGTGATTGGTCAAATGTTGGTAACCCCGTCCCTTTCACGTGAACTCACTCTCAGCCGGACAGAGAAACCCTGGTTGATTTGCTGAGTTAACCAGCTTCGTAGGACCGCTTAGCGACATCGCGTTTGTTAGGGTTAGTTAAGCCGGGTAAATCAAACATATCCAGGGTCTGTTGAACTGGCTTCGTCGTACAGGGCACTGGAGGCAGTAACGTGTAATTCAGCAGAATCTGAGAAGAGCAGCACCAGCTGCAAAGAGCGGTGCCTTTTACTGTTTACTTCACTGCTTGCCCTTCATTAGAACCGCTGGATAGAGATCGAGGCTGACTACGTTTAACCACACACACCTCTACACACATCGAACTACCAGAGTATTCCCCCTCGTTTATGAAGGATATGTCCTGTCACGGGGCGCATGCTGTGTGTGTGTGTGTGTGTGTGTGTGTGTGTGTGTGTGGTGTTGTGTGCGCGTGCGTGCTCAGCTCCGCTCTGTGTGTGCGTGTTCGGTGTGTTTGTGTGTGTCCGACACCCCCGGCATTTGTTTTCAAATTACCACGAACAGTAATTTACACAAATCTGGTTCTCCATAGTTATATGTGTATTCCCAAGTGAAAGAAATTCGTTTAATCTTAATCTCGATGTGCTATAGTCCTGCCGGAGTGCACCGGAACGAACGATACTATCATAAACAAATGCCCACACACACACACAAAACAAGGCCACGCTTTAGTAACTAGTGCGCACGCTTTAGTAACTCGTGCCCACGCTTTAGTAACTCGTGCGCACGCTTTAGTAACTCGTGCGCACGAGTTACTAAAGCGTGGGCACGAGTTACTAAAGCGTTCACGTTTATTTATTTTCTCTCTGTGAACCCTCCAGGGCTCGTACAAAACGGAAAATTGAATGAAGTTGTTATCAAAAACCAAAATCAGACCGTTTTTTTTTATTAGGTCTTCTCGTTATCCGTCTTTTAATTCAGACAACGCAAACGGGAAAACGGCTTTGGTTTTCCGTTTTTCCGTTTTAAATCAAAAACGAAAAAAGGCTGGTATTTTCGTTTTTTGGCTTTTGTTTCAAACGAAAAATCAAACTAACAAAACGTACACGGACCAGGTCAGACCTATACAATTCATTAATTTTGGTTTATAAATTAATGTCAAGACATTTATGTTTATGATTTCTGAAGCACTTTCTAAATAATAAAAAGAGAGTTCATATGTATTTACTGCATGTATGCATTGATGAAAAATAAGCCATGTGCAGTAATATAGAAAATTGAGGATGCAACGTGATGCATCGGGATATCGAATTGAATCGAATCGTTGACAGGATAATCGCTTCCGGTGGGATCAGGGGGTACGTCTTAGTGCTGCATGTGATACTATTGACCATGACATCCTATTAGAAACACTAGAATATTTAATTGGCATAAAGGGAACCGCTTTAAACTGGTTTAGGTCCTATCTATCTGAACGGTCTCAGTTTGTATGTGTCAACGATGAATCTTAGATTAGATTAGAATCTTTAATGACCACACAGCCAGGCTGGTGGAATTCGTGTTCAGTGCAGATTATTACAGTTTATTTCATACAATTCAACATACAGTAAACAGACAATAACAAGTACAACACACAGCACAGGGCAACATATCATAACATAAAGTTCAAGGTGTGGTGGATTGTTATTGTTCATTGGGGTTATTTAGAGTCCATTTAGTGTCTGTATTGCAAAGAGGAAGAAGCTGTTTGAAGCGGGCGGTTTTGGTGGACAGTGACCTGTAGCACATCCCTGAGGGCAGAAGTTGGAAGACATGGTGAGTGTAGTGGACATTTTTAGTTATGCTATCATATCAGATCCTTCATATGCTTAAACCAAATGGATGTTATTCCCTCTTGTTGTGCTTTCACCATTATCATCTCTTCTTCCTCTTCTTCAAGGCCAAAGAGCTGCTTTGGCTACTGAGAGACTCACACAGACACACACGAACTTCCCTGCTCTGAGAACCGTTATGCTATCTCCCGCTCAAGGCCAGGTGTCTAATAACAATATGTGACTGTGTGAATCCAGATTTCTCACGTTCCCACTCATTTGCTATATAACCTTTGCTTTTCCATTGTTCTGCGCCACTCTCGCGCAGACTATCTTATACTCTGTGCGACTTGTGACATATTATATTATTGTATCGTGTATTTGAAGCTTCAAATAAATAACCAAAAGACAGCTTTTCTCGATTCACCATTTATTTGTTTTGATCATTTGACTTGTACTCTCCAGCCGTGTTTGGGCCCTAGATTTCCATAACATGAGTTGGGTGGGAGGGGTCAGAAATGATTTTCTTTGCCCTTGTGACAGTTCGTTGGTGGTGAAGTGATTCGAGTGATGGAAGGGGACTGCCGGTGATTTGATGCTTTGTTGACGATACGTTGAAGTCGATTCCGGGAGAGGTTGTCTGAGCTGCTGTACCAGACGTGATGCATGAAGTGAGGATGCTTTGGAGGATGGCTGTGGAGAACTGGATTCGGAGATGTTTCCTCACTCTGTGTTTCTTGAGCTGCCGCAGAAAGAACAGCCTTTGGTTGGCTTTGTTGTAGATGAGGTCGGTGTCGGTCTTCCATTTGAGGGTATTGCTTATGTGAGTGCCAAGAATTTGAGTGATTCTGTGGTGGAAATGAGTTTGCCGGAGATAGATAGAGGTGATTTGGGCTGTGGCTTTCGCCTGAAGTCGATGATTATTTCTTGGGTTTTTGCTGTGTTAAGTAGGAGGTTGTTTTCTGAGCACCAGGTGACTGCTTGATGGATCTGAGTGAGGTATTGTGTTTCATTATTATTTGAGATGAGTCCTGTTATTGTTGTGTCATCTGCGTATTTATATATGTTGACTGTGGGGTGCTGGATGTGAGTTGGTTTGTGTAGAGTGAGAATAACCAGGGGGATAGGACACAGCCTTGTGGAGCTCCTACTGAGGTGCAGAGGGAGAGATGTGGAGTTGTTTATTTTTGACTCGTTGTTTGTCTGTTCCAGAGGAAGCTGTGTATCCAGTGACAGATGCAGGGGTCAGTGTTCATGTCCATTAGTTTATTGAAGAGTTTTTCCGGGTTTGATGGTGTTGAAAGCTGAGCTGAAGTCCAGGAACAAGATGCGGGCGTAGGTGTTGGGGGATTCCAGGTGTTGTAGAGCGTGATGGATTGCCAGGTTGACAGCATCATCCACGTATCTGTTGGTTCTGTAAGCAAATTGATATGGGTCCATGAGGGGGGGAGGTGCTGGTTTTTAGGTGCCTGAGAATGATGCGCTCAAATGATTTCATCGCCTCAGATGTGAGGGCTATGGGCCTGTAGTCATTGAGGCAGGATATTTTATTAGACTTGGTTACAGGGATGATAGTGGATTCCTTAAAACAGTGAGGAACTGAACACTGGCAGAGGGAGGAGTTGAAGATGTTGGTGAAAACAGGGGCCAGTTCTGCAGCACAGTGATGGAGTGCCGCAGGGCTGATGTTATCTGGGCCTGCCGCCTTGTTTCTCTCCAGTCTCCTGAACGTGCACCTCACCTCTGCCTCTTTGATGAGGAATGGTGGGGGAGGGGGGGGGGGAGATGGGGGTGATAGTGGAGAAACTGGAGAATGATCAAACCTGCTGTAGAAGGCGTTCAGTTTGTCCGGAAGCTGATGGTCATTTTCTGGTGGGGGGGGGGGCTTTGTTTTGTAGTTGGTGAGGACCTGAAGTTTTTTCAAAACTGTCCTAGTGTTATTGTTTGAAATTTCCTGTTCTATTTTTGAAGCATAGTTGAATTTGGCTTTTCTTATTCCAGATCTAAGTTTGTATTTTGCAGCCATGTCCTCTTTATTTACGGATTTGTATGCATAGTTTTTTGTCCTTTCTTAATTGTTGAATTTCTTTGGTGAACCAGGGCTTATTGTTATTGTGTTGTTATATTGTTTTCGTCGGGATGCATAGCTGCTCACAAAATTGGACGTATGACGTCACTGTGTCGGTGTAGGCATGGAGGTCCCCAGCTGCGTGGAAAACTTCCCAATCAGTGCATGCGAAGCATCCACGCAACTTTTCGATGGCTTCTGTGGACCAGGACCTGGAGGATTTTATTGGGTTGTTTGTATTTCGGGATAAGCAGCAGCATTGCGTGGTCCGACTTGCCGAGCGGAGCTCCCGCAGAAGCACGGTAAGCCTCCTTGAGTGGAGTATATAGTGGTCGAGTGTGTTGTTTCCTCTGCTGGGGCAGGTGACTTGCTGGTGGTAGTTGGGAAGCTCCATGGACAGATTGGTGTGGTTGAAGTCGCCTAACACAGTGGTTCTCAAATGGGGGTATGCGGACCCCTAGGGGTACGTTGTAGTACTGCAGGGGGTACGTGACATTTATTTTATGTTAATGAGAAAAGATAAATATACCAATTTTAGGAAAAGTAACGAAGTTTGATCAGTGTGGGTTTTATATTAATAGACTAGAGTTACACATATTTAAAAACACGAAGTGTAATAACTGCAGTTGCCTCCCTGTCAGAATGACAAAGATCCTCAGCGAAGCACAAGCCCATGTTTCTCACTAAATTGTAAGTACAACTTATTAAAAATATCAGTTCAATAGAGGTGATTGAAGATGAGAAATTGTTGTATATGTATGTATAAATGTAAGTAGGAATAACTTGCATAATGATTTAAAGGACAATCATTGATCAAGTAAGGGGTGGGAATTAATAAGCATTTGCTTCCTCCTACTCCCTTTCGGACACATATGATTTTTTTAAATTTTTATTATTATTATTAATATGATAATACTTTTTTTGTATCATGAATGTGGATGAATACTGTATTTTTAACAATACAGTATTCTGTTTTTTCACATTTGTTATTTTTTCTTTGTTATTTTTCAATCTGTTCGAAATAAAGATTGAAATGAAATGAATGAAAATAATGCAACTAATGTCATCTTAGTGTTATTGCATGATATTAAAATTGTTGGCCATGAAATTTAGTGATGGATTGTAAACATTTGAAACGTAGCATTTAAGTGTTACAATGTTGTTGTTTAATAAATCAGACACCGATGGAGCAGCGCCCTACTGTACCTCTTTATATAGCTTTTTTTTCCCTAACATATAGTTTTTGCGCTGATCAGGGGGGGGTACTTCGCTGAATTTTTTTACATTATTGAAAAAAGTTTGAGAATCACTGGCCTAACACAATTATTGCTGCGTCTGGATGTGCGTTTCCACGGAGGAGATGTGACTGGCTAGATCGCTCATGGGTGGTGTTAGCGTTAGCCTCAGGTGGAATGTAAACACCGATTATGATTATCGATGCAAACTCTCTGGGAAGGAAGGTAGGTGGGTCTGCATTCGACAGTTAGATGCTCTAGAAGTGGGGAACATGTATGGCTTAGCGAGGTGGAGTTTGTGCACCAGCGATGGTTGACCCATAATGCATATTCCACCACCTTTAGATTTGTGTGTTAGTTCCACTGACCTGTCGGCTCGGTGGAGTGTGTATCCTGCGAGTGATACTGCTTGGTCGGGAATCGAATGATCCAGCCAGGTTTCAGTCAGGCAGATGGCGGAGCAGTCACCGTAGGTTTTATTTGACTGGATCAGGAGATGAAGTTCATCCATCTTGTGCCTGAGAGATCTTACATTTGACAGCAGAAGGGCAGGGAGTGGGGGTCGGTATGGGCGCCTCTTGAACCGCGATAGGACACCGGAGCGCCTGCTCCCTTTGCCGGTTTGCTGGCCATGGCATTGGGAGGCCAGGTGAAACAGGTAATATTTCCTTCGGGAAAGAAGTTGATGACTCCAAAAAACTGTATGTTGGTTGTGTCTGAAGTTTAGTAGGTCCCCAGCGGGTGTATTGGATAACACATGACACTTACACACATATAGGGCAGACAAAAGTACGACAGACATAAACATAGCTTGCACTGGGGCGAGCCTCACGGCCGCCATGTTTACCTTCAATACAAACTGAAGTTAGCCATGGAGTGCTGCAGGGCTCAGTGCTTGGACCTATTTTGTTCACATTATATACAGTATGTTTCTGTTAGGCAATATTATAAGGAATCACATCCGCATACATTTTCATTGTTATGCGGATGACACATACTCATTTATATTTATCGATCAAGCCATCTTCGCTTACAGGGACTGAAGCAGGGGCGGTTCTAGGGGGGGGGGGGGGGGGGCAGGGGGGCCATTGCCCCCCTAACACTGACCTCTGACTAGTGTTAATTTCGTTGACTAAAACTATGACGAAATATGTTCGTCAACGACCTTTTTTTCCATGACGAAAACGATGACGAGACGGCACCGACGGCAGTAAACAAGAACTGTAACGAAATCATCATGCAATATCGTTGATGAAAAGTGACGAGACGAAAATGTAGTTTACTAAATAAAAACTATGCCAAAATCTCTCTTTACTTTCGTTGACGAAAAATGAGGAGACGAAATATTATCAAAGATAACGTTACATATCTGATAGTCAGTTTTTCTCCCAGCTGTTCCACTTCCGGTGCTGCGGCAGGGCAGCAGCTGTGTGTGTCTGTGGTGCGCACGGCGGTACATTTGAATTACACCGGGCAGTGGCACACTGTGAACTGTCAGGAAGACTCGGGTCTAACTCATGGTCTAACTAACCATATTTAACAGAAAATAAAATGGCAACAACAGGGTTTGGGAGCAGTGGTCGCACTCGCGTTAACCGAATACCCCCCGTCAGCGCGAGTGAGTGATACATTGTGCACTCGACGGGTAATAATGGATTATGACGGAAATGTTACAATCCTGTCCGTCAAAATGACTGACACCGAAAAAGTCTAAAGCCACCACTGCGTGGGAGAAAGAAACAATGTGATATTTGGGCCCATTTTCGCTACAATGAGGCGGAGAAAAAAAGCGAATGCATTGTTTCATCAGAACGGAAGCAATGTGGACATAACACAGCTGATAAAACCACCACAAACCTGACCAGATACTCTCTGCAAAGCTTCTTAATCATTTAACCTGTGTTTTTCATCAAATAAGGACAAGATATAATCTTATTTATTATATATACTAAAATGACAAATTATTGGTTTTGGCTAGACTAGTTTGACTGAAATGTTCGATATAATCTGATGACTAAAAAAGACTCAACAGTTTTCATTGACAAAAAGTAGACTAAAATAATTAGTTTTCTTTGACTAAAATATGACTAAAATGCTCAGACTTTTAGTCGACTAAAACTTGACTAAAATAGTTACTGTTTTAGTCGACTAAAATAAGACTAAAATGCTCAGACTTTTAGTCGACTAAAACTTGACTAAATAAAAACAGGATGAAGGTGACTAAATATGACTAAAACTAAAAAGGAAATTTAACACAGGACTAAGACTAAAACTAAATAAAAAAATGGCTGACGAAATTAACACTACCTCTGACCCCCCTAACAATGACATTTTTTTTTTTAAATGTATATTTTCTGGTACTCGGTTTGCCAAAAACCGCAGGATTTTGTTGCTGTAATGTAAGATTGTGCAGATATGTAAAGTAGAGATGTAACTGTTCATTGCCTTTATTTGACAAAGGTTTGTCCCTTGTAATGAGGGAGGCGGCGGATAATGGTCGGCAGGCATTGAAGATTTTAAGAGACTATTATGCTGGCACAGGTAAACCACACAGAGACCGCCATCACCGCTTTGAAAAACGCGGAGGAGAAATTAAGTGATGGGCTTCTTGTAGCAATGGTTTTGAAGGGACTACCAGAATCATTTAAACCATTCGCAATACACATCACGCAAATTGACCAGACAATACGTTTTTCTGAATTTAAAACTAAGCTCCGCAGCTATGAGGATATTGAGCGAATGCGCACATCGCCACCAGAGGACAACGTCATGATGCCACGAGAGCAGTTGAGAGTGAGACAACCCTCTGTACCAAGAGCATGGGATAAAGGAACCAAGTGTGCGGACATTGCTTGTTACAGATGTGGCCTGAGTGGTTCGAGGGTTACCGCCCCTTGAGGCACCTAGGACCTTGAGACCACAGCTCCCCGCCGCGGCTTCGGCAATAGAGACTTTGAACACCGACCACTCTGGTTCAATGTCCCCAACCTCCACAGGAATGCCCGAAAAGCTCCGCCGGAGGTGTGAGTTGAAGGCCTCCTGAACTTGGGCCTCCTCCAGACGTTCCCAGTTAACCCGAACTACACGTTTGGGCTTACCAGGTCAATCCAGAGGCTTCCCCCGCCACTCGACCCAACTCACCACTAGATGGTGATCAGTTGACAACTCCGCCCCTCTCTTTACCCGAGTGTCCAAAACATACGACCTCAGGTCCAATGATACGATAACGAAATCGATCATGGACCTTCTGCCTAGGGTGCTCTGGTACCACGTACACTTATGAGCATCCCTATGTTCGAACATGGTGTTTGTTATGGCCAATCCATGACTAGCACAGAAGTCCAGTAACAAACCACCACTCCGGTTCAGATCAGGGGGGCCGTTCCTCCCAATCACGTCCCTCCAAGTGTCTCCATCATTGCCCACATGTGCGTTGAAGTCTCCCAGCAAGATTAAAGGGTCCCCTTCAGGAGCCCCATACAGGACTCTTTCCAGGGTCTCCAAGAAGGCCGTATACTCTGAACTGCTGTTGGGTGCATAAGCACACACACCAGTCAGAGTTTTCCCCCCCATAACCCGCAGGCGTAGGGAGGCGACCCTCTCGTCCACTGGGGTAAACTCCAACAACGGAGCACCTAACCGGGGACTTGTGAGTATCCCCACACCCGCCCGGCACCTCACATCTTGAGCAACTCCGGAGAAGAATAGAGTCCAACCCCTATCCAGAAGTAAGGTTCCAGAGCCGACGCTGTGCGTAGAGGTGAGCCCAACCAGATCCAACTGGTAACGCTCCACCTCCCGCACAAGCTCCGGCTCCTTCCCCCCCAGAGAGGTGACGTTCCACGTCCCCAAAGCCAGCTTCTGTCGCCCGGGTCTGGTCCGTCGAGACCCTCCGCTTTCACTGCCACCCTTCTGGCAGCGCACCCGACCCCATCGCTGTTTCCCGTAAGTGGTTGGCCCGCGGGACAGAGAAGCGGAGGTGTTGCCCACGTTGCCTTTTCGGGCTGGGCCCGGCCGGGCTCCGTGGCAAGCCCGGCCACCACACGCTCGCCGACGAGTCCTCCTTCTGGGCCTGGCTCCAGAAGGGTACCCCGGGCTTCCTCCGGGCCGGGTATCCTCACTTCTTTGTTGTTCTTTCATGAGGTCTTTTGAACCAATCTTAGTTTGGCCCCTTGCCTGAGACCAATTTGCCATGGGAGACCCTACCAGGAACACAAGGTTCCAGACAACACAGCCCCCAGGTTCATCAGGGCACACAAACCTCTCTACCACGGTAAGGTGCTGGTTCTTCAGAGAGAAGAACCAGCACCGTATTCCCCACATCAAAATGGCACTGCTGAGAGGAATTGGCGCACACTTTTTGACATGGCCAGGTGCATGCTTATAGAAAATGAGATGCCAAAAGGTATGTGGCCCCATGCAGTACAGACAGCAGCTGTAGTAAGGAATAGATGCTTCAAAAACCGCACAAAACAGACACCTTAGTTTATGCTGACAGGTAGAGGGCCTAACCTGTCCAGAATGCACAAGTTTGGGTCAGTGTGCTATGCCTATAAGCAAGACAAAAAGAAAATGGACTCAAGGTGTGAAAAGCCAATTTTTGCTGGATATGACAAAAATAGTCTAGCCTACATGGTCTATTTCCCTCACAGTGGAAAAGTGCAAAAATCTTGTGAAGTTTGTGACCAAGACCAATTCAGAAAGAGAAACACAAACAGAAACCGTCTCATGACTTTGAGGTACAGAACAAATCTGGCAAAATCAAGCGTGATACTAACATTAGCCCAGTATCTATACCAGTGGTAACAGAGACAGAAGACGACAAGAGTGAGAAAGAAGCCAGCTTACTTATGTGACAGTGTATGTGGTAAGGAAAGGGAGGATCAGCTACTGACAAATATTGACTAATGTTACAGATTAATGTGCAATATCCCTTTAACATTTAGGGAAGCTGTAACTTCATCTGAGTCAAAACAATGGGTTATTGCAATGGATGAGGAAATGCAATCGCTAAAAGAGAATGACACATTTATCCTGACCAACTTACCTCGAGGTGAGAAAGCAGTGGGGGGTAAATAGGTGTATGATATCAAAACCAATGTTGATGGGTCCGACATACAAGGGATACAGTCAGAAGAGGGGTGAAAACTATGATGACATTTTCACCTACCGCTAACCTCACCAGTATCAGAGTGTTAATGCAAAAAGCAGCACAGGAAAATCTGATTTTACACCAAATAGATGTTAAAACTGCTTACCTACATGCACCAATAGACTGTGAGATATACATGGAACAGCCAGAGGGGTTTGAGGTAAAATCCAGTAAAGGTGAAAAGTTGGTGTACAAGCTAGAAAAGTCACAATATGGGCTTAAACAGTCAGCCAGAAATTGGAACAAAATGCTGCATGAGTGAAAATGAGTTCCTACCCTGCTGACCATTGTGTTTACACAAAATAGACTGAAAACTGGAAAGTGATAATGATAATATGGGTTGATGACATAATCATTGCAGCTAGTGATAACAATGCATTGAAAGTTGTTAAAGAGATGCTCACAGCTAAATTCAGGATGAAAGACTTGGGGAAACTAAAACATTTCCTGGGCATTGATTTTGATCAAACTGATTCATGTGTAAAGATGTCACAGAAGAAAATATGTGAACAAAATACTTGAAAGGTTTAACATGCAGGATTGTAAACCAAGAGTGACACCTTGTGAGCAACAACTGAACTACTTAGATGATGCTGTACTGATGGAAAAAGCAAATCTGATTTATTGTCCAACAGACCAGATGGTGGCAGATGTTATGACAAAAAAAGTTTAAGTTGATTACGTTTACAAAGTTTATGTTTGGAGAGGAACAATTTCTGAAAGGTAGAGAACCTTATAATGTTTTTCTTTGTTAAAAGACCACAATTGTGATATCAAGTGGGGGTGTTAACATTCAGGTAAATGTGTTACCAATTTGTGTTTGTTATTTGTTGTGCATGACTGGAAGCCAATAGCGAACCAGGTTAAAATTCAATGATGGGTATAATTAAAGCCACGCCTCCAATGGGAGTGTCCGTTGTATGAAATGCCACTGTTTCTGATGCTTCGTTATTCCTCCGCTTATTTGGATGCTAAACAGCAATGAAGTTATGCTTACTCTGCTAACACTTACATTGTTTTATATTAAACACAGACAAAACTGAAGTTATTGTACTAGGCCCCAGGCATATAATGCCCCTTTCACACCAACGCGGTTCCAGGGCCGGTTCGGAGCTAGAGCCTGATAAGCACCGTTTTTTTCTGTTCACACCGCAGTGGAGCCGGCTCTTTTCCCCTAAAACCTGTTCTTACCAAGCTTAAAAAAATTGTCGGTCTAGAAGCAAGAACCACATACGCCACGAAAACCCGATACTTAAACCGTGGACCAGATTTGCAACAAACTGAAAAAAGTTAAGATGGATTAGCGGGACCAAAAGCGAGACCTCGGACAGAGTGGCAGCGATCGTCCGAAAACAAGTCCACATTATGACTTGCTAGACTCTATCAAAGAACATTTGAAAGTCGCTTTTGACGAATGGACAGTTTGTGGTGAAGTCGTCCAATTATATCCATTTGGTTTCGACAGAGCAAAAGCAAAACGAGCAGCGCTTCAATACAATCGGCCATTGTTGTTGGGTTTCCCCACGGTTTGGCTTTATGAAGCAGGCACGTAAACGGCAACGTCATGACGCAAACGATGACGCAATGACACAGCACCACTCGGGTTCTGGGTGGTGTGAACAAAACGGAGGCTGAAAGAAAAAACGGTTCTGAACCAGAAGAGCGCAAGCACGGAGCTAGAACAGGAACCGCGTTGGCCTCCAGCAAACCATAAGGAATCTTAGGAAT
This sequence comes from Pseudochaenichthys georgianus, assembly GCF_902827115.2. NCBI lineage: Eukaryota > Metazoa > Chordata > Actinopteri > Perciformes > Channichthyidae > Pseudochaenichthys > Pseudochaenichthys georgianus. Next base: position 20,161,760 of record NC_047505.1, read on the forward strand.
TATATTTGATCAGGATTTGTCCTTTAACGCCCACAAAAAACACATTTTAAGTACTGCCTTCTTTCATATGTAACATTGCAAAAATCAGGCATCCTATATTAAAAGGTCATTATACCCTTCTGTCCCACAAGGGCATTGTGTTCCAAGAATGGAGGGTTATTGGTTGTTCTCTAAAAGCACAATTGCGCCCAGTTTTGCTGCTATAGGCATAGACTGTCAGGGGACACCTTACTTCTTTCTTCTCTTTCTCTGTAGCTGTGTATCCTCATGTTCCAAATAACCTAGCTTCCCCAAAAATGTTTGTGTCTGTCTACGCCTGGATCCTGAGTCGTGGCTGATCATGTTGCTGTGGTCCTGAGTCCTGGTTTCTTTAATGTTTCCCCCATTCACTGTGTTTTGTTTTGGGAAGTTTTTCCTTCTCCGATGTGAGGGTCCAAGGACAGAGGGTGTTGTATTTGTATTAATGTTCTGCACAAACTGTAAAGTCCCCTGAGACAAATGTAACATTTGTGATATTGGGCTATATAAATACACTTTGATTGATTGAAACATACTATCATAATGATAGATGTTCAACAATAATAATAATAATGCATTTTATTTATATAGCGCTTTTCACAACTCAAAGACACTTTACAGTATGAGGGAGGGTAGACAAACAAGAACAGGAAAACAAGTAAGTAAAAAATAAAAAGGCAGTCAAGAGGAAGTTGATTGAGAGGGGGGGGGGCTTATGGGTAGACAGAGTTGAAAAGATGTGTTTTGAGGCGGGACTGAAAGACTGTGAGGGACTCAGAGTCACGGAGATCTTGGGGGAGGGAATTCCAGAGCCTAGGAGCTGCCACTGAGAAGGCTCTGTCCCCAAAGCTGCAGAGTGTGAATGTGGGAATGAATAGGAGTCCGGCTGCGGTGGATCTGAGGGACCGTGGGGGTTGATAAGGAGTGAGAAGGTTTGTGAGATAAGGGGGGGCCAGATGGTGGAGTGCTTTGTAGGTGAGGACCAGCATTTTGTAGTTGATGCAATGGGAGGCAGGAAGCCAGTGGAGGTCTTTGAGGACTGGGGTGATGTGATGCCATGATTTGGTATGCGTGAGGAGACGTGCAGCTGCATTTTGAACCCATTGGAGTCTGTTGAGGGATGTAGTGCTGATGCCATAAAGAAGTGAGTTGCAGTAGTCAAGACGGGAGGAAATGAAGGCATGGATTAGTCGTTCGGCTGCGGGGCGGGTGAGAGAGGGTAGGATTTTTGCAATATTGCGGAGGTGGAAAAATTAGGTTTTGACTGTTTGGCGGATGTGATGTTCGAGGGAGAGGGTGGGGTCAAAGATTACACCAAGGTTGCGTGCCTGATTGGAGGGGGAAACAATGGTGCCATCGATGGTGAGAGTTATGTTAGTGACCTTGCTAAGGGTGGATTTGGAGCCGATTAGGAGGAGTTCTGTTTTGTTGCTGATCAGTTTGAGGAGGTTATGTTGCATCCAAGTTTTAATAGCTGTCAGACAGGAATCGATGTGGGTAAGGGGTGGGTTATGGAGGGATTTGGTGCTGAGGTAGATCTGAGTGTCATCAGCATAGTAGTGGAAGTCGAGGTTGAAGTGGCGGAGTATCTGACCGAGGGGGAGGATGTAAATCAGGGGTGGGGAACCTCCGGTCCCCGGGCCGTACACGGCCCGCGAGACCATTTGGTACGGCCCTCAAGGTCATTTTCTAAACACGCAAAAAAGAAAAAAATCAAAGAAATCTAGACCGCAAACAAATTAAACAAAGCGAGTGCCTGTTTTTCCTGGCCAAGGTCAGGGTCATTGAACACAACACGAGCCTAACGTGTCATCACGTGGTATATGTCTCGTCTGACAGGAGTGCAGTTCTGGTTCTGACGGAGAGCACCAGAACGTCGCTCCGGCACTTCCAAGCAGTACCCATAAGGAGCCGTACACATGCCGCAGTTTTTGCGTGGCTGTGTCTTTAGTTGAAAGCCCAGTGGCGATCTGTTCATCTGTCACACTGATCATACAGTCAATAACTTTGTTGTTATTAGCATCTGGTTAGCTAGCTATGCTAACGAATATAAGAAGCTTTTTCTACAACCAGTGAGGTAAAGGCACATCTTTATATGATCATCAGTGGCGGCGCCAGGGTATGGCTGGGGTAGGCTACAGAAATACCAAGAAATGGCTTAGCCCTACCTTAGCCCGACCATGAAAAATTATGTTAAAGTAAGCATGTTGAGAACACGGATTGCGAAAATCTACCGGTCGTGTCCACAACACACAAACTGATCCTGCACGTTACTGACGCAATATGGTTGAGACCATTCGGGCTTATGCTAGAGGGGTGCCAGGAATAGTCTAAGTAGTGGGGGAGTTTTATACACTAAAGGTGTGAAAATCCTCTGGCGTTATAATATCAGCGCGGCCGCGGTCAGATCAAAATGCCTCCGAATGCAATTTGAATAGACCTACAGCCAATCAGAGCAACGAAACGTTGGGTCTGCTGCGTCATGCATTACTGATATGTCGATACGTCACGTTCACAGTCCCCAAACTCGCGCAGAGTAAAGGATTCTTCTAGGATTAATTGTATATTTTGGATGGATAGATTTGTTCTTAAACGCCCTTGCATTGAGGTACAAGTCGAACAGGTGCCAGAGTCACCCGACCCACCTGAAGAGTGAATAGTGAGTTTTGAATATATTTTGTAATAATGGGTCATTTGAAAAAGTGTTTTGTATGACAATAGAGATACAGGCTACCTGTTGTGTGCTGTGTCTGTCTCTCTCTGTTTACCTGTGTCTCTCTCCCTCTGTCTCCCCCTCTCTCTCTCCCTCTCCGTGTCAATTCTGTATGCCAACTTTTCTTGTTTCTGCCGCTGCGTAGCATGTTGTAACAACGTGGAATTAGCAGAATAGGCTATTGTATTGTTTAACTCACATCTGTTGCTCTCGATGTAATTTAGCTGATAAAAGGAGACTAATAAAAGCTAATAAAAGCCTCACGCGTGCGTTTCACTGTCAAGGGGTGCGATATAGCGTGTATGTAATTACATTACAAATACTGACTTGAGCCCCACCACTGTATGGGTTAGCCCTATCATAGATTACCCAACAAAAATACTCTGGCGCCGCCACTGATGATCATTATAGTTATACAAAAATAAGAGAATAAAGTGTGCTGTGCAATGATCATCAGATCAAGGGGTGAAACCCGCCGTTGCTGCGTCTGTAAAGCCGGTGTGTCCTTGGGCAAGACACTTCACCTGAACTTGCTCCTGTGGGTATTGTCCACAGTTTCTGACCATTGCATGTATGATATATGTGTAATGTGTGTATATGTAAAGCGCTTTGAGTCATTGTAAAAGCGCTATAATTATTAGGAATTATTATTATTATTTATTATATGACAGTAAAAAAAAAGTTGTTATTAATAAACAAGAATACAGTTTGAAAGGGGAGTGATTTGTAAAATATCCATAAAGAAAAATAAATCTGCTTCCAGTTCTGTTTCATATGTGTTGAGATCTCATAGATCTCCTAATGTTGCTCTCAAAGTGCCCCAGATTGATGCTTTTAACTTCAACATTTAAAAAAAAATCTTCCCGGGGGAGCATGCCCCCCTGGACCGCCCTAGAGGAGGTTAGGTCCCCCCCATTTAAATCACGTCCACCTGGATAGGAAACTAAATACATTTGCACACATCTTGTGTACAATATCTTTCTGTTTTGGTGGTCATGCCACAACCGTGCGCGTGCATGCATACGCGAGTCATGGTCAAATAGATTAAGGGGTTGCTTTTTCTTTGCACAGCATGAAAGAAAGGCGAAATGAATGGGCTGTGATTTTAGTATTTTTAAGCAGAGGTCAATAATTTGTACGGCCCTCTGAGGATTTGTAAAAATTGAAATGGTCCTTGAGAAGAAAAAGGTTCCCCACCCCTGATGTAAATGATGAAGAGGAGGGGGCCAAGTACTGATACTTGAGGAACGCCTTGGGTGACTGAAGCTGTGGCAAAGGAGTGGTTTGGGAGGGAGATGAAGTGGAATCGTTCAGTGAGGTAGGACTGGAGCCATCTGAGTGCAATACCTTCAATACCAATGTCCCTGAGTCGGGTGAGCAGGATGTTGTGGCTCACGGTATCGAAGGCTGCACTCAGGTCGAGGAGGATGAGAATATTGAGGGAACCAGTGTCAGCAGAGGTGAGGAGGTCATTGAGGACTTTGACGAGTGCAGTTTCTGTACTGTGCTGAGGACGAAATCCAGACTGAAGGGGTTCATAAAGCTGGTTGGTTTGGAGATGGAAGTGAATTTGTTTGGCTACAATGCGTTCAAGAGTTTTTGAGAGGAATGGTAGGTTGGAGATGGGGCGGTAATTAGTGAGGGAGGAGGGATCGAGACCAGGTTTTTTGAGGATTGGAGTAACGGCAGTAGTTTTGAAAGCAGAGGGGACAGTTCCATGGGACAGCGACAGGTTTTCGGTACAGCTGGTATTGTAACGGACCAGTGGTGGATGTATAATATGGAGTAATAAGTGTGCTCAGGGGCCTCATTTATAAAGGGATATACGCTCAAAAAATGGCGCACGCCAGTTTCTACGCAATGTTTGCGATTTATAAAATACTAATTTGACGGGAAAACATGCGGTCCTCCACGCAAACTCTAACCCATGCGTACGCACTAAGCACAAAAACGGGAGAGACGAGAAACTGCGACACCGTTGGCAGAAGGAAGAATGGAGAGAAATATGTGGAAATAATACCATAAATAAAATGTTACCTCTCATTTATCATATGAATAATTCATTTTCAAACATTGATTAAAGTCAATCTTAACATAATTAAACAAACGCCTGTTTGAGACTCCTCAGTGCACACAAAAACATAACTTGGAGAAATAAATAAATACGGATATGTTATTTAAAACCACCTCGAATATGTTGTGTTGATGTTATGAAATGTTTTCTCAAATGATGCGGTTTTGCATTTCTATAGGTTGTACGAGCATGGTTTTATATACTACCATGTTTAATCATGTTTTATGCCGTTTGCTAAGACTTGATAAGTCGCTCATAAAACACAGGAGGTATGGAAACTAAGACACCATATGTGGTAAATTGTACAGCTAATATAACACAACACATTCGTTGTATTTCCTTTAACTGGTGGATATAGAGTTGCTGCAGTGGAGACGCTGCACACAGCTGATCGACAGCTGGGACACAAACCACCAAATATGAAAACATAATTCAGATTGAGTCGTCATGACTCCACTCCGGAGGGATTCCCCGTTCACTTCTTACAGTTTATCATCAAGGGGGGGTCTCCTGTCCCCGGTACAAACACACTGCCTGAGGAAGGCTATGTATATTTTTTTTGTCATGAACCTTTTTCGGACCACTTATTTATTTATTTTGGTGACGATCCGACCTCCATGCTGCTACTCTGGTTCAAACTGCATCCACCAAACAATATGATTGATCTCGACCTCCCCAAAATAACCAAAATCTGACACGGTGTGAGATGTCTTTTTTAGCTGTTCTGTCGTCATGTCCTGCGATCTTCTTCATAAAGTCAGTCAGAATGAATGAATGAATGGGCGTTTCTTTGACTATTTATAGGCAAATATGGGCGTTACGTGAAGTCCGCAAAAGCTGCACCGCATTTCGAGTCGATTGTGATTTATAAAGGGAAACCAGCGTAGGAAGTGCCGTATGCACTTTCCTCGCCGGTACCCAATGTTTGGTGAATCGGAAAATGTCGGAAAATGTCTGTACCTATTTTTTGGATTTCTAATACGTAAGCAACCTTCCCACGTGAATCCTACGCGCGGCGTTATAAATGAGGCCCCAGATGACATGACAGTTGTGGGACATGGCGGTTAGTCGACCAGATAGATGTTATGGATGATTTTCCGGACTGGGAGTAAATAAATCTGCGTTTGGAACCTCTATGGACATACCTCGGTCTGCGTAGAAGCCCGAGGCAATTGATGACAGACAAGCTTAGAGGAAGCGCAGAAAAGTTATTGAGATTAAAAAGTTGGGAGACAGAGTATCGTAACATCGTAGTGCCGCGGTAGGATGCTAGCGTTAGCACAGCGCTGGCTATGGTTGTAGACCAGCGGCGCTGAAAGTGGAGTTGTTGGCAGCCGTCAGACAGGATGAGAGGTCAGTTGCAGGCTGTCCTTTACAGCAGATGGGGGGACCGGCAGGAGCGGGAGGTTTAAAGAACCAGAGTCAGGGCCCACGGGGAGGGGCAGGACAAAGAATGGGGCTGGTTATTTGATGCGTTAGCAGGTGGGCTACAATGGCAGGTGTAGCAGGGTAGAAAACCAAAGCGTCCGTCAAAAATGACAATCGGGTGTAACAAATATGTCCAGATCAGAACACAAAAGCCACAGAATAGTTAGAACACTATAGCAGTAGAAAGTGGTCAGAAACTCTTAGATTAACACAAAGAAAGACGAGAACAATGACCCTCCTAACTCTTGACAATCCTCAGACTTTATTATTGATCATTATACCACATGGTAAAAAACAAATACAATATTAACTGATATAATTATCAGGGAGTTGACATAAAGGGAGTGGCTCCTGTAAAAAGGATGTATATAATTTACTGTCCTAGATGACTGATCAACCAAATACAAACCCTTCTCCTGTCTATTACAAGGCCGCTATGTTCTTACAGTTGACTGCTATAAAATGTAACTCTTTCAAACCCATCATCGTTTCCTCCAAGTGTTAGCCTACATCAGGCACAGGTTAACCATCAAACTTTATATATGTACTTTTAAAGCAGCCACTGCTATAATGTTTGAGCTCTAGCAAATAATACACTTACGGCCCGTCTACACTACAGGCATCAACACATCTTGAAGCTGGGGGTGTCTGAGGCTTGGCGATTTCTCGCGCCCAAGGCGACCAACAACCAATCAGGAATCTCCCGCCCGCCCCCGGCATACAAAGCAATAGCAATGTTAAAACGAAGTAAACTGGATATAAAATCCCCAAACAGGCGAAAACCTACCAGTTCCACCCACTGTCTCTGCCACCTCCCTCCATGCCTGGCTCCTCCGGTTTGTATCCCGGTAGATGAACACAACAGAGACTGATCATACAGCACCGGGTGATTCACTACCGCTCCATTTTTTTGAATATGAGGAAATTACCTGCGTAGTCTCTCCCAGCATACACGCGGTTTGATTGGCTCGCGCTTGTACTGTCAGATTTGCATACGCGGGATTTGATTGGCTGATGCCAAGCATCGAGCCTCAAAAGTTGAACATTGTTCAACTTTTGATACCGATAGATGCTCGTGATGCTTGCAAAGCCATGCCATGCTCCCCACAATGCAGTTCGGCAAAGTTTAAAAATCTTCTACGTCACCCTATTCAAATGAATGGGCGAAGCGTTTAAAGCATTTTTCGATGCCTGTAGTGTAGACGGGCCGTTACAGTTTTATGAGTGGTTAACCATACAATTAAAATTGAAACATTGATTGATGGAATGTACATTTGATAAACTCTGCATTTCCAGAAACAATGAGAGATGAAAGACATGGATACCTCATAGCTGTGATGAAATGCCCTCTTCTTTTGTCCAGGAAATAAATGCAGAAGGTCAAGGTATCTGTTTTGAGGCACATAAAAGAAAAACATTCAACTAACTCTGTCTTGAAACCAGTAACACAACCAATTAGAATAATTTACACCCTAGCTCCCTGTCAACATCAAGATTGATGGTATTGATGACATACACAGAAGATACTCTGCATTATCACTTTGTACCATAACAGGTATAGGGTTTGCATGCCGTGAAATTAATGGTACATATCATTCTGAGATTGTTAGCACAAAGCAGTTCAAAGAGCATAGACCCAAGTTAATTCAATTTTTTGAGTTTTTTCAAAAATAGACAGACTGCGATTATTATTCAAAAGAGTCAAAGTCAAACTCACATGTCCTGTCATTACTAATGTATTACCTTCTTACAGGTTATATTCAGGTAGAGATCTCAAACTTGTCCAGAATAATAGCACGATCAATGTTCTCCTGGACATTTTCTTTGGATATCCCTCTAGTGCAGGGGTGCCCAACCTTTTTTGAACCGAGAGCTACTTTTAAAGTTGCCAGTCTGCCGAGATCTACCATTCAAAATAGAGAGGCGTAGCCATTACTGACAGCCTACTACCAGGTAAATACACACTTCTACTTGTATAAAACTGACCTTTGTACGATGAATACCTCATAAAATACTGCAGATCATTTATCTTACCTCTTTCTAATCTACACACATACAAGTAGTTAACTGAAGTTACACAACAGTGTTGTTGATACAGAGTTGGAGTTTATTCACACGTCACATACTACAGTGGGTAATGTTTAAGAAACATTGAACAGTGCTGCCACACATGACACAGGAAAAAAAAAAAAGACGCTGAACCCTTTCTTTGCCATTATATAAAAATAGTGTTGCTACAAAAGTATAAATTAGGCTTAATAATAAGACAACTCAGATCTGAAGCTACTCAGGAATCTGCTGCCAAAGTGCAATAAATAAGACAAAATTAATAGAATCAAACCCTTTTTTGTTGCATTTTAGTAGAGTATAAAAATAAATGCCTTTAAAATAGGATGCAAGCAACACTAGTTTCTTAACCTGAGTTGATAATAGACTATAATCAATTTAAGTTTGCATTCTTATACCATTTTGTACAATAATTATAATGACTAAGTTCAAACAAACTAAAACTCACAGCTGATTAATAATGGTATCCAACTTGAGTTTTTATTATATCAAAAACCTGTTGAAATGCTACTGTTATTGTTGTTGTTTACTGTCCCCAAAAGCGCGTTGGCAGCCTCCAGGGGCCTATACTACGAAGCTGGTTCAACCTAACCTGGATATGTTTGAGTTAGCCGGTTGGCCTAATCCAAAACATACGCGCTCTCGCTAAGCGGTCCTATGACACGGGTTATCAAGTGGATCGCTCAAGCCAGCCATGTCCTATCTAGTTAGGTGCGCGTTCACATGAAAGGGGTGGTATTTGGAGCATTCGACCAATCACAAACATGGAGAAGCGTACTGACAGCGCAGCGTCATACTTCCTGAATGAAAAGTCAACTATAATATTAGACATATGAAGAAGTTAAACTTTAAATATCCATTACTTAAACACTTTATCCAGGATAAAAGCCACATAGCTGCACCTGCAAGGTGAATACAGCTGGTAAAAGTGTTTGAATGCGTACATTAACAGGTTTATGATATCACTGCCCCGTCTCTAAGACACGATCTGACTTTAATTACATTTGACTCGAGAGTGTTTCGTCAACTTAATGTGTTGCTTAAAATAATACTTCTGCATACAGTATGTGACACTGTGAGTGTTGCACGGCCAGATACGGCTCAGCTGACTCAGATAAGGAAATATATGATACATTATGAAGTGATATGCCGCGGACTGTACTTAATGTTACTCTGATCCGGTTACTTATGTCGTGGCAGATATTTAAGTAAGCTTTCTTAACGCTAATGTTATAGGCCTAATAGTCAGATTGCTCTGAATTGCTCTGGTGATATTCTATTAATGTTCACGTTCACACAGTCGGTGATTTTTGCCGGCCGTCTTTCCTGCAACGGCAGCTTTTCTGTATTTCCTTTCTCCTGTAATATGACTTGATCGCTTTAAACTCTGCACACACTGAGCTCTGATTGGTCAGCAGGCAGCCCTTAGCAAAAAAATCTATGGACAAATTCTATAGAAAATTTCTGTAGAATACTACAGGATTTTTGCGGATATACTATAGAAATTGCCTACGTGTTTTACTATAGATTCTGGGAAATAATTATAGAAAAATCTATGGACAAATTCTATAGAACATTTCTGTAGAATACTACAGGATTTTTGCGGATATACTATAGAAATTGCCTACGTGTTTTACTATAGATTCTGGGAAATAATTATAGAAAAATCTATGGACAAATTCTATGGAACATTTCTGTAGAATACTACAGGATTTTTGCGGATATACTATAGAAATTGCCTACGTGTTTTACTATAGATTCTGGGAAATAATCTATAGAAAAATCTATGGACAAATTCTATAGAACATTTCTTTAGAATACTACAGGATTTTTGCGGATATACTATAGAAATTGCCTACGTGTTTTACTATAGATTCTGGGAAATAATCTATAGAATACTATAGTATAGATAGTAGTATAAATAGTCTATAGAATCCTATAGAAAACCCCATGGATGCTTTCTATAGAACTGAAGAATACCATAGAATTTGTGACCTATATTCTATAGAATCTATTGATGTTTCTATAGAATATACTGCAGAATATTGGCAAATATTCTATAGAATTTACCTATGGATTTTACTATAGATTCTGCAAAATAATCTATAGAAAATTGCTATTGTTTTCTATAAAATTGTTCTGCAGAATTTATAACATTAATTTACGGGAATTGTCCTTAAAGATTTTACAGGTTTTACAGATGTATCTGCTCTTTTTACAGTCAATAACGTTTAATAAAAGTACAGCACTAAAACTTCTACGGGCAAAAAAACCGGAAAAAACGGTCAAATGACTGGCAGCAGGCTGGTGAAAAGGCCAAGCCGCATAATAGATTTATAGCATTTTTTAACATTAAAAAAATTGTATAAAATCAAAAGGTAGGTTTTTTGAAAAGAAAAGCTTTGTGTTAAGTGTAGGGCAGTTAGCTGAGTTCATCAGATGTGTTTTGACATGGGTAGGTGAAAAGGCCAAGCCGCATAATAGATTTATAGCATTTGTTAACATTAAAAAAATAGTATAAAATGAAAAGGTGGGTTTTTTTGATAAAAAAGCTTTGTGTTAAGTGTAGGGCAGTTAGTTGAGTTCATCAGATGTGTTTTGACATGTGTAGGTGAAAAGGCCAAGCCGCATAATAGATTTATAGGATTTTTTAACACAAAAAAAAATAGTATAAAATCAAAAGGTGGGTTTTTTGAAAAAAAAAGCTTTGTGTTATATAGGCGGGCCTTGTATTAACACATCGAAGTTGGTTTGACAAAAAATCGTCCATCGAAGCCAGTGTTAAATAGATTTTTCGAATGTGTCGAATATCCAACGTCCAATATAAAACGATAGTTACGGCTGTAACTACGGATCTATGAGTCCCGGATGACCGCCAGAGGCGGTGCTTTAGCACTGGATATGTCCATTGCGCGCATGCGCAGCTCGAGTACCAATAACAACAAAGTCAACAAAGTAACAGGTATAGGGTTTGCATGCCGTGAAATTAATGGTACATATCATTCTGAGATTGTTAGCACAAAGCAGTTCAAAGAGCATAGACCCAAGTTAATTCAATTTTTTGAGTTTTTTCAAAAATAGACAGACTGCGATTATTATTCAAAAGAGTCAAAGTCAAACTCACATGTCCTGTCATTACTAATGTATTACCTTCTTACAGGTTGTATTCAGGTAGAGATCTCAAACTTGTCCAGAATAATAGCACGATCAATGTTCTCCTGGACATTTTCTTTGGATATCCCTCTAGTGCAGGGGTGCCCAACCTTTTTTGAACCGAGAGCTACTTTTAAAGTTGCCAGTCTGCCGAGATCTACCATTCAAAATAGAGAGGCGTAGCCATTACTGACAGCCTACTACCAGGTAAATACACACTTCTACTTGTATAAAACTGACCTTTGTACGATGAATACCTCATAAAATACTGCAGATCATTTATCTTACCTCTTTCTAATCTACACACATACAAGTAGTTAACTGAAGTTACACAACAGTGTTGTTGATACAGAGTTGGAGTTTATTCACACGTCACATACTACAGTGGGTAATGTTTAAGAAACATTGAACAGTGCTGCCACACATGACACAGGAAAAAAAAAAAAGACGCTGAACCCTTTCTTTGCCATTATATAAAAATAGTGTTGCTACAAAAGTATAAATTAGGCTTAATAATAAGACAACTCAGATCTGAAGCTACTCAGGAATCTGCTGCCAAAGTGCAATAAATAAGACAAAATTAATAGAATCAAACCCTTTTTTGTTGCATTTTAGTAGAGTATAAAAATAAATGCCTTTAAAATAGGATGCAAGCAACACTAGTTTCTTAACCTGAGTTGATAATAGACTATAATCAATTTAAGTTTGCATTCTTATACCATTTTGTACAATAATTATAATGACTAAGTTCAAACAAACTAAAACTCACAGCTGATTAATAATGGTATCCAACTTGAGTTTTTATTATATCAAAAACCTGTTGAAATGCTACTGTTATTGTTGTTGTTTACTGTCCCCAAAAGCGCGTTGGCAGCCTCCAGGGGCCTATACTACGAAGCTGGTTCAACCTAACCTGGATATGTTTGAGTTAGCCGGTTGGCCTAATCCAAAACATACGCGCTCTCGCTAAGCGGTCCTATGACACGGGTTATCAAGTGGATCGCTCAAGCCAGCCATGTCCTATCTAGTTAGGTGCGCGTTCACATGAAAGGGGTGGTATTTGGAGCATTCGACCAATCACAAACATGGAGAAGCGTACTGACAGCGCAGCGTCATACTTCCTGAATGAAAAGTCAACTATAATATTAGACATATGAAGAAGTTAAACTTTAAATATCCATTACTTAAACACTTTATCCAGGATAAAAGCCACATAGCTGCACCTGCAAGGTGAATACAGCTGGTAAAAGTGTTTGAATGCGTACATTAACAGGTTTATGATATCACTGCCCCGTCTCTAAGACACGATCTGACTTTAATTACATTTGACTCGAGAGTGTTTCGTCAACTTAATGTGTTGCTTAAAATAATACTTCTGCATACAGTATGTGACACTGTGAGTGTTGCACGGCCAGATACGGCTCAGCTGACTCAGATAAGGAAATATATGATACATTATGAAGTGATATGCCGCGGACTGTACTTAATGTTACTCTGATCCGGTTACTTATGTCGTGGCAGATATTTAAGTAAGCTTTCTTAACGCTAATGTTATAGGCCTAATAGTCAGATTGCTCTGAATTGCTCTGGTGATATTCTATTAATGTTCACGTTCACACAGTCGGTGATTTTTGCCGGCCGTCTTTCCTGCAACGGCAGCTTTTCTGTATTTCCTTTCTCCTGTAATATGACTTGATCGCTTTAAACTCTGCACACACTGAGCTCTGATTGGTCAGCAGGCAGCCCTTAGCAAAAAAATCTATGGACAAATTCTATAGAAAATTTCTGTAGAATACTACAGGATTTTTGCGGATATACTATAGAAATTGCCTACGTGTTTTACTATAGATTCTGGGAAATAATTATAGAAAAATCTATGGACAAATTCTATAGAACATTTCTGTAGAATACTACAGGATTTTTGCGGATATACTATAGAAATTGCCTACGTGTTTTACTATAGATTCTGGGAAATAATTATAGAAAAATCTATGGACAAATTCTATGGAACATTTCTGTAGAATACTACAGGATTTTTGCGGATATACTATAGAAATTGCCTACGTGTTTTACTATAGATTCTGGGAAATAATCTATAGAAAAATCTATGGACAAATTCTATAGAACATTTCTTTAGAATACTACAGGATTTTTGCGGATATACTATAGAAATTGCCTACGTGTTTTACTATAGATTCTGGGAAATAATCTATAGAATACTATAGTATAGATAGTAGTATAAATAGTCTATAGAATCCTATAGAAAACCCCATGGATGCTTTCTATAGAACTGAAGAATACCATAGAATTTGTGACCTATATTCTATAGAATCTATTGATGTTTCTATAGAATATACTGCAGAATATTGGCAAATATTCTATAGAATTTACCTATGGATTTTACTATAGATTCTGCAAAATAATCTATAGAAAATTGCTATTGTTTTCTATAAAATTGTTCTGCAGAATTTATAACATTAATTTACGGGAATTGTCCTTAAAGATTTTACAGGTTTTACAGATGTATCTGCTCTTTTTACAGTCAATAACGTTTAATAAAAGTACAGCACTAAAACTTCTACGGGCAAAAAAACCGGAAAAAACGGTCAAATGACTGGCAGCAGGCTGGTGAAAAGGCCAAGCCGCATAATAGATTTATAGCATTTTTTAACATTAAAAAAATTGTATAAAATCAAAAGGTAGGTTTTTTGAAAAGAAAAGCTTTGTGTTAAGTGTAGGGCAGTTAGCTGAGTTCATCAGATGTGTTTTGACATGGGTAGGTGAAAAGGCCAAGCCGCATAATAGATTTATAGCATTTGTTAACATTAAAAAAATAGTATAAAATGAAAAGGTGGGTTTTTTTGATAAAAAAGCTTTGTGTTAAGTGTAGGGCAGTTAGTTGAGTTCATCAGATGTGTTTTGACATGTGTAGGTGAAAAGGCCAAGCCGCATAATAGATTTATAGGATTTTTTAACACAAAAAAAAATAGTATAAAATCAAAAGGTGGGTTTTTTGAAAAAAAAAGCTTTGTGTTATATAGGCGGGCCTTGTATTAACACATCGAAGTTGGTTTGACAAAAAATCGTCCATCGAAGCCAGTGTTAAATAGATTTTTCGAATGTGTCGAATATCCAACGTCCAATATAAAACGATAGTTACGGCTGTAACTACGGATCTATGAGTCCCGGATGACCGCCAGAGGCGGTGCTTTAGCACTGGATATGTCCATTGCGCGCATGCGCAGCTCGAGTACCAATAACAACAAAGTCACCTGTGACCCACGTGACACCGGCTATATCAGCCGGTATTGTCAGAGGATCTGTTCCCCGAATCTTCTCGCGAGCACACAAGAATTCTGAGTGACAGGGAACTCTGGCGGTCATCCGGGACTCATAGAACCGTAGTTACAGCCGTAACTATCGTTCTATTTCGTCCCTACTGACCGCCAGAGGCGGTGCTTTAGCACTGGATGACTTATACCAACAATGTCATGAAGAATCCAAGCCCTTGCTCACCACTGGAAGCAGCGGAGCTTGGCAAAAGGACCACGCCCAAAGAATGGGGAGTGGCGACATTGACCTGATGACAACTGGAGAATGTGCCAGAAGACGCCCACGACGCCGCGGCGCAGATGGTCTCCAGGGGCACCCCTCTCAGGGCAGCCCAATATGTTGAGATGCCCCTTGTAGAGTGGCATCTCAGCCTGATGGCAGGGGGCGGCCACTGGCCCCGTAAGCCTGTGAGATGGTATCGACAACCCAGTGGGGCAGCCACTGGTTAGAGGGCCTAACCTCCTTTAGTGCCGCCAGGGCAAACTCAAGAGTTGCTCCTCCTGCCGTATACAGGCAGTAGCCTTGATATACGCCCTTTGGGCACCCCCAGGGCACAGCAACTTCGATGTGCCGTACTCCTGAATGTCAAAGCGTGCCAGCTGGGCAGGCTGATTGAAGTGAGTTTGTGGAAGGACCCCGGCGGGAATGCCACATTTGCCCAAAGGGCAACGCCTGAGAGTCTCACCTCGGGCATGCATTGTTTATGAAGAGGACATGCAACTCCCCGACTCACTTCCCTGAGGCTATGGCAAGCAGAAATGCTGCCTTCGTGGGCAGCCACCTAAGCCCCACCTGGGCCAGGGGCTCGAAGGGAGGAGATGATAGGGCATCCGGCAGCAAGGGCAGGTCCCAAGCCGGAGCCCTCGGGGTGCAAGGGGGACGCTGCCGTAAAGCCCCTCTCATAAAGAGGGACACCGACCTGTGGCACCCCGCCGTGGCGCCGTCGACCCGAACATGTCGGGCAGAATCGCAGCCATATAAATTCAGAGTGGAGTGAGAACGTCCACTATCTAGAAGGGACTGTTGTCTAAGCAACAATGTACATGCTGTCCCCAAGGAACACGCACATTCTTGCCCCCCAGTTGGGGTAGAAAGTGCGTGAGTGCAAGCTGCACGGCCCGAAGCTCTAGCACGTTGACCCGGCGCGCACTCTGCTGGGCAGACCACTGACCCTGAACAGTCCTGCCCTGCCGCACTGCACCCCACCCTGAGAGACATGCACCTATGGTGATGGTCTCCTATCGGGATGGGATGGCGCCCATGGGCACGCCTACCAGGAGATAGGCCCTGCCCCTCCAGCGTGACGGAGAGTGGAGCAATGCTGCAACACCCTGACTTCACTGTGCCTGTGCCACTTGGCGTCCAAGTGAAGGCTGTTCAGCCACATCTGCATGGGGCGCAACGACAGCGGGCCTAAGGACTCAGCGGCCGAGGCAGCTGCCAGTCTGCCCAAGGGCCGGAGGAACTGAATATAAGGCACCCTCTTGCCCGGCCCACGTGGAAGTAGGCATCCCTCGGTTGGGAACCACTCCACCTGTGCGTATGCAGTAGTCAGCATATAGAATGGCAGCACCTTCAGGAATCTGTTGATTCCTCTGAGGTCCAAGATCGGGCGAAATCCGCCGACTTTCTTGCTCACGAGAAAGTATGCCGAGTAGAACCCCCTGGCTAAGCAGAGGGTCTTACTGGGTTGATTGCGTCCTTGGACAAAAGGACGGACAACTCTTGGCCTAGAGCTAGGGCCCCTGCCGGATCGCTGACGACTGTCAATTAGACCCAGCCGAAGGCTAGGGGCCGGAGCTGCGGTCCGTACCCCTGGGTTAAGGTGAAAACCACCCAAGGGACGGAAGTACAGACTGCCCAGAAACTGAGCTGCTGCTGGGAAAGCAGCAGCCGACCACCCCCGGGATTTCAGAGCCCAGCCCCCCGGACCCTGGAGCCTCTTGGGGGGTTCCGGTAAGGCTCTGGGGCACGAGGCCGCCTGGAAGGCGGGCGACATGGGGCACGAAAGTCATTGGGAGGCGGTTGAGTGGGCCGCTAAGACCTCTGCAGACCACCCCTGTAATCCGGCGGCTGAGTGCGGCTGCTAGAGCGGCCCCTGGGCCTGCTGGGAGTGGGCACAGGTCTGCGAGGACCCGAGTGCTGCTGCCTGTCTGCCTAGCTTGGGCGGCACGCTCCAGTGCCTCCAGGGCAGCCGATCTAAACAGCTCTAAACAGCTCACCCCCCAACCGAAGGAGGAGGGGGGTGGGGGCCCTACACCGGGCCCAGGCTGAAGAGGCGACTTCAACATGCCCCTATCGGCAGCTAGCCGATCCACTTTAGAGGACAGCCTGTTTCTAGTCCTTTTATTGGGGGAGCACACATAGCCATCGCTCCCTCAAGTCGCCGGGAACGGCCGAATTGATCTGGAGGAGGACGTGACAAGGAGAGGTGTCTGTTGGCTGCTGCCAGACGTTCCACCTCAGTGATTCGAGCCACTCTGAGCACCCGAGGCATGCAGCTACAGCTCATGCAGGCGTTTACCGTGAGAACCTCCCTCAGATGCTCAAATTTCGTCCCCACTGACCGCCAGAAGCGGCCGAGGCATGAGGGGCAGCGGTCGTGGCCGTCCTCGGGCTCAAGAGAAGCCATACAGGCGCTACATGAATGAACCCTTCTGTAGGTAGCCAGATGCAGCGTAGCCGGGAGCGGGTGCGGGAACCCAGCCTTCACCAGCTACCTGCTTAATGGAAAGAGTAGAGCGTTGCTGCTACTCGCCGAACAGAAAGAGGGATGTAATTACACCCACGTTACCGGCAGAGGGAGCGGGAGCGAGAGCACTGCCTTCACCTGGCTGGATTAATAAACACGGCAGTTCAGCGTCTACCAGGAGCGGGGGCGAGAACACTGCCGGCTGAGTTAGAGACGAATGCCAGATGCAGCATAACCGGGAGCGGGTGCGGGAACGCAGCCTTCACCCGCTACCTGCTTAACGGAAAAACAGGGCAGTTCCGCGTCTACCAAGAGCGGGGGCGAGAACACTACCTTCACTGGTTGAGTAAGAGACGAATGCCAGATGCAGCGTAACCGGGAGCGGGTGCGGGAACACAGCCTTCACCAGCTACCTGCTTAACAGAAAGAGTAGAGCCGCGCCGCTACTCGCCCAACAGTAATAGGGATGTAATTACACCCACGTTACCGGCAGAGGGAGCGGGAGCGAGATCACTGCCTTCACCTAGCTGGATTAGTAAATAAGGCAGTTTACCAAGAGCGGGGGCGAGAACACTGCCTTCACTGGCTGAGCTAGAGGCGAGTGCCAGATGCAGCGTAACCGGGAGCGGGTGTGGGAACACAGCCTTCACCAGCTACCTGCTTAACGGAAACCAGGCAGTTTAGCGTCTACCAGGAGCGGGGGTGAGAACACTGCCTTCACTGGTTAAATTAAGACGAATGCCAGATGCAGCGTAACCGGGAGCGGGTGCGGGAACACAGCCTTCACCAGCTACCTGCTTAACGGAATGAACAAGGCAGTTCCGCGTCTACCAGGAGCGGGGGCGAGAACACTGCCTTCACTGGTCGAGTTAGAGACGAATGCCAGATGCGGCGTAACCGGGAGCGGGTGCGGGAACACAGCCTTCACCAGCTACCTGCTTAACAGAAAAACAAGGCAGTTTGGCGTCTACCTGGAGCGGGGGCGAGAGCTGCCTTCACTGATTGAGTTAGAGACGAATGCCAGATGCAGTGTAACCGGGAGCGGGTGCGGGAACACAGCCTTCACCGGCTACCTGCTTAACGGAAAAACGAGGCCATTTGGCGTCTACCAGGAGTGGGGGCGAGAACTGCCTTCACTGGTTAAGTTAGAGTCGAACGCCAGATGCAGTGTAACCGGGAGCGGGTGCGGGAACACAGCCTTCACCAGCTACCTGCTGAACGGGAAGAGTAGAGCGGTGCTACTACTCGCCGAACAGAAAAAGGGATGTAGCTACATCCGCATTACCGGTAGAGGGAGCGGGAGTGAGAGCACTGCCTTCACCTAGCTGGGTAAAATAAAGAAGCTTAACAGTGTACGCAAGACGTTAGCCGAGCGGCTGCTGCTAACGATCAAGCGAGATCAAGTCAAATAACACACATGTTTAAGACCAGATAACTAGCTTCTAAAGAATAGAATAGCACAGAGCCGTAGTTACAGCAGTAACCATGGCCAGGGCTCACACGGCATCTAACCGTAGTTACAGTAGTAACTATGGCCAGTACTTACATGGCTTAGAACCGTAGTTACAGTCGTAACTCTGGCCAGTACTTGCACGGCTTGGAACCGTAGTTACAGTAGTAACTATGGCCAGTACTTACACAGCATAGAGCCGTAGTTACAGTAGTAACTCTAGCCAGTACTTGCACGGCTTGGAACCGTAGTTACAGTAGTAACTATGGCCAGTACTTACACAGCATAGAGCCGTAGTTACGGTATTGCCTATGGCCAGTACGTGCACGGCTTGGAACCGTAGTTACAGTAGCAACTATGGCCAGTACTTACGGCTTAACCCCGTAGTTACAGCATTAACTATGGCCAGTACTTACACAGCTTGGAACCGTAGTTACAGTAGTAATTATGGCCAGTACTTACACAGCTTGGAACCGTAGTTACAGTAGTAATTATGGCCAGTACTTACGGCTTAGAACCTTAGTTACAATAGTAACTGTGGCCGGTGCCTAAAAGTGTCAGCCAACGGCTGCCCACTAGACAATATAATATTGGGAGGATTAAATCCTCCTTAATGGCCATACAGGCAGAGCACACAGCACACACAGTGAAGATTGTCCTCTGCATATCGTCCTAGTGCTAGGAGTCTAGTACTAGGAGCAGTAAATACAACGATATAGCGCTACTGCAACCATACCATGCGTCTACCGGGAGCAGCAGCGAGAGCACTGCTCTCCCCGGCTGAGTTAAATAATGAAGCTTAACCGTACATGCAAGGTGTTAGCCAAGCGGCTGCTGCTAACAATCAAGCAACCAAGTCAGAACACAATGTTAAGACCAGATAATTAGCTTCTAAGAAAGAGAACAGCCCGCATAGAACCGTGCCTGGTTACAGTAGTAACCGCACATGCCGAGCACACAGCACCCGCCGTGAAGATGTTCTCTGCATATCATCCTAGTGCTAGGAGTCTAGTACTAGGAGCAGTAATACAACGATCTAGCGCTACTGCAATCAAACCCTATGCTACAGGGAGCGGGAGCACTGCCCTGAGTTAATAGTTAAGCTCAACAGCAAGGTGTTAGCCAAGCGGCTGCTGCTAACAATCAAGCGACCAAGTCAGAACACAAATGTCAAGACCAGATAATAGCTTCTAAGAAAATAGAAAGTACTTACCTTACTTTCTGCATCTAAACGAAAAACGGGTTTAAAGTATGACCCTCTGGGCTTCCATACTAAATTGAATGAGGGACGCAGCCAAAGCTGGGACTCAAATGCTAATGATAGCTCGGGCACAACGCCACAAGCAGAACTTTCAAAAGAGCATAAGGGCAACTTTATAGGAGAGGAAGCGGGAACACTGTCGTCACCAGAAAGTCTAAGCCACAAACAATAAGACGGTAATCAGGACAACTTGGCTGGGAGAGGGTGTGGAAACACAGCCATCAACAGCAACAAGCTGACACCAACCTGTCTGTCGAGGCTCTGCACAGCCGGCCGCAGCTCCTGGAGGACGCGTCTAACGACCCGTAGCTCTGACTGTCAGTCACGAAGCTCCCCGCGGCCAGCTGTTTGCAGAGAAATCCCTCAGATCAAACGCTCAAACCTGAATGCTGTAGGCTACAAAAACGTAGCCACGGTACCCTCGCGCAGCGAGAAGATGAAAAGGAACAGATCCTCTGACAATACCGGCTGATATAGCCGGTGTCACGTGGGTCACAGGTGACTTTGTTGTTATTGGTACTCGAGCTGCGCATGCGCGCGATGGACATATCCAGTGCTAAAACACCGCCTCTGGCGGTCAGTAGGGACGAAATAGAACCAAATTTACCACGGTCTAAATACATATTTAACTCCATTACAGTTGCAGGACTCACCAGATCTCAAGTCTTCTGTTCTTTGTTGACGTCCCGATGCTCATATTTAATGTGTAAAACGATCCCGATATTAATCCATAAAATCCTGCAGGAGACATACAGACAGCTGTAGCTCGCAGGAGGAGACCAGTCTATGGAGGAGACCCACTCAAACTGACGTGGATGTTTCAAATGTGAACGACAGGCGCGGACAGTTCTCATTGGCAGGTTTCTTCGATTACGTTTATATTAACCAATCAGGAGTGTTGTGGACTCATTCCAAACATGCCTGACTTGTCTGCCGTGTTTTGGCTGAATTCTATTTCAATTGCCGTAGCTCTGGCTGTCGGCCAGAATCCGAAAACTATACATTATACTGTAAAACTAAGGCTTATTACTGTATATTGACCAATGAGAGAAAAAAAACAGCAACATAAATAAAACAAGGATAACTGTGACTTGTTGAGTAAACAGTGTGTTTTAAACCTTGATCCTCCCTGCAGAAATGTCTCCACTTTCTATCATTTTAATTTTTTTTAATGATATTGTCAACTGTAGATGTTTACAATATAGTAAGTTAGGAATATAATGAGAACATATTTATTTACTTTTGTTTCAACATTGGATATTTTGTGTTTGTGGTGGATTCAATCGAATATTGAGAAAATTATGTATGTAAAAAGGTTTTAATTACATTTTTTTTATTTGATGCTTTTTTTACAGTTTTATGATTACCTTAAAATTACAAAGAAAATCTTAAAGTCTTATAATAGTAATACACTTTTATATTACGAGTTACATATTTAATTACAGATAATACTTTTTATTTGACGGACATCTGCATTTATTTTCTGAAAGTGCAAAAATACTGTAAATATTATATAGTAAATTTACTGTAAAAAAAGGAAATAAACGTTATTTGTGGTTATTGTCAAAATACTGAAAATAATGTTTTGGGTTGTTAATTTATAGTTAATATCTGCCATTTTACAGGATTTTGCAAGTTATTTAAAAAAACATGATAATTACTATAAACATTTACAGTTATTTCCTGTAAAATTACGATATTTTTGTACAGTGTATAATAGACTGCAAAACAGAGTAGAGTACTGCAGACTCCAATGAGTTGTTTATAACAGACTCACACTAACAATAGATATTGTTATATGTCACTTAGCTTTAATCTCCAGTTGTAACAGATAATTAGTTACATAACAAAAGTGATCAATGTATACATAGATGCAGTCACAGAAATCCTGGAGCATTTACATCAGATTACAAGGACAGTGACATTCATTCAGTTTAGAGTTCCATTCCAATATGTTGTATGGTTGTATATGGTTATGTATAGGTTACATAATTTAATTGGGCACATAATCCAGTATACAGTTGTAAAGATTTCAAAGGGACCCATACAGCTTTTGCAAAGCAGCTCAGTTCCACAAAATGATGTAGATTACTATGATTTTCTCTATTCCAATTTAAAGACGAGTTTTATAGAATTCTATAGAATTCTATAGAATTTAGTATAGGTTGCATCAGAGAGAAAATGTCATGCATGTTTTCTTTGAATGCTATAGATTTCTACACATTTCTATAGATTTCTATAGATTTCTACAGATATGTCATGAGTCGGTTCTGTCCTATAGAATTCTTTAGATTGTTATAGTTTTAATTATAGAAGTTTATAGAAAAGTACACATTTATAGTATTCTACAGAATGATCTAGAGATTTCTATAGTATTCTATAGAATTCTTTAGCATGGCTTACAAATACGACTATGTTCTATAACATGCTATAGATTTCTACAAGATTCTATAGGATTCTATAGGATGTTATAGATTTTTTTGCTAAGGGAGTGCTTTCACTGAGTTGAGCTCTTAGCCTGCAACCTAACCTGGTCCCGACCAGGTTAGCCGCTAAGCATAAGTTACCATGGAGATCTAGCCTGCTAAAAAGAGAACCAGCTTCGTAGGACCGTAAAGCCGGAGTTTTCCCTGAATTTAGCCGGCTAAGCGAAAATCCTGCTTCGTAGTATACCCCCCTGGAATGCTTCTTTCACAACTTCGCCATCTTTGAAAGACTTCATGTGTTTCGCAACAACGTGACTGACGATAAGATGCTATGGTAGCAGCCTTGCTCTTGTTGTTGGGCCTGGTTAAAATGGACTGCTGTGCATTTAGCTGTCCTTTCAGGTCCCTCCCCTTTTGGGAGCGTAGTGCCGAATTAGGAGGGAATTCCGTCTCGTAGCGTTTGTGCACTGTTTTGAAATGCCGCTCCTAAATTACCCTGCATCGATAAAGCCACACTCGCATTGCAGATGAGACAGATGGACTTTGAATTGGAATAAATAAGAATAATCATCCTCCCACTCGGAGTGAAAATGATATATTTTGGGCTCTTTTGCTTCTGCCATAATTGCGGTCTTGTGTGTGTGCGGACTGTCACTCCTGTTGACTAGTGATGTGTCGGTCGCGAACGAGCCGGCTCAAAGAGCCGGCTCTTTTAATGGCGCATTTCCACTGCAGCGGGTAGCTCCGTTTAAGCGTCCTTAACCGTCCCCAAGCGGCCAGGCCAGTTTTTGGTGGCCTTTCCATATAGCCTAGTACCGGCTAGCGGGTACTTTTTCCCTCTTTTTCCGGCCCCATAAAATCGTGGTTCTATCAGACCAGGCCAGGGCTGTGACGTCAACACTCTCGACTGCTGATTGGTCAGAGAGAATCGTCACAAGATCGCGCGTGAGTTCATCCCTAGCGTCGCATATATTTAGAAGCAAGCTTGCAGAATTTTTATAAACAGCATTTTGTAAACGGAGGAGCTACAAAAATGGCTACGTTTTTTAAGAAAAGCACACCGTGGTCGACCGAGGAGGTGACGACGTTGGACCAGATTTACGGCCATAGACCGGCCAACGTTGGGAGGGAGGGAGGCCTGGGGCCTGTACTACGAAGCTGGTTCAACCTAACCTGGATATGTTTGAGTTAGCCGGTTGGCCTAATCCAAAACATACTTGCTCTCGCTAAACGGTACTACAACGCGGGTTATCAAGTGGATCGCTCAAGCCAGCCGTGTCCTATCTAATTAGGTGCGCGTTCACATGAAAGGGGTGGTATTTGGAGCATTCGACCAATCACAAACATGGAGAAGCGTACTGACAGCGCAGCATCATACTTCCTGAATGAAAAGTCAACTATAATATTAGACATATGAAGAAGTTAAACTTTAAACATCCATGACTTAAACACTTTATCCAGGATAAAAGCCACATAGCTGCACCTGCAAGGTGAATACAGCTGGTAAAAGAAAAATTGTTTGAACATACATTAACAGGTTTATGATATCACTGCCCCGTCTAGAACACGAGTGGATCTGACTTTAATTACATTTGTCTCGAGTGTTTCGTCAACTTAATGTGTTGCTTAAAATAATACTTCTGCATACAGTATGTGACACTGTGAGTGTTGCACGGCCAGATACGGCTCAGCTGACTCAGATAAGAAAATATATGATACATTATGAAGTGATATGCCGCGGACTGTACTTAAAGGTGGGGTAGGTAAGTTTCAGAAACCGGCTCGAGATCTCTAGAATTTGAAAATACACAACCGGAGAAAATCTGCCACTTCCTTACAGAGCCCCTCCTCCAACACACACGAACGCGCACATGACCAATGAGGGCACGAGATAAGTTTGTGCCCCGATGGAAGGCTGACAGGCAGGTAGGTCCAGTCCCTTTAGCCGGGCCGGCTAAACGGATTGGTTGTACTTTTTACAGTATTACGGCTTCTACAGATGACATTTCTTTATGGATTTTTTGTCAAAGCACTTAAGATATTCATTGCTATCGGGATGTTAAGAGCATTCCATGGAATATAACAAAAAGTGTATCTCGAGCCGGTTTCTGAAACTTACCTACCCCACCTTTAATGTTACTCTGATCCGGTTACTTATGTTGTGGCAGATATGTAAGTAAGCTTTCTTAATGCTAATGTTATAATAGTCAGATTGCTCTGAAGATGGGAGGTGATATTCTATTAATGTTCACGTTCACACAGTCGGTGATTTTTGCCGGCTGTCTTTCCTGCATCGGCAGCTTTTCTGTATTTCCTTTCTCCTGTAATATGACTTGATCGCTTTAAACTCCGCACACTGAGCTCTGATTGGTCAGCAAGCAGTGCTTTCACTGAGTTGAGCTCTTAGCCTGCAACCTAACCTGGTCCCGACCAGGTTAGCCGCTAAGCATAAGTTACCATGGAGATCTAGCCTGCTAAAAAGAGAACCAGCTTCGTAGGACCGTAAAGCCGGAGTTTTCCCTGAATTTAGCCGGCTAAGCGAAAATCCTGCTTCGTAGTATACCCCCCTGGACTCTGCAACGGCTTTACTGGAGTCCCTGCAAGGTACGCTCACTTCTAACAAAGAAGTCTATTTTACCCTTACATTAATGTTCGACAACCCATGCTTTTATGGAGCCCTGAAGAGCTACATAGTTAGCTTTGCTAACACCATATGTGCCATTGTTTACGTTCAGTTTTTCTTTTCTATAGTTGTTGTTGCTATTTAGTATTGTGCTGCAGTAGTCTATTGTTTGCTAACACCATATGTGCCATTGTTTACGTTCAGTTTTTCTTTTCTATAGTTGTTGTTGCTATTTAGTATTGTGCTGCAGTAGTCTATTGTTTGCTAACACCATATATGCCATTGTTTACGTTCAGTTTTTATTTTCTATAGTTGTTGTTGCTATTTAGTATTGTGCTGCAGTAGTTTGTGGAATTAACAAGTCATTTTGCTGTTCTAGATGATTACATTGGGACTTGTGAGGAGGAACATTCCCGAACAACGGGTGATGGCAGTGTTCCGTCCACATCGTCATTGAATCCAGAACGGACCCCAGCCAAAGACCCTAACCCGACTCAACCACCAACACCGAGTGCCATCACAACACCGCAGCGTGTGGTTCTAGGTAAGAAATAGAAATGGCAAAACTACTGGAATTGTGTTTTGTTTTTTTAAACCTTGGATCATCCATCGTCAGTAATTAAAATAAGCTATACCACTGTGTGGAAATGCTCTGTTACAAGTAAAGTCTTAGCTAGTAAGCAGCTAGTACAGTTGTGTGTGACATCCAATCATACAGTATACATATATTTATATTCATTATCAACAGGCTGGACATAATGTAATTCACTTTCACAATCATTGTAAACATCTAGGGCCAGAACTTTCTTTAGTTCACCTTACTGTTGTTCTGTTTATACATGTTATTCTTATATCCTTAGGCGCATTCACACTGCGGTACTTTTCCCACAAAGGTTCATGCGAACTCTTTAGTTCGCATGAACTAAGTACAGATCGCGTTCACACCGGAAAAAGTCCCTGGGGGTGTATTAGGCAAATGAAGCCCCTGACGTCACTTCTTCTTCTTCTTCTGCTTTGGGTTTACTGGCAGGCCGCAAACCACTTCACAGCGTATACTGCCGCCCAAAGTCCCCGGCCGGAAGTCCCCGGAGTTGGGGACTGGCTTCAGTAGAAACTGATGGGAGTCCCAGCAGCTTCTACTGAAGCCTTCCGAGTAAATCGCCAGAACGCCGACACCTCCTCATCTCCACCGCTCCCATGTTTTATTTTGTGTTGCCATAAGTTAGTCTCTCTGCGTTTCTGCGCTGGGCTAATGCTAATAATGCTAATGCGAGGATAATAAAATGGCGGCTTCACAAAACTTTTTGGGAGTTTTACGGGGTGTGGTTTGCAATCCGCCCAGCCAATCAGAAATATAGCTCTTTTCTCACAAATAGAGTCTGGCTGCAGACCGCAGCAAGGAGGCGGATCGTATAGGGGCGGATCCTATAGGGGCGTTTCCTAAAGGGTTATGAACCCCGCCCCCACGTATTTCTTAAAGGTATATGACGCTCTCTGTTTCTCATTTATTTTAATGCTTTGAATGAATCATAAACGAACTTTGAAAAATAATAATTATAATTAATTTGCATAAAGAATGAAGAGTATACAACCCACAGAGAAGACCAATTCATAAATTGTAGGCATATCATTTTTCACTGTTTGTGCAGTGGTAGTAATTATTATTCAAATCAATCAACTACGTTTTATGGAAGATATGGCTGTATATCATTTAACAACATGAGTAGAGGTTTCTGTACACCTAAAATACTGAAGTTTAAGTCACTGTCCTGATGTGTATCATTCATTTGTTCATGTTGTGTCTGGTGGTAAGAATAATTACAAAATATATACAGTACATACAAAGAGGAAAGTCTTTATTAA
This sequence comes from Pseudochaenichthys georgianus, assembly GCF_902827115.2. NCBI lineage: Eukaryota > Metazoa > Chordata > Actinopteri > Perciformes > Channichthyidae > Pseudochaenichthys > Pseudochaenichthys georgianus. Next base: position 20,188,861 of record NC_047505.1, read on the forward strand.
ACAAACATTTTATTGGCTGTTCTAATTATTATTAACCCCATCAGCCATTTTCATGGAAGGTGCCTCCAGCATCATAAAAACAGACAATTGTGTGTTAAGAAAAATAACATTACAATAAATATAAACATGCATCTCTGGAAAATACTATTACCGCTGTTTCAACTTGTTGTTCGGCCATCTTGAAAGAACGAAATATGATGTGTCGGTCGCGAACGACGGGAGCCGGCTCTCGCCCGCGAACGAGCCGTTTTTTGTTTTGTTTTTGCGAAGGGATCTAGATCGGCATGAAGGCACATTATGCAATGTGCAATGTGGACATTATCCCACTTATTACACATGGCCACATTCTCAACAAAGTAACGACATGACTCCCAATAATAATTGAAATGCTTTTATGGATTTAGAAAAAGATTTTATTGATTTAAAAAATAGTTGTATGTATTGATTTAAATTGACATGCATCCGCTAAGAAAAGTAGTCCGTTGTTACTGTTTGAACTAACGTAACAACGGCAGGAACTGCTTCTATAGTGTTTTTGAGGAGCTTTTTGATTACAGATTTGAAAACATCGTTGCTTGCTTTAAAAGTTGCACAATTCATTATGTCAAACCTTGGAAAGTATCTAGATATCCCTGCTCTAATGCCAAAAGTAACTGGCAACTGAATATGTGTCGCCGTTTGATGTCTATGTCTGGACCGCTGCGTAAAAAGGAGGCTTTCTGCCCCATTGCTTCTCTTCTTACTTCTATAAGAATAAAACACGGAGGATGGAGATCTCTTTTTGTCCCCCTCTTCTCCCCGCTGCAGCCTAGCAGCTGATCTCAAAGCACGCTCCCCTCTCCTGCAGGGAGAAAAACTATATTTATATACTTTATATAGGTTGATACAGTAGCCCCTTTTTTATAGGTGTTGCTATCTGTTTTGTGTACCGTGGTTCTACAAGCAAGTCAATGCATTCATTGGGTGGTATCAGAGAGTTACACAGGTCTGTAAATGCAATGAAAACAATTGGCCACAGCAAATAATTTATATTAAACATGTAATTTTTACTTTTGAATACTTCAGTACAAAGGATGTATTGAATAATTTAAGTGATATATATGTACACATATAAATCATTAGTCAAAACAGGGCTACATTTGATTTAATTAAAAGGTATAATATGTGGTAAACTGAAGAGCCCTTTGGGAGCCGAAAGAGCCGGCTCTTCTTGGTGAGCCGAGCCAAATGATCCGGCTCACCAAGAAGAGCCGGAATTCCCATCTCTAGAACGAATGACTAGGAAACGCCCCTATAGGATCCGCCCCTGTAGGATCCGCCCCTATACGATCCGCCCCTATACGATCCGCCCCTATACGATCCGCCTCCTTGCTGCGGTCTGCAGCCAGACCCATCTCCGAAAGTCCCTGCTCTCTAGCAGGGACTTTCGAAGGGGTAAAAACGTTCGCATGAACTAATTTTAGTACCGGCTCTTTTTGGTGTGAACGCGATCATGAACTAAGTTCGCATGAACCTTTGTGGGAAAAGTACCGCAGTGTGAATGCGCCTCTTGTGTGACCTGTACCTGTCCTGTGTTTTTTTTTATTATCTTACTGTCACCCAGGCAAGAGGAAACGAGGAGGAGAGGATCGGGCCCAGCAGGAACGACACCATGAACAGCACATGGCCCAGCAGGAACGGCACTTGGACTGGGCCAAAGCGTCTGCTGAGCGGAGATGGGAGTTGGATGCAGCCTTGAGAAGGGAGGAGGCGGCCTTGAGAAGGGAGGAGGCCGCTCAAACAGAGACCTTCAACCTAGCCTTCCTGCACACTCTTGGCGAGGTGCTAGGGGGACTGGGCAGCCAACGTGGCCCGTCTCCTCCTCGTCCAACTTAAAATAACCTTAATAGTTATTGTACATATTATATATTTTTTTTCTAGTTAATTTTTAAATTTGTACTTTCTTGTTTATTTATGTTCTTTAAAATGTTCATTTTATTTTTATTTTTACAATGCCATTTATGTTTATGCTGGCTGCAATACAGTTTTTAATTTTGTATTTGTATTGTTTAATGGCATGCCTTTTTGATACACCATTTTTTTTTTGTATACTGCCATCAATAAAGTACTTATTTGACTTATCTTATCTCTTGTTGATAATGAATTCCACCCAACAGAAAAAAATCAGATTCACATAATCTTGATTTAGAGAAGATATAAACATACATGAATTTATAAAGGAATAACAACACCATCAGTTAGGAAAAAGCCCCTTAGTTTTAAGAGATTTAAAGCAAGAAATTGAGTTTGCTAGCTTGAGGTCCTCCTCTAAAACATGATTACATGTTTATTTTGTAATAGTATTAAGAATACATGATACATACATAATACATGTAGAAATTGCTCAATTGTAATACCCTCGTTCTACTAGACTCAAACAACACATTCCTTATATATTTCAAAGACGAGAGAACAAAAGAAACCTATAACCCATTCAAGCAAGCTTATAACATGTCTAGAAGAAAGATTGAGGTTATATTTTAATATATTATTTTATGTTGTGGATACTTTAGCCTCCATCCATGTTTACAATTGTCCACACTATTTTACACTTGCATTTATGAATATAGTTTTGCTGTGTTTTACACTTTAGTATTAATGTTTATAGTTAGCTTTGATATTCGCTTAATTGATTAGAAAGATTTTCTTTTCATGATCTGATATTTCCTCAAATGTTCTTATTATGGGGCAGTACTTACTGGTGCTTGCATTTCAAATATTCAATTCAGATAATATTTGTTTAAAACATTTGACAAACACATGTATATGAAAAAAAAAAAGATTTATTTATGTTCAATACAATGAATACAATACAATGCATATTTAGATATTCAGGTAGCGCATCAAACCCTCTCTGATGTCAGTGCCCTCCTCCTCTGCCCCATGAGACACTGCTACCCCAGGCTCTGCTGCTGCTGGTGCATTCCACCCATCATCATAGTCCTCTCCATGACTCTCGCAGAGGTTATGCAGAGCACAGCATGTCAGCACCATGGATTTCACAAGTTTCACATCACAGTCATTTCTTTTCATGAGACAACGCCACCTTCCCTTCAGTCTACCAAATGCGTTTTCAACCACTACCCGTGCACTGCAAATGTTCTTGTTGTATACCACATGTTCTGCTGTCAGCCGTCCAGTGTCTGGGAAGGGTTTTAAGAGCCAGCTTTGCAAGGGATAGGCATTGTCTCCCAGCATGTAATAGCCAGCATTCACCCCACCAATGTCCCTGGTGCAAGGTGGAAAGTAGTTGCCACGACTGGCTAACTCCCACAATGAGGACAGCCTCAAAACCTGAGCGTCATGCATGCTCCCAGGCATTCCTGCAAACACATTCCAGAAATGTCCCTTGAAGGATGATGGAGTGCCAGCCTTTCCGGTTGAAATAGTCACAGTGGTATTCCTGTGGTGCTAAGATGGGTATGTGTGATCCATCAATAGCACCTACACACTGTGGGAGCCCCCACCGGTTCTCAGTGTAGGCAGCCATTTCTGCAAACTTCTGCCGGTCTGGTGAACGAATTAGTTCTGGTACTAACAACGCCTCTGCAGCAGCACAGAAGTCTCGCACACACCGGCACACAGTGGTGTTGCTCACTCCGAAAATATGTCCAATGCTTCTGTACTCTGAGCCGGTAGCAAGCTTCCACATTGCGATGGCCACTCTCTTCTTTAGAGGTATGCGGAATGTTGTGTCCTGTCTCTCCATCGCTGGCCGCAGTTTGTTGCACAGGTAGGTGTATGTTTCCTCAGACATCCTGAAGTTATCCACCCACTGAGTGTGTGTGAAAGATGGAACAATCACAGACCACCACTCGGTAGCTCGGTCGAGCATCCAAACACATGGTCTGCGGCGACGTAACTTCTGAAATAGACAAACAAAAGCATACATATTTTAATACGTAAAAGTGGTAGCTACAATTAATTAAATATTTGAAACACTTTGGTCGTATTGTGAGCGTGAGCCTAAACACATGGCTAGTTAGCGAACGTTAGCTTACCGAGTATTAAGTCCTGTTGTAGTCTCTGCAGCGTTGTAGGACTTCCAAAACTCTCTCGTCAGCTTCTTCTGCATCTCGTCTTGCAATACGCAGCCTACTTTGAAACATAACTTTCCTGCTTGCTGTGATCACTTTCCTGCTTGCTGTGATCACTTTCCTTCTTGCTGTGATAACAAGCCACACACCAAGAAACAAGTAAACGATCGCTTCCACATCCTCCATAGAGAGGCGAAGTCACGCCCATCTACTTCCGGTCCATGGGACCCCGGAAGCGAAAAATTATACATTGAATTCAATGGAGAGAGAAAACCTATCTTTTGATCCCGTTTAAATTGTGCCACGAATGACACATATGATGTTTATCAATCTTAAACAATCATTTCCATGTAAAAAAAGTCACAGTTTGTCGTAAAACTGTTGAGATATAAGACTATGAAAAATACGCAACTAGAAAGACTACAAATCCCAAATCCCATTCTGGGTCGCGTAAGTGATGTCATAGGCGATAATGCTCCAAGACTGGTTGCGACTCGCAATTAAAGCAAAGAAGAAGAAGAAGATCTCATAACTGATTTATTCCCTCCAATAAATATAAGAGATTGCTCCAATAAATGCACTTTTACAAGATGCCTGTGTGCTTTGTACCAGGTTGGGATGACAAAAGTGATCATACCACTAGCCATGTACAATGAATCGCTTAGTAATGGCTCACTTCCACCCACCTTGACACAGGCTTCAATAGCTCTCCTCTTCAAAAAGGATAAGGACGCGACTCTGTGTAGCTCTTATAGGCCGCTCAGTCTCCTTAATGCTGATGGCAAGATACTGGCTAAGGTCCTTGCACGACGGCTGGAGGTAGTCATACCAGAAATCATTTCTGAGGAACAAACAGGCTTTATACAGGGGAGATACTCATTTTCGAATATACGTACACTTTTCAACATAATTTACTCTAAGCAACCCTCCACCCTTCCTGAGGTGGTTGTCTCTCTTGATGCCGAGAAGGCATTTGATCGGGTAGAATGGGGATACTTATTCTCTGTCCTTAAGAAATTTGGATTTGGGAACACATTATGCTCTTGGATTCGTCTTTTGTACTCTTCTCCCCAAGCTAGTGTATGCACCAATGATACTCATTCAAACTATTTTGCCCTTGGACGTGGTACACGACAGGGTTGCCCCCTATCCCCTATACTGTTCGCACTGGCTATTGAACCTCTTTCTGCGGCTCTACGTGCCTCTACCTCTTTCCGGGGGGTGACAAGGGAGGGCAGGGAACATAGGCTATCTCTTTATGCAGATGACTTACTGCTTTACATTGAGAATCCGGTCACCTCTTTGCCCTCTGTTGTCACAACTCTGTACAACTTTGGCTCTTTCTCCGGCTACAAGCTCAATCTTCAAAAGAGTGAATGCTTCCCAATAAACACAACTGCACTACAGCTCCTACAATCCGATCTGCCCTTTAAAATATGCCACTCTGGTTTCACCTATCTTGGAGTAAAAGTAACTCGCTCATTGTCCGCCTTGTTCTCTGCAAATTTGGCTCCCCTCCTTGTTCAAATGAAATCAGATTTCCAGAGATGGGCTAACCTACCTCTATCGCTGCTAGGCAGGATAAATGCAGTCAAAATGAATAGCTTACCAACATTTCTGTATTTGTTTCAGACAATCCCACTTTATTGACCTAAATCCTTTTTAAAATCTGTTAATCAAGCTGTCACTACATTCATCTGGGCAGGTAAGGACCCAGGGTCAGTATATCCCTACTTCAACAATGCAAACTAAGTGGAGGTCTTGCGCTACCGAACTTCTTGTACTACTACTGGGCAGCAAACGTTCAAAAACTACCATTCTGGCTGTGTGCTCCAGATGTGCCATGGTGCCACCTGGAGGCTCACTCCCTCACCTCGACTTCGCTACCTGCTCTTATCTGCTCTTCTCCCCAGTCAAGCCTTTCTCACTTTACTAGTAATCCCATATTCCTTTCTACACTGAAGATTTGGTACCAATTTCGCAAGCACTTTAAGCTTTCCTCTGCATCCCAATCAATATGAACCATCTCTTCCCCCCATCTTTAATGGACGGTGTTTTCTCTCTCTGGAAAAGGAAAGGCATAAGGTCATTCCAAGACCTTTTTGTAAATGACACTTTCCCTAGCTTCCCGACCCTGGCTTCTAGATTCTCTTTACCAGCATCCCATATTTTTCGCTATTTTCAGGTCAGGCATTTTGTCTCCTCCCATTTTCCTAACTTCCCCACTCTCCCTCCCAAACAATCCTGGGATGACCTCTTGAAATTAATGCCAGGAGAGAGGGGGTCTATCTCCAAAATCTACTCGCATATTATGTCACTCGATACATACTCTATGAGCAAAACTAAAATGGCTTGGCGGCAGGAATTGAACTTGGAACTACCCGAAGACTGGTGGGATAGGGCAATTGACAGAGTGCGAACTTCCACCTCATGTGCTCGCCTTGGGCTCATACAGTTTAAAGTTTTACATAGATCACACTTTTCAAAATACCGGCTATCCAAAATATACCCCAATGTAAATGACAAATGTGACAGATGCCATCTATCCCCCTGTGACCTTAGTCATATGTTTGCCCACTGTCCCAAATTGAAAACTTACTGGCAATCAATCTGCAAAACCCTCTCAGATGTTCTCAAGACCACCCTGAAGCCACAGTGTACTGTGTGTCTGTTGTTTGTACTGTGATGTAATACACATTTAAAAAAAAAAAAGAATACAATACACTTCTCAAAGGGGTCAGGCCTCCCCCTGCTCTGGTCCTAATGCCGGGAGAACTTATCATCTTGACGGCAGCAGGAAAGAGAGCGAACCCAAGGCCGAACAGGCTCACATACAAGAATAAAACAGGAGGGGTTGGGTCAGCTGGTCATCTTTTCAGGTCATCTCATTGGGAGATGCAAAAGATGCTGTGTCGCGGCGAATCAGCGCGTGCCAGCAGAGGACCCGCAAACAGTCTCAGTTTGAAGCAAAACAAACACATCTGGCATTCGCTGTCTCATATTTCTGCAGCCTCCACACACACATCCCCCCACATTCCAGAGACCTCAGTTGTGTCCAAAGGATATTCCCTTGCTCACAAAGATAACACAAAGATTTCATCTCTCATATCTCCAACTTCTGGTTACACAGACTGCTTATTATTAATACAAAGTAATTAAACCCACACATATACTATTCAAGATATGTAGACTTCCCTGAAACATGACATGCTAGAGATCTTAAGCAGAATATACTCTCATCCACCTAGCCCCCTGTCCTGCATATCTACACCTCCCCCACAGAGCAATAAAACCCGGTTTACTCCAACCAGCCCAGAATGTTTATAGCCATTTTAGTCCTCACATTTATGAAAGGATAAAACAGAGAAATCAATATAAAACACAGGTATTGTTTTGAGCAGTAATCCCATCTAGCAGCTGCGAGACACACTTCTTCCCCAAACATCTTTAACGCACACACTAGGGCTGAACTATTAATCGATTTTAAATCGAAATCGCGATTCGAGGTGATGCGATTATCAAATCGCAAAGCCTGCGATTTTTTTTTACTTTTTTTTTTTACATTTTTTTTTTTCTTCTTGTGTGTCAGTCATCCACACCAATCAGAAGTGCTGTGCTCCACATGTACCAGCCATTGTTAATCAATCAGAAGTGGCCCATGATAGAAGGTGATAGACAGATTGATCCAATCACCTGCCAAGTATTTTTGAAAGTGCCTGCCCTTTCCAAATGGCTTCCAATGGAGCTTTCCTAGATAGTTTGGTGAAACAAACCATCTGAGTCAGGTCAGTAATGCTCCATCACATGTTTCTATTACAGGGTGAATCTTTAACTGAAGCTTGACTTTAAAGCAACCCAACGGAAGTTTCATGTAAGTTTAGTTCTTTCACTCGTAGCTCGGGCTGCGGGGATGCTAGAAACAGGAGTATGTTGATACGACCTTCTTAGCCGGAGTTATGGCCGCATTTTACAATAAACATCCATTGGGTCGCTTAAAAATAAATATCGCAATTCGAATCGCAATCGCAATATTTGTCAGAAAAATCGCAATTAGATTTTTTCCCAAAATCGTGCAGCCCTAGCACACACATCTTTATCATTAACAGAAGTTGATTGTTCTTTTTAGCTTAAGGGCTTCTGTGAACTTCCTTTCACCTCGAAGTCCGCTTTACTGGACTGAATACATTTATTGATAATTCAGAAGGACTATTGTCTCTCTTAACTGTGTGACTCAATTCTCAAGGCTTTTTATGGGTCTGCCTGTCATGCATCATTAACTACAATAATGTAACTGCATTAAATCTGAGGAAAATCCCCCCCTGGCTTCCCCTGTCACTTGCCCAGGCTATTGATAATTAACAGGGAAACTCAAGGGGCTTCCTTCCATATCTGGAAATTGCAACAAGACTTTCTGCCATTTCAAATGTAACACACTTCTTAAATATCAGATGATAATAATCTTCACTATCTACCAAGTATATGGCTGATTGCAGTATTGTTCTTAGCACAACATACAGTGTGACACATTATAAGGCTCAATGTAGATACTGTATTAGGGCTGAACGATATACCGTGTCATGGTGATAACCGCGATATGCGCATGCGTGATATTCACACCGCAGGGACGTGCGGTTTTATTCATTTTTTATTAAATGCTAACGCACTTTAGCACAGAATTCAAAAATAAAGATATCCTTATTACTTATCAAAACTGCACATACAATATATCCGATTAAAGCTGAGACTCCACAGATTATTTAATTATAGTATCTAAGCCAGGGGTGGGTGTAAGAGAAACTTCTGTTGCAATGGAAATCAGCACTCAGAGAGACACGGGAGGAGCAGGAATTCTGAATGTCAAACACTGGGATTTATTGAGAGATCCAACGACCGGGAGAGATTACACAGCATAGTCACATTGTCATGTCGGCCACCTTGCAATCTCTGAAGACATAGCTCAAAAACATGGTCTGTATAACCATAAGGAGTGGCCTATTTTCCCGCCTCTGGTAATCAACACCAGACCCCAAAAACAAAGACATCTCTATATCCGCCTTCAAACCCCTCACCCACAGGAAAGCAGAAGACCTCTTTGACCTTTGTCCTCCTCTAGTTACAGACAGAGCACAGGCAAGAAGAACTGAGAATCTTAAAATACAAAGAGACATCCTTATAATATTATCTAACAGTGGGGAACCTTTTTCCTCTCAAGGGCCATTTCAATTTTTCCAACATCCTCCGAGGGCCGTACAAATGACTAAAATCACAGCCCATTCATTCGGCCTTTCTTTCATGCTGTGCAAAGAAAAAGCAACCTCTTAATCCAGATATTTTACCATGACTCATGCATGCACGTGCATGACCACCCAAACAGAAATATATGGACACAAGATGTGTGCAAATGTATTTAGTTTCCTATCCATGTGAACATGATTTAAGGGGGGACCTAACCTCCTCCAGGGGGGTGTTCTCCCCCGGGAAGATTTTTTTTAAATGATGAAGTTAAAAGCATCAATCTGGTGCACTTTGAGAGCAACATTAACAGATCTATGGATACATCTCTCAACATCCATATGAAACAGAACTGTAAGCAGATTTTCTTTTTCTTTATGGATATTTTACAAATCACTCCCCTTTCAAACTGTATTCTTGTTTATTAATAACAACTTTTTTTACTGTCATATAGTATTTTATACCTTTATACTTTATTCTCTTATCTATAATGATCATATAAAGATGTGCCTTTAACTCACTGGTTGGAGAAAAAGCTTCTTATATTCGTTAGCATAGCTAGCTAACCAGATGCTAATAACAACACAGTTATTGACTTTATGATCAGTATGACAGATGAACAGATCGCCACTGGGCTTTCAACTAAAGACACAGCCACGCAAAAACTGCGGCAAGTGTACGGCTCATTATGGGTACTGCAATTTGTGGAAGTGTCGGAGCGGCGTTCTGGTGCTCTCCGTCAGAACCATGGTCAGAACTACATCCCTGTCAGACGAGACTTATACCACGTGATGACGGCTCGTGATGTGTTCAAGGACCCTGACCTTGGCCAGGAAAAACAGGCACTCGCTTGTTTATTTTTTTTGCGGTCTAGATTTCTTTAATTTTTTTCTTTTTTGCGTATGTTTATAAATTACCTCAAGGGCCGTAGAAAAAGGTCTCGCGGGCCGTATACGGCCCGGGGGCCGGAGGTTCCCCACCCCTGATCTAAGCGATCCGATCTCGCGACAGGGGAGGCAAACACAGACATCACAACACGTACTTTTTACGGAGCTTTTACGGGAGATTGTCTCACGGTAGGTGTCAATCTGATCAAAAGACGTGTTCAATGGCATTAAAACGAGAACAAACGTGAATCGGTTTATCCATAGGTTAATAATGTATCTGTGGCTTTGAAGCAATTGTTTATAATCCATAATTCCATTTTTATATAAAAATCGGAGCACAAAAGTTAGCTGCTAATGGTAGCCACCAGAGTGTATGCAGCTTCCGGTTTTGGCTACGCGTCACTCTCACTCCTTATTTGGTAATGTGTGTATTAGACTGCCGCATAGCCAAGCCCGGAAGCAGCAGCCACTCTGGTGGCTACCATTAGCAGCTAACTTTTGCTCTGCGATTTTTACATAAAAATGAAATTATGAGATGATAAAAACCTATGGATTAACCGATTCAGCCGCGTTTTTTCTCGTTTTAATGCCATTGAACACGTCTTTTGATCAGATTGACAGCTACGGTGAGACGATCTCCCCTAGAAGCTCCGTAAAGGTACGTGTTGTGATGTCTGTGTTTGCTTCCCCTGTCGCGAGTTCGGATGACTCAGTAATGATATACCTAAATAATCTGTGGAACCTCAGCTTTAATCGGATATCTTGTATCTTGTGGGAGGCGTGTGGCGCAGTGGCTGACTGCAGTCAGCATGTCGTTGTGTCCCTGGGCAAGACACTTAACCCCAAATTGCTCCTGTGGGGATTGTCCACAGTATTGAGTATGTAAGACGCTTTGGATAAAAGCGTCTAACAAATAACATGTAATGTAATGTAATGTATGTGCAGCTACGATAAGTAATACGGGTACTTTTATCTTCTGTGCCAAAGTCCGTTAGCATTTTTCGCTCAGGGCTCATTTAGATGCTTCTTATAAGACTTGTGTTTTGTTTTGGTAAAAATGGTTTGTATCGTCAAAAAAGTAAAGTACCCGCCGGGACCTTGGGGCTTAACAGGTTAAAAAACCGCAATATATATCGCAGGGGAACACAAAAAATGCAATGTCAGTTTTTTTCAATATCGTGCAGCCCTACTAGACTGTGTGTGGCTTCAGCAGTCACACAGAATAAAGCTGTGTTGTATTGTATTGTGTCTTTACCTAATCCTTTCTGGGCCCCACTTACAGTATGTGCCATCTGCTACCCTATCTAAGCTCTAATGATGTCGGACAGGAGCTTCCATGTTGTGCAGAGGCAGGTTATCGCCTGGTAGTTTGAAGCAATTGCTTTATAGTTTGAGACCTTTCCTCCATGTATTACATTGTAATAGCGTCATGGCATGGAGTAAAATTATTACAAATGCATGTGAATGTAATTATCATCACATTATGTAAAAATGAATCCATATGATTAAAAACATATCTTTATTTACTCTCTTTTTTATTGTGAGTTTTAGAATTCTGAAATGAAGCATTAGATGTTGTTGTAAAACCTCTAACAATGGTATTTAATTGTTTCCATGCCATGTAGCCGCTTGATTCTTAAATATCACAGCGCAATGTGGCAATTTCAATAGGTGCAATAATTAAATGTCATGTGAACCGAACATGTCAGAAATGGCACAAAGGAACTGTGACTACTGATTCTTAACAGTGTTTAGAAAATGATTAACGTAAAAGAGGAAGTAACAAAGTTCATTCGATTTTTTACTGTGTAATATGCTATCACGTTATCAGTCCTAATATAGAGTGGGACAATAATACTGGTTGTGTAACTGGTTTCACTGCAGTGTAAAAACTGACTGTTTTCTTTTAGGTGCTGCCCAACAGATACCTTAACCTTTTGAATTTGTTCCTGGACAAAAGTAGAGGTATTCCGTCGCAGCTATGAGGTATCCTTTCCCTCATCTTCCAGGTTTTTCAGCTCATCAGTTATCTGATGATGGTATTTTTGCAAGTCACTAAACAAATAAAGAACATATCTTATTTATATATTTCCCTGTGATAAAATGAGGGATAATTATTATTATTATATAATTATAAGGTTATGAAAAGTTATGTTGGTCTTTTTTTCTAAGCAGGGTTTATCAAATTAAGAGTTTGAGTCATTGCATCTATCAGTCTGATACCACTAGGGATACTATATCCCCTTTTCTGTTTGAATTGGAAAATTATACAAGGGGATGATAAAAGCTGTAAAGTAGTCCTATAAAACATATAATGTTAGTATGTTAAAACAACATAGTTAATGTCAATGTATTTCAGTTAAGGTATATTAACAAAATCTTTAATCGCTGACATAACTTGACTTTCACCATTGTCTTCTGCCACTTTCTCCCCTATACAGTTTGTCCATCTCTGCATGCTCAGTTGCCTTTATATAGCCCCCTGGTATGTTTTTTAAAATGATCTATAATGTTTTCGTTTCTTCTTTTTTTTCCATTTATTTTGCATCATTTTAGTGGGCTCAAGAAAACGAGTGCTGGAATATTTTGTTGTCTTGTGGTGTTTGTTGTCAGCTGCACTTTCTTATATTCAAGGTGAGTACCAAAGCATCATTATTGTTCTTGGAGAACTATAAACCCAGTACATGTTTTGCAAAAGTCACTTGAAATGTTTTTCTTCCTGTCTAATTATGGTTACAACATTAGGTATCTGCCGGTGACGAGTAACAGAGAACCGAATTTATCATGAATTTAGACGACACGCTTAACTTTGGGTAAGAGACCGTACCCTTTGCATACTCAATATCAAGTCTTATATTTAAATGTGACCCAATTTTAATGAAAAAGAATAGCCATCAGGTTTAAAAGAATGTCGACAAAATATATGCCTCACTCATATAGTTTCAATAATCTGAATAGTAGAGTAGTGACGCTGAATTCAACACCCATGTAAAAGATGAAGATATTATATTTTTTAATGTAGGCCTATGTCATATTTATTACCAACTCCTAAACCAATTATCATTAAACCAATACGATTTTCTGAACCCTCATGTGAAAAAAGACTTAAGGGTTCTTTTCAGACACACCTGTTTGAAAGGGCAACAATGGCATAAATGAAAACATTTTCTTTAAGATTAATTACTTGCGTATTATTATCAATTATGACATTTCCTCAAATAGATGATAAAAATATCTTTATTTTTTACTTCAGAGCCAGAAAAGGGGTTGAAACACGTACATCTTGGAAAGCTCCTATCATTTGGGAGGGGATTTTTGACCCCAATCTTTACGACCAGAAGCACATCCAAAATCAGACGTCTGTGACCCTCACCGTGTTCGCTGTGGGAAGGTTTGTTTGTCCATAAAAACACTGTGAGGACACAAGTGATTTCACACCAGTTCTGTCTGAAGTTGGTAGCACTTTTCCAAACGTTTTGGTATTTTGAACACATGAATACACCCTGAATCCCCTTGAAAGATATAAGATTGTATCTGTAGAAGTAGTGGGATAGAGGACAACTGAGATTGGGTTCAGAATGCAGTGTAAAAACTAAGGTCTTCAAAAAGTGAATGCATAAAGTAGCCCACCCAAATAACTAAATCAATAACATATGCATGTTTTGTGTGTGCTTATAATCATAAGAAATAGTTCTCATTCATAACACTCCGTTCGATGTCTCACTATGGGATGCGCCTCATCGCGGAGCAAACAGAAGCATCAATCTCATTACGCCAATCCTGATTGGCCGGTGATTCTTGACGTCAACGTCAGGGGAAATCACCCCCTATAAGTAGCCTGCGCCACGACGCATGCGTCATTCAAACACCTCTTCTCGCTTCAGAGCACATCTCGAACGGTAGCCGGGCTAGCTTAACAGTCCACAGACTGAATCCAACTCATTTTCGGTCGACGGGCGTTAACCGGCTACCCGATTCTCTCACAGAAGAACCTCAACCTCGCCGTTCTTCCTCTGGAGTAAGGTAAGGTTTTGACTTCAAGTTAGCAACACACCAGTTGCTAACTTGTGTTTTTTTCCCTCACTACCGACACCACGGTAGCAAGGACACTTTTTTCTTCTCTCTTCCACGGAGGAGAAAAGGATTACAGGAATATTACCATACCAGGTAATATCCTTGAGAGAAAAAGACCCACGCTGTCCTTTTTTCCCCCGGATTAAAGACAGATCGGTAACAACATTTTTCTCGAACGTACCTGTCATGAGCGGACCCTCTCCACGCCTCACGGCGAACAAGATGGATGCCTCTCCCCCTCACACCAGAGGAGTCAGGAACTCGGAGGCTCGGCGCTGCGGTTGCGGGTTGAAAGTGTCAGGCACAGACTCACACCAGATCTGTTCGTCCTGCCTCGGGCTGGAACACGCCCAGGAGGCCATCGACAACCCCGGCTCGTGCGGGCATTGTGCCCGCCTCACCGTGAAGAGCCTCCACCGAAGGTTAGCGCAACAAGTTAACCTGTCGGGACGGGACCCCAGTAGTATTACACATGTTCCTCTCATCAAAAAAGTGACAGGTGGTGTGACAGGTCACACCTCTCCCTACTTATGCAAATGAGCTAAGTCCTTTGATGTCAGATTGGCGTGAAAGACCCCCCGGAGTGATTCTTTTATTGCAGCAATTAAGATAGTTATAGGTATTTGACCCCTGACCCCAGAGTGGAGTAATTGCCCCAATTAGAATAGCCCCCAGGCACCCCCTTTGTGTACAGGCCTTTTATTGTAGCAATTAAGATAGTTATAGGTATTTGACCCGTGACCCCAGAGTGGAGTAATTGCCCCAATTAGAATAGCCCCTGGCACCCCCTTTGTGTATAGGCCTTTTATTGTAGCAATTAAGATAGTTATAGGTGTTTGACCCCTGACCCCAGAGTGGAGTAATTGCCCCAATTATATTACCCCCAGGCACCCCCTTTTGTGTATAGGCTTTTTATTGTAGCAATTAAGATAGCTAAGGTATTTGACCCCTGACCCTGAGAGTGGACTAATTGCCCCGCTATTATATTACCCCCAGGCACCCCCCTTTTGTGTACAGGCCATTTATTGCATCAATTAAGATAGCTAAGGTATTTGACCCCTGACCCTGAGAGTGGAGTAATTGCCAGCAATTATATTAGCCCCAGACACCCCCTCTGTTGTATAGGTATTTATGATGTATAGATAGTCTCTTTGACCCCTCCCCTCAGAGTCCTTTTGTTGTCTAATCTAATTAGCTTTTGATGCCTGCCCTTGATGTGCAATTTCACACTGATGAAAGCCTCTGTATAAATGAATGGGGTAACTATGGAGTCAGATTTGGGTCAATATTCTAGCGCGTAAAACAAGCTACTCACGAGCTGAAAATGTGCTTTTCCACGCGCATAAAATGACCCTCGCGCACAGATTAAACCCCCGCGAGCGGCTCTGCGCCCGCGAGTGGCTCTGCGCTCGCTCGCGAGAGAAACAGCCTTCTTGCTCGCTCGCGGGAGTGTCAGCCTCGCGGAGTCTGTCTACGCGCGCGTGAAAAGTTTCTGGCACTTTGGGGCGGAGCCACTGGACTTTGATTGACAGCTGCAAGGAAACCCGGGGTTGCCAGGTTTGATAAATGCCTGAACTACCAAGAGCCGAGGAGAGACGGCAGCAAAATCAGTTGGACGAGATTGAATGGTAAAGTTGTCCATATGTGTATATATAATTGTTGCATTTAAGTGATATATTGGTTGTAAAAATGTATTTGCTTGATACAAATATACCATATAGAGATATACTCAAAATAAATAAAAAAAAAGACAGACATTTCAGTTTACCGAGTCGACCGTCTGAAGCGCCAGTCAAGAAGCGAATGCGGGCATAGGGGTGGGTGGGTTCAGAGTACAGCCTCTTTCTGGTCACGTGTGTTGGAGGAGGGGCTCTGTAAGGAAGGCAGAGTACAGCCTCTTTCTGGTCACGTGTGTTGGAGGAGGGGCTCTGTAAGGAAGGTTGAAGGAACGAGCAGGATTTCTCCCCCGGTCTGACTGTAAAAGACTCTGTCTTTTCTCCAAGGGGATCCGCCTACCCCTCAACATAATAAGCCCCACCTTTCCTCATCAGATCATTTAAAAGCGAGAACCCTTCAAGGACATTTTAGAGAGCAGCAACCATGGATCAGAGAAAAACCAAGTCTCTCCCCACGATATGCAGCCTGGAGCAAACGTACGGAGGACCTCCATCCTCACCTACAATGTGGACACCAGATCTGGACAGCGCTATGGCTGACATTGATATTACAGGATGGCTGGATATGCCTCAACCTCCACCCGAGTCTCCAGAGGAATCAACAGCAGTAGGCATTGATATGCCATGCTCTACTTGTGCTCCCAAGGGTGGTGCTACAGAACGTATTAGGACATCGGCATTCCTGAACACGGTAAAAGCGGTTGTAGTTCATCTGTTGGATAGAGTCGTGTACCTTTACAGAAAGGAAACATGTAATGGATGTCAAACCAATCACCCCAGTCAGAGGCAGCACGAGTGTTTATTCCCTACCGATGAATACTATCTAGATCGACACTATGATGAAGTGGTAAAGAGACTGTGGACCGTTCGTTTCATTCCAGCCATTCGGGACGCTCTGCACCAGAACCACCTTCATGTGTCGGAGAGGAGAGTCTTTGGAGCTACCGAGGCGATTCTGCACAACCTCAGAAACACCAGACTCTTTGAGGCTAAAATCGAGAAGCTATACGAACAGCTTGTAGAGAACGACGAGACCCAAATGAAGATTACAAGAGCAGCTTGGGCCTTCTGGCAGCATTAGGAAGATTTTTTTTTTTTTATACTTTTTCGTTAAAGTATGTTTTATTTTTTATTTTACTTGATATAGTATGTCCTTCCTTTTTTTTATTACTCTCTGCTTGGAGAAATGTTGTATATACATATCAATAAAATGCATTGTAAGAAAAACTGTTGTACTCATTACCTCATTGGGCTGTAACAGGAAACATGTCTGAGAAACGTGTTATGCATAAGGTGTATTACACTCCGTCTAATCCAGGGAGTTTAGGAGGTGTGGATAAACTCCATAGAGCTGTACAGAATGAAATGGGTAAACAAGTAAATATAGAGAAAGTCAGAGAATATTTATCGGAGCAAGATGCATATACTTTGCATAAACCGGCACGGGTGCATTTTGTAAGAAACAGAGTATTTGTACTCAGACCGCTACAACAATTTCAAGCAGATCTCTGCGATATGCAGTCGCTGTCCGAATATAATGATGGGTTTAATTATTTGTTAACAGTCGTTGACGTATTTTCGAAAAAAGCCTATGCTCAAGCATTAAAAAAGAAGTCGGGAATTGAGGTTACCAAGGCTTTTGATACAATTTTAACACACAGCGAGATTCCTAAAAAGATACAAACAGACGCGGGGAAAGAGTTCTTTAATAAAGTTTTTCAAAACTTGCTGAAGAAAAGAGGTATTGCACACTATGCAACAGCCAGTGACATGAAGGCCTGTGTGGTAGAGAGATTTAACCGTACGCTGAAAACTAAAATGTGGAGGTATTTTACAGCTAAAAACACTCATAGATATATAGACGTCTTACCTGAACTAATTGAAAGTTACAATAATAGTTATCACCGAAGTATTAAAATGACGCCAATGCAGGTGACAAAGGAAAATGCTGCTCAAGTGTTTCGGAACCTGTATACCCCCTCTAGCCAGCATAAAAAAGCTGCAGCCAAAATGAGCTTTAAGGAGGGCGAACTTGTAAGGATATCCAAACTGAGAGGGGTATTTGATAAAAAATATGAGCAGAGTTATACTGACGAACTATTTACGGTGTCTGAAGGCTTACCTCGGCAGCCACCTGTTTACAAACTCAAAGATTATGATGGAGAAGAGATCAAGGGGACTTTTTATGAGAAAGAGTTACAAAAAGTGAAGATAGCCAATGACAAGGCTTTTCAAGTCGAGAAAATTCTAGAAAGGCGTGTGGTGAGAGGGAAAAAACAAATGTTTGTATCATGGCATAATTGGCCCGAAAAATTCAACAGCTGGGTTGATGCAGGAGAGATAAAAGACGTATAAAAGCAAACAGAATCAACGCTCAGTCCTTCATTACAGCCATGGAGATAAATGAAGGGTTCTACATTACGCTGCCGTCTAATGCCAGCATTGATGTATTTCAAAACAATACAAGCTCTAGTTATCAGGTGCACCTGGCACAACCTTTACACTTGGATGGTTCGTGGCAGGTTGCCCTGACAGAAATGTCATACCCACACACCTGGTATAACTTACCTACGGAAGCAGCATGGTTTGAGTGGTTTAAGAAATCAAAACCCCCCGACATGTCCCCGACTAGCAAGTTAAGGCTTCATATGTTTAGAGCTCGTTACTATAGTAGCATAACTCAACTCGTGGAGGAACTCGAGTCCTGATTCAAAAAAATTGACTCTGATGTCAGTTTATACTATAGTCCGATTCACAGGAAAATCGAATTTCTAGGAGGGGCCCAATATCGTTTCCGCTTTCCAAAAACCCTCGCTTACATGCTTGGAATACAACCAGACCAGTGGCTCAAATTTGATGATAAATCAGCAGCCTACCCCGCGGATATAAATGCTGGCTCAACACATCTGTACTGTTATACCAATGTGGTCAGTCATCAGAGGGTTGGCGACGCTTTTGCTCCTCTATTGAGAACTGTAGATATAAGAGGATCATTCGGCGATACCGTAACTCAGTATTTTAATCCTGCGTATTACTTACCGGTAACCAGAACGCACATTGAGAATATACAGATAGAAATAAAAAACGATCAGAACAAACCAGTACATTTCACCTACGGAAAGAGTGTAGTGAAACTTCATTTCCGACCGTCAAAAGCAGGACAATCTTTTACAAAACGATGATTGATCACGACCCCCATCGTTTTGTGAGTTATTATGAAAATCAAGCGGGGGATCCCTGCCGGGATTTTATGGAGCCCCGGTGATGTACGGGCGAGGCATTGGCTCTATATTTTCGAGATTATTTCGTTTTGTAGCACCCCTGGTGAGAAAAGGGTTCGCCATAGCTAAACCTCATCTGAAATCGGCGGCCAAAAATATTGCATCAGATGTTATCAGTAAGGCTGTACATAAATGTGGCCGCCAGTCAGACCCCGGATCTCAAGAAGGAGCAGGTGGTCTGATGGTTTTGGCCAGAAGGCCCCGGAAGAGACCTCCAGGCAGAAGGATCCCGCGGGTGTTAAAAAAGGAAAGCACTCAGTGAAAAAAAAATCATTAGGGAAAAAACACCCTCGGAGAAGGAACGTATTTGGGGGAGATATATTTTAGAGTGTTAAATATGGCTCTTTTACATCACAAATCTGCTGAATGCAGCATGGCAGAGTTGGATTTATTCTCTGCCCCCATGACACAACTTTCTATCGACGAAAAACACTATACAGAGGTCCTTCCGTTGTCTGCCATTACGGAGGACGGACCGATTGAATTTTGTATTCCCGGGGATGGGGATAAATACCTAGATATGAATGACACATTGATACATCCCAGGATCAAAATAACCAACGCCGATGGGTCTAATCTGGCCGCTGATGCCCCCGTGGCCTTGGTTAATTATCCTCTGAATACCATTTTTAGTCAATGCGACGTTATTCTAGGGGACAGGCTAATTTCTCAATCCAGTTTGACTCATCCTTACCGTGCTATGATTGAAACGCTATTGAATTACTCTGATTCTACTTTAAAAACTCAGTTCACTGCCGGCTTATTTTATAAAGACACCGCGGGGGCTATGGACTCTGTAGTGGTCGCCGATGGACCAAACAAGGGTTTGGTTAAGAGATCTACATTCACATCAGAATCTCGAGAGCTTCATCTGATGGGAGCCTTACACACGGATATTTTTTTCAGCGAGAGGCTTCTCCTGAACTCTGTAGATTTGAGAATCAAGCTCACCAGATCTAGCGATGCCTTTACTCTCATGTGTGCTAATGATTCTACATACCGTCTAAAAATACTGGGGGCTTCACTTTTTATCAAGAAAGCCACCATTTCCCCTGCTGTGCGGTTGGGACACGCTGCGGCTCTGATGAGAGGTAACGCCCTCTACCCCTTATCACGGGTGAACATCAAAACCTATAGTATCCCCGTGAATTCCAGAATATGCAACCAAGAAAATCTATTTCTGGGTAATATGCCAAAATACCTAGTTTTGTGTATGGTAAATCACGAAGCCTTCACTGGAAGGAGAACGCTTTCACCTTTTAATTTTCTTCATAATGACATGGAATACATGGCTCTGTGTCAAGATGGTAGGCAGGTACCGGCCAAAGCATTTCAGCCTCAATTTAACCGGGGGTCGTCAGTCAGAGAGTTTTACAACATGTTCACTGCTACAGGGAGACACATGGAAGACTTACCTCTGAGTATTGACAGAGATGATTTCGAACAAGGATACTCATTATTTGTGTTTAATTTAACTGCGGCGGAAGACGCTGAAGCCCTGTCTCCCATTACAAGCGGTAGTTTAAGACTGGAAATGAGATTCAGAGTACCGCTGCCTCAGACTACCACTTTAATCGTATATTCTTGTTTCGATTCGATTCTGGAGATTAATTCAAAACGTCAAGTGTTGGTAGATTATTACTAAGAAGACTACAACATTAATAATCATCAATTGGACAGTCTCCTGAGTCATATGGTGGGGGACTCTTGTGGGGGGGTATGGGCCTCAGACCAGCTCCCCCGAGTAAAACAAATATTTAGATATCCTGTATACATGATTGTAAACACCCACCCCTCCCACATGCCCGGAGAACACTGGCTAGCATTGACTTTGGAGAAAGAGGGAGGGGTCGGAACCTTTTTTGATTCATTTGGGATTCCTCCATACCTTGATTGTTATCCAGAAACCATACTACATTTACTACGAAAATGTACTGTCCTCTGTATCAAGATGATGTGATAAAAAACGATGCTGCCGTTCATTCATTTTAATCACAGTGTCTGCTCTCTACAAATGTTTAAAGATTGTTATAACATGTAGAAAATAAAAAAGATTAAAATATAATACAACTTAGGAGGTAATTTGTAACCAACTAGGACTTAATATTCTGTCTTTCCTTATCCTTTTCTTCTTAAGAGGGGCACTCAAAGGTTCTTTTGACGGGCCTAGGGTTCCTGCCACCTCCCAGCTGAGGATCGGAGGAGATGATTTATTAATTCCTCTTCTTTTTCTGAGCATATTTTCTCCATATGGTTCACCCTCTTTGATTATACGATATTGTTCACGAGCGTGCAGGTTTTGAAAGGCTGTTAGAGGAATGTTGAGCTCATTCAGACTATTTAAAAAAAAACGCCAGCCTTTAGGCTCCCGGGCATTTGTTTTATACGAACAGGATAAATGTTTTAATAAATCTAACATGTGTGAACCTTTTACAACTATCCCCCTTTTCTACAAATTCCCCCGCTGGTGTCCATCCTGCTGTACTCGTTATTAATTTACTCATAATGTACTCGGCATTCTTACGGCTGCGCGTAGGGAGATTATGAAGTACCTCGTTCTTTATTTTATCATCGGATGTGCCATCTTTTCTTCCTCCTTTTACCAAACCCGTGTCTTCAGGTAGAGTTAAAGTAATATGTCGTTCCTCCTCCCCGTCTTGTTTGAGTAAGGCGAGATATCTCTGTAGCAAGGTGTTGTATTTTTTTATTTTTTCATAAGGGGGTAATCAATCAATCAATCAATCAATCAATCAATCAATGTTTATTTATATAGCCCAATATCACAAATGTTACATTTGTCTCAGTGGTCTTCACAGTGTGTACAGAATATCAGTATGACAATACGACACCCTCTGTCCTTAGACCCTCACGTCATACAAGGAAAAACTTCCAAAGAAAACCCAGTTTAAAGGGAAAAATGGGAGAAATCTCAGGGAGAGCAACAGAGGAGGGATCCCTCTCCCAGGACGGACAGACGTGCAATAGATGCCGTGTGTAAATTGAAAAGATAATACATTTGCAACATAGGTAGTCCAAATGTTTGGAAATGCATGTGTGTATAATAGGAAGATGAATCCACGAGGATATCCATCCAGGACCACAGCCACGGCTCAAGATCCAGCGCTCGCGATCCAGGACACAGGACCGCAGGATCATCCATGACTCCGGATCCCAGCGTATATAGACACCAAAAAGAAAGACATTTGGGGAAGCTGGGTTAATCGGAACATGAGAGTACACAGGTATGGACAGAGAGAAGGAAGAAGTAAGATGTCCCCCGACAAACTAAGCCTATATCAGCAAAACTAGGGGCTGAATCTAATCAGCCCTAACTATAAGCTTTATCAAAAAGGAAGGTCTTAAGCGCATTCTTAAAAACGGATAGGGTGTCTGCCGCCCGAACACAAACTGGAAGCTGATTCCACAAATGTGGAGCTTGATAAGAAAAGGCTCTGCCTCCCATTGTACATTTAGAGATTCTAGGAACAACCAACAACCCTGCATTCTTGGAACGCAATGCCCTAGTAGGACAGTAGGGTATAATGAGTTCTTTAAGGTAAGATGGCGCCTGCCCATTAAGGGCTTTGTAGGCGAGAAGAAGAATTTTAAATTCTATCCTGTGTTCTATAGGGAGCCAGTGTAAGGCAGCCAGAACAGGAGTAATGTGGTCCCTTTTCCTAACTCTGGTTAGTACACGAACCGCAGCATTTTGAATCAGCTGAAGCGACTTGACTGACTTCTTGGTACTGCCTGATAATAAAGAGTTACAATAATCCAGCCTAGAAGTAACAAATGCATGGACTAGTTTCTCTGCATCGTTTTGAGGCAAGATATGCCTGATTTTTGTAATGTTACGTAGATGGAAGTAGGCGGTCCTTGAAATTGATTTTATGTGGCCGTTAAAGGATAAATCCTGATCAAATATAACACCAAGATTCCTTATAGTCTCACTGGAGGCCAAATTAATGCCATCAATAATTAGTATATCTTTAGATAATTTGTTTCGTAGATTCTTCGGGCCAAGTACAATAACTTCAGTTTTGGTCGTGTTTAACATCAAAAAGTTTAAGGTCATCCACGTTTTTAAGTCCTTAAGGCAGTCTTGAATTTTATTTAGATGATTAATTTCATCAGGCTTGATTGATAAATATAGTTGAATATCATCCGCATAACAATGAAAGTTTACAGAATTATTCCTTATAATATTGCCTAACGGAAGCATATATAATGTGAACAAAATAGGTCCGAGCACTGAGCCCTGTGGCACTCCATGGCTAACTTTGGTTTGCGTGGAAGATTCATCGTTCACACGTACAAACTGAGAGCGTTCAGATAGATAGGACCTAAACCAGCCTAAAGCAGTTCCCTGTATGCCAACTAAGTGCTCTAGTCTTTGCAATAGGATATCATGGTCGATAGTATCAAATGCAGCACTGAGATCGAGCAAAACAAGAATAGAGACAAGTCCCTTGTCTGAGGCTATTAGAATATCATTTGTGACTTTAACCAGAGCTGTCTCTGTGCTATGATGTGTTCTAAAGCCAGACTGAAAATCTTCAAATAAATCATTGTTTTTTAAGTAATCACACAACTGTTTTGCGACCGCTTTCTCAAGAATTTTTGAGAGGAACGGAAGATTAGAAATAGGTCTATAGTTGGCTAAAACCTCTGGATCGAGGTTGTGCTTTTTAAGAAGCGGTTTTATCACTGCTACTTTGAATGATTGTGGAACATAGCCTGATAATAAAGACATATTCATAATATTTAATAAAGAAGTGCTAATTAATGGAAAAACTTCCTTCAATAGCTTAGTTGGAATTGGGTTTAACATGCACGTTGATGGTTTAGAAGAAAGAATCATTGAATGTAATTGTTCAAGGTTAATGGCTGAAAAGCATTCTAGTTTACTATCTAGTGTAATATTAGAACTTACGTTTCCGGGAGCTGTTGATAACACTATACTGGTCAAAGGTAAGAGGTCATTAATTTTGTTTCTAAGGGTAACTATTTTATCGTTAAAAAAGCACATAAAATCATTACTACTGATTGCTATGGGAATAGAAGGCTCAATGGAGCTGTGGCACTCTGTCAGCCTGGCTACAGTGCTGAAAAGAAATCTTGCATTATTCTTATTCTCATCTATTAATGAAGAGTAGTAGGCTGCTCTCGCTTTACGCAGTGCTTTCTTATATTCATTGAGAGTAATATGCCAAATCAAACGAGATTCTTCAAGTTTAGTGGAACGAATCCTGTTTCGTTTAGCACTGCTCTCATTTTTTCATCCATAACATCTTCGGCAGTGCGTCTCATTGATTCCATACTATGGGGTTTAGTTACACCAGTCTGATTGAGCTGATTAAACTGATGAGGTGATAACAAAAACATCTTTTGACTCATGATCGAGCGAGTCCTCCTAAAAGCTGCCCTAAAATGGGGATAATAGCCCCGAGCAGAGGCAAAAGAAAACCTCCAGATTGCTTTCTTAAGGCCTTGAATTTAGTTTTTAAGTTGTTCTTTTTATTGGCCAAGAGTTTGAACAATTTCTTGTTCTTTTTGAGCTTCTTATACTGAACGCCAGACAGGGGGATGTTACCTTTTAAAAGATTTAAAGACAGCTCACAGAGTGATTGAAGAAAATCCGGGGAGCAGTTATTGAGAATATCCTTGCGCTTCGACGGCTTGGCGTGACACAAGGCCTTCAGCAGAGGCATGTTTCTTTTTAAACGGGCTGACATACTGTTTGTCAAGTTTTCGATTTTGGTACATAAACAACTGGCCACTGATTAGGTAGTGCCCCCGACCTAAGTCTGTAGATGTCTGGACAGCTGGGGGTCATGTCTACGATTAAATAGCCGTGAGGTTCGTTGGTAGCGTCCTCAAAACTCTGTAGGAAAAATGATTTATTACACGGGTGTATTTGATGAGCAAGTATGTTCATCTGTAATCTGTCTCTGGGGTTTTTAAACAAAACCATGTAATTAGTATTCAAACTAATGGTACGACTGTTTTTCCCTTGATGAAAAACATTTTGAGTAAGCATCATAACGCTCATATTTCTATGATGACGGTACTGGGTGAAAAGTCTGACTACTTCAGGATGCTCCGAGGCCTGAAATATAACATCGTCCAGTATAATCAAATGACTCTGTGTAGGAGGAAATAGGATTTCGTCCTGAAATGATTCAGGCAGATCTTTTATGAACTTTATATTTTTATTCTTTTCCTGCAGTTCGGCATACATGGGCTGGAAAGAAGTATAAATCCATACAATATTCTGAGGCTGTACATCCATTACATGAATACAATTTTGCAATACATTCTTGACAAAAAAAGTTTTACCACACCCGCTGGGGCCCACTACTAAACAGGAAAAAGGAACTCGTAGTCTGGGCTCAAAATCAATTTGACGGGGTGAAAACATTTTGTCTCTTCTTATTATTTCTCAATACCCAAAAGGTAAAGTATTTCCTCCGTCTAGCAGACGTCTCTTATCAAACACAACTCGGAACTTTTTGATGAATGACACATTTCTCAAAACGAAACCCTTCTTATTACGTACAATATTGTGTTGCGGAGTCACAATTACCCTCCCCCTCTCAGAGTTTTGGACGTAACCCTCTACCAGATCTGTCAGACTGTCAAAGTTCACTCGTTCGCAACATTCGTGCGTTTGTGTGATGCCTTTCACACGCATCACAACCTTTTTTTGATTTTTGGTTTGATAAGCATAACTTTTAGGGCCTGCCGAAACAAATTCTTCAATCGTGTCGCCACCCAACTCATCTGTCAGATCACCTAGATAAACCCCCATGGGGAGTGGAGTTTCACCCTCTCTTGTCATATAGATTATGCTATCTGTGTCAAAGTAGAAGACTCTGTGTTGTAATTTCTCCAATTCACTGTACAGTTTCAGCCTGGTATATGCAGTGGTAAATGCGGCAATGAATATGTTATCTACCTTGTTGGGAGGAGAGTAGCATTTTTCACCGTAGCACCACTGAACAAGAGCCGTTCTGTCGTTGAGGAATGATAAATACTTAACCTTATGTTTAGCTGAAAACAAGAGGTGAAGAAATTCTTCTGTTTTGGTCACAATCTTAGTCTGAGTCAGGTTGTTTCTCTGGGCAAATTTACCCCAGAAACTGTTGAGACATAGTTTTGCCACTTGTCTTTTGGCTGGATTTGATTTGATTTGATCTGCATCCAGCAAGATACCCTGTTTAGCGTGATAGTCTGCTACATACTTTTGTCTGCTCTCATCATCTGTGGCCTCTGAGGGGTAACCTGATGCTTCTTGTTTACACTTCAAAAATGTGTGTATATAGTCTACAAAAATGCTGTCACTTTTCTTCTCAAAATGCCACACCTCTGTGATCCGAGTCATCTTGTACCCCAGGTCCAGGGCTTTGGTGAATTCTGTGGTCACCAAACGCCTGTTAATGCTCTTTCCTCCTTGCTATGCATGCAGGGCCCCTGTTGGTTGTTAAGCTCTGCGCATGTACGGCATAGGGTGAACACTAGCTTACCCCCTGCAGTTCGGTAGGGCAGGACAGGAAAGTAAAGTCCTCGGGGCGGGTCCAGTGTAGCTCTGATTAACCCAAAATAACTGCGAGGGTCTTTGAAATCTCGGAATATGATCTGGGGGTGTCCAAGTGGGTATAAGCCTATGCAGTTGACATATGGATACAAGGATGTGAAATCACAATAATGAACCAATTCATCTGCAGCTGACGTGTGCCTCAAATTTACAGCACAAGTCCTTCCTCCGTAAAGAGAATCGCGGGGGGTCAATGGTTCCGGTGCTTTGTACTCCCTGAGGAAAGCCTGTAAATCTTGGTTGGTTTTTTTCATCTCAACCCAGGTATGTTCACGCATGACAATCACTTGGCCCCGTGAACAGACTGTAGCTCATGCAGCTTTTCCTCACTTGCAGCATTGAGCCGCTCAATGTACCACCTGTCAAGGGGTTTTTCTCGTGTCCCTTGTAACAAGATGGACAGCCGTGATAGAAACAGCCAAGAAATTCCCAAACAATCTTGGTCCCTGCTACTTCGGCAAAACCATCCACGACAAAACGCCCCACTCGTTTTTCTCCTTCGTTCAACGCATGTTGAATAAATACACCTTCTGTTTGAGCTCGCCACTCCAGCCATTGTACACCTGCATCTGAGTACGTCTTGTTTTCACGGCGATAGTCGTCGGGCGGGGGTATTGCCAGGGTTTTAGGAGGTAGAAAGTTGGTGGTAAAAACCTTCATACACGCAGAAGCTATGGTCGCGCGGCTAAAAGGATCTACTCCAGTCTCTGTTAGGAACCCTTTTCGAAATAAAGTGGCGCCCTGGGCCAGAATGTCCACATCGTTTTTACAGTAAAGCAAAGCCTGCCAGTGCAAACCGTCTCATAGCAAGTGAAAAAGTCACTTCTTCATAAGTTCTCATTCGTTCAATCCCATAGTAGTGGGCTGAAGGATAAGGGCCTATATAATTCAAATTGGCCTTAGAGCTGAAACCGTGGGGAAGTACCCCTTGATTTTATCTTCAAATCCCAAAGCTTTAGGCATTGCTGCTAAGCGCATCGAGAGATAAGACAATGAGTCTATGTACTTTGCCCAAAATCCTGGTCAGTAAAAGAGTGTGAGCGATGAAGGTTGCATTTTTGAACTTTGGACGTCTAAAGTGTGCCAGAAACTGCAGTGCACAGTCGGTGCCCTCCGCGACCCAAATTTAATCTGCGAGGGTTTTTGTGCACACCATAAAGGGGACATGTACACCCCCTCCCCCTTCTGCCATTGTTTCAAAATCATAAAAACACTATGTTGTCATTGTGTTTTGTCTCTTTGGGCAGGACTCCGATGTAACACAGATGTTTTTCAGCATCGTTGTAGAAGCAGAGGGTAGTTTTTTCCCCGCATGTCTTATATTTTTTCACCGCACACTTGTGTGTTATATCCACACTATTCTTGGGAGTGTAGTATGACAATTTACAATCTACACACTTTTTGTGTAAATCACAATTGCTAGCAACATTTAAAGATCTCTGTGTCTGTTTTTTATGGCGAGAGTGACAGCCGAGTGTACGGCACGTTTTGTTACAGTCTTTGCAAAAGATGGGTTCAAACTCATCCAGAGTACATGAGGGGTCAAGGCAGACATAACAATGACCGGTACAGGAATGACTCCATTGAGAGCTGTAGCCCTTGTAACAATGTTCACATACAAATGGAGAGCCTAAAAACCCCTTCAAGTTTTTAATCCCATAGTAATGGTTATTGAGGAGAAACAAAAACACAGTTTTGTCTCGTTTTGGTCCGTCTGTCTGGAATTTACAATGAGTACGTTCTTCATTGCCTCTGTAAAATACCACAATTTTGCATTTTAAACTCTCTTCGAATTTAGCAATGTCGTTGAATGTCACAGCTGTCTGTTCTGTCAAACCCACCCTCCTTTGAATCTCTTTGCCACGTTCTAACCCTTCGTTATCAGTGAGGTTGTCATGCAACAACAGTGCCAAATTAATAGCGAAACACAGCTGGTTGGAGGGGTTCTGTACAACGTAAAGAAAACGCCTCTTCTTTTTAACAATCTCATTGTCCAACATTTTATCAGCCAATCTTTTAGTACCGCCACGGGGGGACTTTACAATCTGCACCATTAACTCAAGGTTGCTGTCTGCCATTACCTCCATATTTGACTGCACTGCATTGAATAACGCCTCTTCAAAATCGCTCAAATTATCATCCCCGTTTACATTTAATATAGCAGACACATTAGCCTGTAGCTGATCGCCCTGGAGCTCAATCTGAACAATATCTTCCCTCTCTGCCAGTGAAAAAGCCTCATTTACCATATCCTGGACTTCCAGCGGGCATGCGTAAATTACCCGGAGCTTTTAGCGGTGTTCCCCACCCAAAAATGCTTCCTGCCTTCTCTCAGAGGACTTCATGTCCCCGTGAGGATAGATAACACGATATCGTGGATGAACCGCCAGGGGAGTTTGCGTTGTCTCTAGTCACACACACTGGCACACAAACTGATCCCGTGGAGCGGCAGACGTCTCCTCTCTCTGAGAACGACACAAGTACCGGGGGTTACGCACCTAGGGACAGAATTACTGTCAAAAGGTGCACCACTCTATGCAGACTGGACTCCTCATCCAAGGATCGAGAGTCCGCTGTGGGTGCGTTACGGCGGAGCCGCGTTAAATCTGTTCGCAAGGGGAGAAAATGCTCAATGACAGCTGTTCTCTTTAATTCACGATTTAAACGCACCGTTAGGCGGGGACACACTCGTACACGATTAACCTCCGGGTCCTCTGTACGCGTTCCCACCCCTGGTTCTGTTCCCCTTAACTCCGGCCAGAGTGAAAGAGCAACGCCACACACGTACTCTGATGTTTCCGCCCCTAGCCCGCAATATACGGGCTGGCGGGGATATATCAGCTGTTGTGCGGGCAGCCGTGGCAGCCCCCACCACGCAGGGACAGATTGTCTCAGGCGGGGAGGGCGATCCTTCACCCACGCCCAGAGGACGGGGCACTATGGGCCTGACCCGTGAGTGGTACAATCTGAATACAGTGGGACTCCCTCAGAAGGTGATAAACACTATTCAGAGTGCGAGAGCTTCCTCCACCAGGTCTCTTTACGACTGTAAGTGGAGGGTGTTTGAGGAGTGGTGCCTTCAAGAAGGGCACATCTCTTTTCAATGTCCTGTCGGGGTGATTTTATCATTCCTACAGGACTTGATCGATAAACACAGAGCTTTTTCCACGATCAAGGTGTACCTGGCTGCTATTGCTGCATGCCATGTGGGCTTTGAGGGTAAGACGGCTAGCCAACATCCTTTGGTTTGCCGTTTTATGAAGGGAGCGCGCAGGCTCCTCCCTGTCTCCAGGTCGCTGGTGCCCTTATGGGACCTGGCAGTGGTTTTAAATGGGCTCAAAATGACCCCATTTTAACCCCTGGAGGGAGCTGACATGAAACATCTGTCACTCAAGACAGTGCTGTTACTGGCCCTGGCATCCGCTAAACGGGTCAGTGATATCCATGCACTGTCTGTTCATCCCTCATGCACTCAGTTCGCCCCAGGGCAAACGAGAGTGTTGTTGAAACCCAACTCTGCCTTTACACCAAAGGTGGTTGGTTCGTGTACCCCGATTGACATTGAGGCATTTCCTCCGCAGCTGGTTTCCTCCGGGGAGCAGCAGCAGGATTTATTGTGTCCAGTCCGGGCTTTGCACACATATATGGACAGATCAAAAGAGCTTCGTCTTAATGACCAACTCTTCGTGTCCTGGGCTAAACCTCACAAGGGTAAGCCTGTTACTAAGCAACGACTATCCCACTGGATCGTGGAGGCGATTGCTTTGGCCTATACGAGTCAGAATCTGCAAGCACCTTTGGGTCTGCGGGCTCACTCGACTCGGGGCCTGGCTACATCCTGGGCTTTGTTCAAGGGTGTTTCCATCCAGGATATCTGTGCGGCGGCAAGCTGGTCTTCGCCACTCACTTTTGTCCGCTTTTACAGACTGGACGTCTCCGCTCCAAGCGTGGCCCGAGCAGTGCTGGGCACCTTGTTGAGTCGGGACTCCACCTGTTAAATTCTGGTTGATCGGTGATCTTCGAGATAAGCTCGTCTGGCAATACGGGAGCTACAATATCCCATAGTGAGACATCGAACGGAGTGTTATGAATGAGAACTATAGGTTACTTACGTAACCCCAGTGTCAGAGTAACATGAAGTGAGATGTCTCACCAGACGGCCCTCCTTGCTATGGTGAAGCGAGAAGAGGTGCTTATTTTGAATGACGCATGCGTCGTGGCGCAGGCTACTTATAGGGGGTGATTTCCCCTGACGTTGACGTCAAGAATCACCGGCCAATCAGGATTGGCGTAATGAGATTGATGCTTCTGTTTGCTCCGCGATGAGGTGCATCCCATAGTGAGACATCTCACTTCATGTTACTCTGAGACTGGGGTTACGTAAGTAACCTATAGTTTTTGTGTTCCTCTGTCCCTACTCAAGGTACCTGGATGCCTACCTGAAGACCTTCCTTACCTCTGCAGAACAACATTTTATGTTGGGATTAAAGGTGAAATATTATGTGTTTACGGATCTACCAGAGAAAGTACCAAGCATTGAGCTTGCTCCTAACCGGACATTGAAGGTTATCCCAGTGGAAAAGCACTCCAGGTGGCAGGACATTTCTATGATGCACATGAAAACTATATCAGACGCCATAGAATCAGAGATTCATCACCACTGCAACTATGTCTTCTGCTTTGATGTGGATCAGGAGTTTAAAGGAAGATTTGGCTCAGAGGCTCTGGGGGATTCTGTGGCTTTGTTACACGCAGGGTATTACAAAGCGCCAAATAAGGCATATACCTATGACAGAAACCCCAGATCCAAAGCCTTCATGGAAACCGGAGATTACTATTACCATGCTGCTGTCTTTGGAGGGTTGTTGGAAAATGTGAAGAATTTGTCAGATTACTGCTTTTTAAATATCATGGAGGACAAACTGAACAATGTGGAGGCTTTGTGGCACGATGAGAGTCATCTTAACAAGTACTTTTGGATCAACAAACCATGCAGGTTACTTTCCCCTGAGTACTGCTGGGAACCGTCAATTCAGGACAAAGACATACACGAAATTGAAGATTTTGTTTAATTGATATATTTATGATCCACGTCACATATTCAGTTTCGGCTGCAGTTCTTCCTGTTTGTCTAGAAGTCTTCTCATCAGGGCTTTATAAATAGAGAATGTAGTGGACATTTTTCATGTGCTATCATATCATATCCTTCATATGCTTAAACCAAATGAATGTTATTTCCTCTTGTTGTGCTTTCACCATTATCATCCTATTATATTCTCTTCTTCCTCTTCTTCAAGGCCAAAGAGCTGCTTTGGCTACTGGGAGACTCACACAGTCACACACGAACATCCCTGCTCCGAGCTATCTCCCGCTCAAGGCCAGGTGTCTAATAACAATATGTGACTGTGTGAATCCAGATTTCTCACTTTCCCACTCATTTTCCTATATAACCTCTGCTTATTCATTGTTCTGCGCACTCTCGGGCAGACTTTTCATACTCTGTCCGACCTGTGACATTATATTATTGTATCGTGTATTTGAAGCTTCAAATAAATAACCAAAAGACAGCTTTGCTTGATTCACCATTTATTTGTTTTGATCACTTTTGACTTGTACTCTCCAGCCGTGTTTGGGTCCTAGATTTCCATAACAAATGGCGTTGTCGGCAGGATCTCTGTATGTTTGATCGGGAAAACCTCTGGACGCTGGTGGGTGCGCGCTCCGGGATCTTTTGGTCTTCCTCGACGAAAAAAACCGTACGGGACGAGGGGACCAGCGCGAGGGGTGGAACCGATTGACTTCACGAGATCCAGCGAACTAAAAGGGGCTTCCAATACTGGGTGAGATGTACAAAGTCTGAATTGTTTAAAGTTAAACGTAATTAAACTCCATGACATTTATGAGAGGGACTGCTCGAAAGCAGAGATATTTGGAAATATCTGGCATCGACGGATGAAAAAATAGTGTTTTGGTAACACGGAGTGTTTTTGTAACATTTTAAAAATACTTTGTTATGGGAGCAAAGCAGGGGAGGGGGTGTGTACAGCCTCCTGAGAGTCCGATTGTGGATGTCATGCGAGCAAAATATGGTGAAGGAAGTCTGTCTAAATTAAATACATGGACGGAAATGTTCGGATTTCCTAAGGGAGGTTCTTTGAGTAAATTAAAAATCAAAAACCTAAGGGATAAATTACAAGAGTGTGAAGATGGAATGAAGAAGAAGAGTAAAATTAAAGTAAAAGACTTAGAGAAACTGGACACTCATAGAAAGTGTTTAAAATACTGGGAGGATGAAGCAGAGTGCCGTGAAAGAAGGCAATTGGCCGCGGAAATAAAAAAGATACAGGCTGAGGATAAAAGTGAAAAGGAAGAGAAAAAGTGTTTGGTGTTTCCTCCACAAAATAAACCACAGGCTTCCCTCTATCCTCTGTTTGCAGGCGTGCGGGACCCTCTCCTCGACTCGGGGTTTCCATTCCCTCCTCCACCTCCCCATCTGCTACCTGCTGAGGAGGCTCTTGGAGGGGCTGCTGCTGCTGGACAACATACCAGACGCCGCGGGAGCAGCTGCACAGCAGGACATACAGAAAAAGGAAAGAGACGAAGAGAGACAGAGAAAAGAAAATGAAGAAGAAGACGTAAGACTGAAAAAGATCCTGGACAAGAGAGAAAAAAAGGAAAGAGACGCGAAGGAAGCTGCAATCTACAAAAAAGGACGCCTCCGCCACCAGAGCGAACAGGAGGACGAAGAGCATATTACTATCGCCTGTCCTATGATACAGGTGGCCGGACCTGATGGTCCTGCATTAGTCTATCGCCCATGGACCATAGCAGAGATGAAGGAGATATCAAGAGATCACCTGCCAGATGTTGAGTTAGGAGGTGCTAAATTCGCTGCAGCACTTCTCATGTTCTGTAGACAATTCACCCCTACCATGCCGGAGATAAAGATATTGTTGACTCTGAAAATGGGTCCGACACACGTCAGCCACTTCACCGAAATACTGGGAGGTCAACAGCACATGACAAAACCCGAGTGGGATGATGCCCTGAACGTTACCTACCGTGATGCTTTGGGCCGCCTAGAGACTGAAATAACTAAAAAGTTCCCCGTCAAAGTCGACATGTCAAGAATCTATGCATGTAAGCAGAACCCGGAGGAAACAGTAAATTACTATTACCACCGCTTAGAACAAGTGTTCATCGAGAATAGCGGCATTATCAAACAAGAACCGGGGCTACCAACAGAGGTGGGAGTGTGGGAGACACACCTCAGCAACGCTTTCCTCAACGGCCTATCCCCGGCTATCTCTGCATCGGTGCGAAACTCCTGCATTGGCGTACTGGACGGTGCCCGGCTGGAAGAAATTCGCCGACATGCCGTGCATGCCGTGCATGCCGAGAAACGGCTCTCAGAAGAAAAGGCCAGTGAAGAAAAGAAACGCCGGGACCGCAAAGACAAGGCCCAGCTGACCATGGTCCAGGCTGTCACAACCGCCTGGACCCAAGGTGAGGGCCAGGGCAGAGGGAACCGGGGGGGTTTTCGTGGCCAGGGAGGAAAAGGCAGAGGACGGGGAAGAGACCGCAATAACCACAATCGCTGTTTTAACTGCGGAGAGACGGGTCATCGAATCGCTGACTGCCCACACGAGAAGCAGAAAAAGAACTTTCGCTCGGATAAATCGGATCATAACAGACAAAATTCTTCAAACTGACATCGGAGGGAGAGAGTGGAGGAGGAGGGAGTTCGGTTCGAGGAGACGGACCCCATGCCAACCACATCAAACCAGGGAAGTGACACACACACACACACATCATACACGCGATTGAGAAATTGGAAGAATTAGAGAAAATGTCTGTGATTAAAGAGGGTACATATTTGAAATATGACACGGAAAAAGCATTTGAGAAATTTCCCACACTGACCTTAGCTATAATGGGGGTTGATATTACATTTCTGGTTGATTCCGGTGCTACGCACTCTGTGCTAAAAAGGGCAGATCTGCCAGATTGCAAATTTAGTGGAAGATTCATTCACTCGATAGGAGCAGGGGGGTTAACGGTGAAGGAGAAGTTTTCGATACCACTTCAGTGTAAAGATAACGGTGGTGATGATAACCATCCATTTCCAACAACAATCAAACACGAGTTACCACTGCGTACTATCACATACGTCACTGGTTTGAAACCTACAGATCATCTTATATGGACACCGGAAGCCGACGAAGCCTTCATTAATATGAAGCTGGCTCTACAATCGCCACCGACTCTAAGTCTACCTGATCACACTAAACCTTTCACTCAGGCAGTGGATGAACGACATGGGTGTATGACCTCAGTTCTACTGCAAGATCATGGAGGAAAACAGAGGCCTGTGGCCTATTTCTCCTCCAAGATAGATCCTGTAGCTGCTGGCCTGCCTAAATGTCTACGTGCAGTGGCTGCTGCTGAGAAAGCGCTCAACTCCTCACGTGACATTGTGGGATATGCACCTTTGACCCTGTTAGTTCCACATGCTGTTTCACTCATTCTCCTTGAACAGAGAACATCACACCTCTCTGCTGCACGTTACCTCAGGTATTACACCTGCCTGTTAGACATGCCTAATGTTTATGTCAAGCGATGTAACACTCTGAATCCAGCGTCTCTTATGCCTTTGCCTGAAGACGGTGAGGAACACGACTGTGTTGCCGTACTTTCCATTGTGTGCACACCTAGACCGGACTTAAAAGACGTTCCTCTGACCAACGCTGACCTCATTTTGTATGTTGATGGGTCTGCCTCTCGCGACCAAGGGGGCACTAATCGGGTGGGTTTTTCTGTTGTTTCATATTCTGCTGTACTCCGTTCTGGACCGCTTCCATGTCACCTCTCAGCACAGGCAGCAGAGCTCATCGCACTAACTGAAGCCTGCACGTTTGCAGAAGGCAAAACCGTGACTATTTACACTGACTCACGATATGCTTTCGGGGTAGTACACGATTTTGGGGCTATTTGGAAGTGTAGACAATTCCTGAAATCTGATGGCAAACCAGTACTTAACCATGTACTGGTTGCAGGCTTACTAGACGCCATTCTGCTCCCATCTGAGGTTGCAGTCTGTAAATGTGCCGCACACGCAAGCAGTACAGACCCAGTTTCCCTAGGAAATGCGTCTGCTGACTCAGCCGCAAAGGCAGCTGCCCTGATTCCTCTCGCACCTCACGCACACTCATTTGTTAAAATCCCTGTCCCCTCCTTCACTGACAAAATGTCATCACTGACTTCCATGCAGCAGCTAGCTACGCCAGTTGAGAAGGCTCAATGGAAGGCTGCTGGGGCTGTTTTTGACCCAAAATCCAGCACCTGGGTTGGCCCAAATTCCAATCCATGTCTTCCCAGAAATGTTTTCCCTCATTTCGCTAAATTGACACATGGGTGGGATCATGTGTCAAAAGGGGGGATGTTAGAGTCTATTAATCAGGAGTGGTTCACAAGGGGATTCACAGTAACAGCTCAAAAGCACTGTGAAGCATGCCTAATCTGCATTATGCAAAATTCTGGTAGACCAGTAAAGGTTACAGGACCCGGAGCACATCCACCTCCCACCAGGCCATTTGAGCACCTAATGCTGGACTTCATTGAGCTTAGCCCATCAGAGGGTAAGAAACACTGTTTAGTGGTGGTCGACATGTGGTCCAAATGGGTTGAAGCTTTCCCAGTAAAAGCACAGACAGCAAATGCTGTGGCAAAGGCACTACTGAGGGAAATCATTCCTAGATGGGGACTACCAGACAAAATTTCTAGTGACAACGGTTCACATTTTGCTAATGAGGCCATTACGCAGATAGGAGAATACATGGGACATGGACATCAGAAAGCATTGTGCTTATCACCCGCAGAGTGGGGGTGGGGTGGAAAGAGAGAACGGCACAATCAAAAACAAACTAGCAAAATGCTGTGCAGACACAGGTCTGTCATGGACACAAGCTCTGCCCATTGTGCTGATGTACATGAGGATGCGGAAAAGAACACGGAGTCAACTCAGCCCATTTGAAATCCTTTTTGGGGCTCCTCCACAGATTGGACTCAAGGCTCCAGGATGTCCTCTTCCCTCCACAACTTTGTGTGAGGATGCTATGTTGTCATATTGTGTTAACCTATCATCCACTTTAGCAGACATCCGACGTCAGGTAGCCGCAGCCTTGCCTACTCCTGCCACTGGTCCGCTTTACCGCCTTCAACCGGGCGACTTCGTGCTGGTCAAGGATTTCCGGAGAAAGAGCTGGAAATCCAATCGTTGGCAAGGTCCCTACCAGGTACTTCTCGTCACCCAGACAGCGGTCAAGGTCGCCGAGAGAGCTACGTGGGTCCACGCCAGCCACTGCAAGGTCGTAGTCACAGGAAAGGAGAAACGATAGAAACAGATGACAACAAGTGACATGTCCAAGTCACCAACAGCAACAGATGACAACAAGTGACATGTCCAAGTCACCAACAGATGACAACAAGTGACATGTCCAAGTCACCAACAGATGACAACAAGTGACGTGTCCAAGTCACCAACAGATGACAACAAGTGACGTGTCCGAGTCACCAACAGAGATGACAGCAAGTGACGTGTCCTAGTCACCACCAGCACCACACTTGCACTACATACACCAAAACACACTACACACAAGGTGTCATGAGCGAGTGCCAGCTGAGCGGTTCCATATGCTCTCTGGTTCCTCGTTTGTGTTATCAGTGTGCGAAGTCTGACGGTCCGTGTCACGAAATCGACCGAGAGAATACACTCACACACCCCATGGAACATTTCCCACTCGTGATGAGGGCTCGCCTGGAGAGACGACAACGCAACCGTGAGCAATGTGAATGCTACTGGAGAGCCTGGACAATCATAGAATGGTTCCTCTGCATACTTGCCATGATAGTTGTGTTAGGACTAGTCCTATATTTTATGTATCCAGGGTCAGCATACAGCATGTCAGCCAAAATTGAGGTATCTAAGAGGTTCATGGGGAAAGGAGGGCGAACCATATGGGTCGAGGGGCGGGGGAAAGCGGGGCGAACCACATGGGTCGAGGGGCTGGTCAAGACAGGGATTGGTAACATTACTCTAAGGGATGGGGAAGATAGCGCAGTGCAGTTAGACCCGTGCAACTACATGCATTGCCCCGACCCTAAGAAACTGGGGGGGGCAGACGCCTACATTTGCTATGTAGAGAGTGACAGTCACACCGCCAATCACTGCTCGGGGGGCTGGACTTTTGTTTTATGGACCACCGCGCACACCGATTGGGGTTATACCTTATGGGACGACAAAACAAACATCAAAGGGAGATTGTCTATCTCCAAGGTCAATTCATCGAGCCCCGTTATCCTGTTGCAACTACAGGCTGCCCAGATATCAGACAGGGGTTATTATGTTGTCTGTATGTATGTATCCGGCGCCGACCCGTGTGGCACATTTTACATAGACATCGCGCCCAAAACTCAGACCCCGGAAAAGCGTAAGCAACCTTTGACGCCACTGTTGACATCCATAGGTACATCTACATTTAATCTATACATAGGCGACCATAGCAACATTGATGTGGGTCAGACCAGTAATGGGATCACCGGAAACGTCTGGTGGCACACTCTGAGATCATTCTTGCAGGCCGCAGGACAAAATGGGTCATGTTATGCATGCACCCTTTTCCCCCAGGACTCATCAATGTCCGTGCCAGTTCGTCCGCGCTCTCTGACCCAGGTTGAACACCTCTGCGCGTTTATGGCTCTGACAAGGCCCATCAAGGGTGAAGACAGCGTAACCGAGTGGCGTTATGCTAGGCAGCTTCCCCCACCATGCAGCAATCGGTCTAACTCCTCTTTGCGTGCATCCACGCTTGACACCACATACGCAAAGTACCAACCCGTCAGCCATGTGCACCCCAGTCATTTGAGAGGGATGAAACACAGCCTATGCATCCAGAGAGTTTACCACAAAACGTCTCTTACACCACCTTATTTTTTCCTAGGCACTACTACTGGTTGTACCCGCATCCTACGGAACACATGCGGTGACGGTGCTGACAAAATCTCGTATTGTCACATATCTGGTGCCCCTGAGAGAATCCTTTCTAACGTAGCATTCCCTGATGTTAAACATATTTCCCTCCAACTGGCCTGGCCCAGTGATGCTGGGTTTAGCGCGCCAGAAGATTACGTTTGGTTGTGCGGCAACAAGCTCTATCAAGTTCTGGCTCCCCTCTGGATAGGTACATGCACTCTAGTGGATTTGAATCCAGCAGTCACTGTACTCACGTCCTTAATGCACACGACACATCATTACCCAGAGTTCCAACACCCCGACCACCACAAGGTAAAAAGAGATATGACGTCCGCTGGAGCTAAATTCATGGGTGGCCTGTTCCCATGGTGGGGTACAGTAAACAATGCCCATAAAATAGATACCTTACACGTCCGGCTAGAGAACCTCACTTACGAGACGACGCAAGGCTTCCAGGCATTGACCCCATTCATAATAGCCTCTAGGAACATGCTCATGCAGCACCAATTCGCTCTTGACCTTTTGTTCGCCTCAAAGGGTGGCCTGTGTCATGTGATCGGTGACTCCTGTTGCACTTACATTCCCGACGCCACCAAGAACATCACTGACACCGTGCTGCATCTTAACAACCTGTTAGCTGACATGAAAGCTGATGACATATCCAACGCAGGGGGCTGGGACTGGTGGGCCTGGCTTACATCAGGCGGGTGGAAAGCATGGCTGGCTAGTATAGTTACACCCCTGGCGATCATTTTTGGCCTATTAATCAGTTGTACCTGTTTGATTATCCCAATACTGAAGAAATGCGTTTCCAGTATGGTATCCTCAGCTTTTGTTCAGTATACTACTATTCCATTACACGACAATCCTTTGCGCAACAGTGAGATAGATCAGCTAGAATCAGAAGAGTCTGATTCCGATTTATCAATATAATCATGTGTGTATCTCCTCTCTTATGCTTACATTATATTGGAGTCTGTCCTCCACAAAAACAGCCAGTTTTCTATGATATATTTGTGATGTGTTTACTTAAACCAGCGATGGAGTGTATTCATTGATGTGTTATATCAGTCTAGCCTATCATTTGTTTTTTTTATTGATCAAGTATGATCAAAAGGGGAGAATGTAGTGGACATTTTTCATGTGCTATCATATCATATCCTTCATATGCTTAAACCAAATGAATGTTATTTCCTCTTGTTGTGCTTTCACCATTATCATCCTATTATATTCTCTTCTTCCTCTTCTTCAAGGCCAAAGAGCTGCTTTGGCTACTGGGAGACTCACACAGTCACACACGAACATCCCTGCTCCGAGCTATCTCCCGCTCAAGGCCAGGTGCCTAATAACAATATGTGACTGTGTGAATCCAGATTTCTCACTTTCCCACTCATTTTCCTATATAACCTCTGCTTATTCATTGTTCTGCGCACTCTCGGGCAGACTCTGTCCGACCTGTGACATTATATTATTGTATCGTGTATTTGAAGCTTCAAATAAATAACCAAAAGACAGCTTTGCTTGATTCACCATTTATTTGTTTTGATCACTTTTGACTTGTACTCTCCAGCCGTGTTTGGGTCCTAGATTTCCATAACAAGAACTACGGCAGATATGTAATATTTAATGCAGCCGAACCGTGTATTACAATGCCGTTATGTGATGACTTCCAAAGAGAAAAGCAAGCAAACTCGGAATAAAGTATTATTTTATTTAAAAAATGTTTTTTACATCAACAGGAAGTCCGGTTAACTAAAATGTCCGTGCGGAACAATACCCCAACCCATAAATCCGTGGGTGGATAATATCAATCACCACATTAGGCACATCCCTTCACATTTAAATTTAAATTTATATTAAAGTATTTTGTGAGGCCTTCTAAAATGTTTTAAAATATAATTAGGGTTGTAGTTGAAGAGTTTGTAAATTATTGTATTGCCTGGCAACGCACAACGGCACGTCCATTAATTCCACAACCACAGACATGGATTAACATCGATTTAATAGATTAATGTAGCCTTTGTTTCTGCTAAAAGAGGTGTCAACCCAACCTGATCTCACCAGAATGCGTGACTCCACCACGACTCCTTAACACCACAATGCGTGGTGGAGTCACGAACTTTGTTACATTTACGTGTCGGCACCACGCAAACAACCCCAATGTAAAGTGAATGAGGCTCCTTTGTCGTGGTGCACACACGCATTTCTACAACGTCCCGCAGTGAGCTTTTATTCTATACAACGTTTTTTAAATCTACTTTATAGCTTGTAGTAACTCACGGGAGGCTTCTTTTATTTTATTTGTATTCATAATTATTTTTCGTCAGAATGTAAAAATTACATTAGTTACGAATTTGTGTTCTCAAAAAACAGTGCATTGTGTGTAATGCAACTGTGATTTTTATTAAATTAGTTAGTTTTTAAGGAAGGCCAGAGCTTCAGCTGTGTCAAATAGATTGTTCCCTTTAGTTAACGTTATTTAAAAGATAATGATCATGTCCCCTGTATTGTATTACGAGCGTCCATTCCCATTGGATAACGGAGAATTTTACACCCGGAAGTAAGTAGCCTATTCTCCTTACTGTCGATTGATTTTACAGTGATATCTACACTACTCATCGACTAAAAAACACCAAATTGTCCTTGTTAATTACACAACATTGATTGGTTTGAATTGTGTACAATGCTTTTGTATTTTCCCCCTTCGATTCGGAGAAACAAATATTTTTTCGGAGTTTTAGGACGGCAGAAGACACTACACTACCCAGAATCCTCAGCTATCGTTTGTGACTACACCATGTGCTTAGCTTGACAAACCCCGTGATCAGTCCTCAACCTCTGTGATTGGATGCGCGAAGTTTACACAGAGCGTCCAAAAGGACTTTGAAATGGAATGAAACCCATCGACGGCACACTATTCAAAACAGGAATCGAACGTGTCCTACCCCCTCCCCCCCCTTAGGTCACAGGCTCCTCCAACAGTGCTACGCAATAAAACAGATACACAGAAAAAATAGTGAAATAGTGCAATAAGAGTCTATATACAAGTGATTGGAATATGATATATTAGATAAATAATTTCTAAGTAGCAGCCAGATGAATGTTATTTCTAAATTCAGGTGTTTAATAATCGTATAGCCTGTGGGATGAAGCTGTCTCTGTGTCTGGTGGTTTTAGTCCGGATGCTGCGGTACCGCCTGCCAGACTGCAGCAGACAGAACAGTTTGTGGCTGGGGTGATGGGGTCTTTTATAATCCTGAGGGCTTTCTTTAAGGTTAACCTGGTATTTTTACTCCACTACATTTATTTTAGTTACTTTACAGATTTGGATTAATGATGTGAAATATAAACAACCCTTAAATCAGACTTTAGTTACACCTGAAATTCAGTGAAGGTGATTGTCAAGTGCCAACAATCAGGAGAGATATTTGATTGTTGGTGCTTGAGAAGACTAAATATTTATCTGCAGATCTGTTTAAAGCATATTCATTACTCGTTATTCTCTAATAGTTAATTAAAGACTGTATATAATTGCTATTTTGCACATCCCTTTCAAGATTTTCTAAGGTTTATTGACATATCATATACACAACAGTGTAGTTATGCAATGAATGAAAAACGTGGGTTCCTCAACAGTGCATTACAAGACATCTATCAATGTGTGTATACTTCCACCATTACACTGTCGTATTCTGCACATTTCTTTAA
Source organism: Pseudochaenichthys georgianus (assembly GCF_902827115.2). Taxonomy (NCBI): domain Eukaryota; kingdom Metazoa; phylum Chordata; class Actinopteri; order Perciformes; family Channichthyidae; genus Pseudochaenichthys; species Pseudochaenichthys georgianus. Next base: position 20,231,423 of record NC_047505.1, read on the forward strand.
ATAAAGCCTTATTAGTTAGCACATCCTCCTATCAGGCACTAAACTGTTTTACTCTAGATATCATTTGAGTATCTTCTTGATATTTTCTATTCTATATTTATATAATTGACCTTCCACTTTCCCACTATTTTGTATGTACTCTTAGTATTTAAATGTTTTCATAAAATATAACACATTCAAAAGTGCTTTACAAAAATGAAAGACATTAAGAAAAAGGCATTTTAAACAGTCATTAAAAAGCAACACAATCTTCCTGCATTGCAATTACTCTAAACGTGTAATAACGTGCTTTAACCAGTAGGTGGTTTGGGTTAAAAGCATAGGTTAAAAGGCTGTCAAGTTTACAGTGTTAACACAATAAAATATACTGCTGTTTCCGGTTTAGTTTACGACGAATATTATTTTGTTATTGTTTTGATATTTGTAACACAAAAGCGATGGAAAAAACCCAGAGCAACAACAAAAAGATGGTCTTAACATGACCCAGTCGTCTAGTAGTTAATAAAAAACAATAATATCAAAACAAAATATTACTACTAACTTTATTGTGAAATTAAAACAGAACGGTAAAAGAATAGTTTCTGGTCTATTCTGATGCCCGATCTCTGTAGATAAATAAAGAACTACGACAGATGTGTAATATTTAATGCAGCCAAACCATTTATTACAATGCATTCATGTGATGACTTTCAAAGAGTAAAGCAAGCACTGCTGAATAAAGTATGATTTTCTCTTTTACGAAACGTTTTTTTTTTCATATGGAATGCAGTTGGAGGTCAACCAATCAAAGAGCTTGAGGACTGATCACGGGGTTTGTCACGCTAAGCACATGGTGTAGTCCTAAACGATAGCTGAGGATTCTGGGTAGTGTAGTGTCTTCAGCCGTCCAAAAACTCCGAAAAAATATTTGTTTCTCCGAATCGAAGGGGGAAAATACAAAAGCATTGTACACAATTCAAACCTATCAATGTTGTGTAATTAACAAGGACAATTTGGTGTTTTTTAGTCGATGAGTAGTGCAGATATCACTGTAAAATCAATCGACAGTAAGGAGAATAGGCTACTTACTTCCGGGTGTAAAATTCTCCGTTATCCAATGGGAATGGACGCTCGTAATACAATACAGGGGACATGATCATTATCTTTTAAATAACGTTAACTAAAGGGAACAATCTATTTGACACAGCTGAAGCTCTGGCCTTCCTTAAAAACTAACTAATTTAATAAAAATCACAGTTGCATTACACACAATGCACTGTTTTTTGAGAACACAAATTCGTAACTAATAATACTTGTAATACTTACAAACGCTTTTTTACGTCACAGATGGCAGGTACTAAGATTCAAAAACCCATTCTTATCCGCATGAATTCGGAGGAAGGTCCTCACAGGTGGCGGGTACTAATACTCACAAACACATCTCCCATCAAATCATTCCACTCAGCAAACAAAGAAATTCACTCAGCATTCAACGAAATTCACTCAGCATTCCATCCAAGAAATTCACTCAGCTTTCAATGAAGAAAATCAAGAGATATTTACCAAGTTTGAGAGAACCTTACCGAGAGCTATTAACCCAGCTCTGAAGGACAGAGCTTACCAGGAGAGAGTATACCAGGGGTTTCCCCCTCTCTCCCCGACGAAAAAAACCGGATAGAAAACCCCAAAAACACCTCCTCTATACCCAACCAACATATTCTATTTTTACATTCTGACGAAAAATAAAATAATTATGAATACAAATAAAATAAAAGAAGCCTCCCGTGAGTTACTACAAGCTATAAAGTAGATTTAAAAAAAACGTTGTATAGAATAAAAGCTCACGTTGGACGTTGTAGAAATGCGTGTGTGCACCACGACAAAGGAGCCTCATTCACTTTACATTGGGGTTGTTTGCGTGGTGCCGACACGTAAATGTAACAAAGTTCGTGACTCCACCACGCATTGTGGTGTTAAGGAGTCGTGGTGGAGTCACGCATTCTGGTGAGATCAGGTTGTGTCAACCAGCTGGGGCGACAAGAAAATTGGTAAAATCGAGTGTGACTATTAAAAAATAATTATATTAATATTGACAATAACAACCGACCGTCGGGGTAGAGCATTTACCAGGGAGCGTTCTCATGGCATATATTAACAACGCTATGGGAGGTCTATGAAGGTCTATGGGACGCCCTGCCCGTTGAAAACTGACTCTCAAGGGGTACCCTGTAATAGGGTGACGGGGAGGGGCCGTGACCGACCGTCAACATGTGACGGGTTGAGAGTGAGAACGTGTTGCGAAGTTAAGTAAGGGATAATGTGCAGCGAGGCGGTCATTATGGGTAAAATAACACTCGACAGGCAGATACAAAATAGTCCGTTGTTACTGTTTGAACTACGTAGCAACGGCAGGAACTGATTCAATAGCGTTTTTGCGGACCTTTTTGATTACAGATTTGAAAACATCGTCCCCAGCCACTGGAATCCGCTGGGTTTTTGGTTGGAATCCGCTGGGTGGAGTCCTATCTGGAGTGCTACATCTGTACGTGGTGAAACGATCAGGGGTGTAGTGCTGCCGGAGCGCACCGGAACGCCACGCCGGCATTTCACAAATTGCAGTACCCATAAGGAGCTGTACACATGCCGCAGTTTTTGCGTGGCTGTGTCTTTAGTTGAAAGCCCAGTGGCGATCTGTCATACTGATCATAAAATAATGCCTGATGTTATGAGATTTTAAGACCAGTACAGGAAATTCACTAAGAAACTACTTTTATTGTGAAAACACAGTCAGCTGATCGAATGCACCTATTTCCACATCTACACTCCATCAGCTGATTATTTCTATGTGCCTCACTTTATGAGTTTCACATCACCTGTGCCTTGTACCGCAGAGTTTGCAATGTCACAAATAAATGGGGCCAATCTTCAGTCAGATGTGAATGTGTAATCTAACACTTTCAGTAAGAATAATGGACGAAAGGAATGCAAATACAAATACAATTTATTGAAATGTGATCCAATAGTTAATCTAACATGTTTTAAATAAAAAGCACATATGGACAGAAGGTGTAAACCTATTAAATGTATAAGTAAACACATTTAGTCAAACAAAGTGACAGACTAGGCCTGTGCAGTTGGTATCAGCTATGCCCAGCATGGGCTCCTCCATCAGGCCTGGTCCTCCTCGCAGAGAAAAGACCCTCAGTCCTCTCCAAACCAACAGACAGGACGTCCATCACACGGAAGTTTCTCCCTGAAGTCTCTGCAGCTCTCTGGACACCACGCTGTCTCAATCCGTCCACACTGAATATGAGAGGGGAAAAATGAAAATAATAAATGCTTTGGACAATAAGAAATATAAAGTTAACTGTTGAGTTGCTCCGTTTTTTTAGATTGTCAATACTATTACTGTATAACTAATATCTCAGGTTAAGAGGCACATTCAAATAAAGATTGGTCTTTAAATACATTTTGTCTTTTGAATTGTTTGTCTAAAGTCAAGGATCTAGAACTGGTACTTCTAGTTTTAATGATACAGTCTGGTTATTATGCTGTTTGTGTAAGGGAAACTTCTGTGTAGCAATGCAGTGGGAGTCACTGACTCAGGAAGGAGACACGGTAGAGCAGGAACTTTGATGTCAAACACTGATGATTTATTTGGAGTTTCGGCTGGAGGATTCACATCACAAGTCACAGCAGTCACGGTGAGACTGCACGGGTGGTTGACTGTAAGTGGAGGGTGTTTGAGGAGTGGTGCCTTCAAAAAGGACACATCTCTTTTCAATGTCCTGTCGGGGTGATTTTATCATTTCTACAGGACTTAATTGATAAACACAGAGCTTTCTCTACGATCAAAGTGTACCTGGCTGCTATTGCTGCATGCCATGTGGGCTTTGAGGGAAAGACGGCAAGCCAACATCCTTTGTTCTGCCGTTTTATGAAAGGGGCTCGCAGGCTCCTCCCTGTTTCCAGGTCACTGGTGCCCTTATGGGACTTGGCAGTGGTTTTAGATGAGCTCACTCGACCTCCATTTGAACCCCCAGGAAGAAGCTGACATGAAACACCTGTCACTGAAGACAGTGCTGTTACTGGCTCTGGCATCTGCCAAGCGAGTCAGTGACATTCATGCGCTCTCTGTACATCCTTCATGCACTCAGTTTGCCCCGGGGCAGACGAGAGTGTTGCTGAAGCCCAACCCCGCCTTTATACCTAAGGTGGTTGGCTCATGTACCCCCATTGACATCGTGGCATTTCCTCCGCCTCTGTGTTCCTCTGAGGAACAGCGGCCGAATTTGCTGTGTCCAGTTCGTGCTTTACGCATCTATATGGACAGGTCAAAAGAGTTTCGTTGAAATGACCAACTCTTTGTATCCTGGGCTAACCCTCAGAAGGGCAAGCCCGTTATCAGGCAACGGCTCTCCCACTGGATTGTGGAATCGATTGCTCTGGCTTATACGAGTCAGGGTTTGCAGGCACCAACGGGCCTGCATGCTCATTCTATTCGTGGACTGGCTACATCCTGGGCTTTTTTAAAGGGTGTTTCCATCCAAGACATTTGTGCTGCAGCAAGCTGTTCCTCGCCGCTCACTTTTGTCCGCTTTTACAGGCTAGATGTCTCTGCTCCAAGTGTAGCCCGCACAGTGCTGGGTCCTGTGTTGAGACAGAGTTCTACCTGTTAAGTTATGGTTGTTTTTGGTGATTTTCGAGATAAGCATCTCTAGCAATACAGGAGTTTCAATATCCCATAGTGAGACATCGAACGGAGTGTTATGAATGAGAACTATAGGTTACTTACGTAACCCCAGTCCTCAGAGTAACATGAAGTGAGATGTCTCACCAGACTGCCCTTCTTGCTAAGGCGAAGCGATAAGAGGTGCTTATTTTGAATGACACTGCGTCATAGCGCAAGCTACTTAAAGGGTGGGTGGATTCCCCGACGTTGACATCAAGATCACCAGCCAATCAGGATTGGCGTAATGAGATTGATGCTTCTGTTTGCATACGCGTTGAGGCGCATCCCATAGTGAGACATCTCACTTCATGTCACTCTGAGGACTGGGGTTACGTAAGTAACCTATAGATTTATCCATAGGATTTTAGAAAATAGCTCCAAATAAGATCTGTGGGAAACAAACCTGTTAGATAAATGCACGTTTTGTTCAGCCGGATAATATCCACATGTCTACCCTACTTTTATCATTTTCGAATCATAAATCTATTGATTAGATTTATGATAGACTTTTGGAACTACAAGAACATAAGGAGGACTTTTACAAAAAAGTAATAGAGATTTTTGTCCAGAAGGATAGGCAAATGGACTTAATCTTCAAGTCAAGTTAAGACTGCAATTTTATTGAAAATGGGATCTTACTAAGAGAGAACAATTCAATATTTAAATGATAAAATTACATGTTTTGGGTATCCTTCTGTTGAACTGTCTGTTTAAAATTAATTGAAGCATCAGACAAAAAAAGCTTTTGAAAACAATTTTTCAATTAGTTCTTAAAGGAATGGTATGCTCATGACACTCATTTTTAAATAATTATCATCCGATAAAACAGACCAGTCTCTGCCAGTCTTTTTTTTTTTTTTTTAATCCGATGACATTATCAGTGATTTTAAACTGATTATATACCGAAATAACATCAACACTGTGGGCGCCGCCATTTTCCGGACGTGACGTAAACCATGCGTTTGGTTTTCGAAGACACGTTGATCTCCATGTTATTTACTGTAGTTTCTCTCTTCAAATATGCCTCACTGTATCGCGAAATATTGCCACAATTCTGATAGGAACAATCCACGGAATGCTCGGTTCCATCTGTTGCCAAAAGGTAAGCGTAAGAAGTACATTCGGAGGCAGTGGCTAGCGAAATGTGGCCGGCCCGAACCGAAAGATTCACAGGCTCATGTATGCAGCGAACATTTCAAATTTCCGGACGACTACTCTGAGAGTATGATAAAACATAACATGGGATTTATGGAACAACCATTACTTAATGGAGATGCAGTACCATCGGTCTTTCTGGAGTTATCACCGACCAGGACACCAGTTCGGCCAGTTGAGAAATCGCCCTCTGCAAGTGTGAAGCGACGGAGGAGCAGAAGTAGTGCTCGGAGTAAGAATAAGGTATGTTATAGCGCATTTCCATTGCAGCGGCTAGCCCCGTTTTAACGTCCTTTAGCGTCCAGGCCAGGCCAGTTTTTGGTGGCCTTTCCATATAGCGTAGTACCGGCTAGTGTGTATTTTCCCACAGTTTTTTCCGGCCCCATAAAATCGTGATTCTATGGCCAGGGACAACGAAGCTGAGTATGCTAAACTAGAGAGAGAATCGCTAGCAAGGGTGGTACTACATGCATACATATAGTATCTTATATCATCTTCCTATTATACACACATGCATTTCCAAACATTTGGACTACCTATGTTGCAAATGTATTATCTTTTCAATTTACACACGGCATCTATTGCACGTCTGTCCGTCCTGGGAGAGGGATCCCTCCTCTGTTGCTCTCCCTGAGGTTTCTCCCATGTTCCCTTTAAACTGTGGGTTTTCTTCGGAAGTTTTTCCTTGTACGATGTGAGGGTCTAAGGACAGAGGGTGTCGTATTGTCATACTGATATGTATGGCTGAATTCCCCCATCCAATCTCTTCACATTGGTCAAAACTTCTTCCTCTGCTGACGAGTCCGAACTGAAATACTCCGCCATGTTTCCGTGTGTTGACAAAGTGAACGCATGGATGACGTCACGACCATCACGTGACTACTGAAAAGGGCAAAAATGGTGGCGGCCAGACGGAATATACAGGTTTTGATAAAAAAGAGCTATAAAATCATTATTTACCGGGGAATATCGCTGATTTCTTCAGGGTATGGTTTAAACATAATGTTTCACTAAATACTGAAGTTTTGATTAATTATCTAATGAGTGGACCATTCCTTTAATGATATTGATACTACTGGACTCAGTAGTCTTAAACTTACTACCACAATACAATGAAGTAGGCCTACTTCTAGTGTGTTGTTTAAAAAAAAATCCTCTGTCAATGTCCCCTCCTGAGAACAAAATCAAGCCACTTCTGCTAAATTTGATGAGGGAAAAAAAGATTTTTGCCATTACTTCTTCGTGGATAGCGGGTGGTATTTAAAAAAAATAAAAAAGGTGGGTTCGGGTTCGGGTAATGTTTATGTTTATTAAGGATCCCCATTAGCTTTTGCTCTTGACAAAAGCTATACTCTTCCTTGGGTCCGACACTTAAAACTATACAACACTAATACAACAATAATACAACAACATTCAAGACATAATTCCTGACATCATTAACATAACAACATCACCAATATCATCAACAATTTCCAACATCATCAACAATCTCATTCACTTTCAATATCAATCTCAGCCAAGGATGAGTGCACAAGACACCCACCAGTACAAAGCATGAGACCAAATTAAATTAGGGTTCACAGCTCACAAGTGTACATGGTCATTGGTAGATGGCCCTCAATCTCTTCTTGAAAGAGGCTCTGGACTTTATTTCAGCAAGGTAGTTTGGCAATGAGTTCCATTCCATTATAGCTCTATAAGTCACTGAAGATTTCAGAAGATGTGTCCTCGGTTTAGGTGCCAGTAGATGGCCTGATGTCACTTGTCTAGTCTTATGGTCATGCTCATCTCTTGTGTAAACTATTTGATCATAAAAATACAGTGGTCTTTTGCTAAATTGGAAATGTCTTAGAAAAGTGATAACACGAGATTGCAGACGTTTCTCAACCGGAAGCCATGATAGGTTTCTATGCATAACTCCAATATGTTATGTATGGTAAAACAAAGAAGAAGATGCGGGTCAGATCGCGGGTGTTGCATAATAAATATATAAAAATGATAATAATTGAATGTAATGTTTAAATCCTATGACCTCTCCCCCGGGGGCCGGCGCATAACCTTTGACCACTCTCCCCCGCGGGCCCGCGCATAATCATAACATCTGCACCGCCAATCTGCTGCTGAGCGCGCCACATTCAAAATGACTGAGCCAGTGAAGGCGAAGCTCTCTAGCGGGGAATACAGTATTGCCGAAAACTCTTCATCAAGAGCGAAATCCATTGTCTGGGAGTCTTTTGGACTCATAGAGAACATAATCAGGGCTTTAATTGTGAAAAATAGTTTGGGGGTGCGGGTGCTAGTGGAGCCTCGCAGATGCGCCCCGCGTCCATTTGCAATGTCTCACTGTCTCGCAGACCCCACGCAGCAAGCGGGAAATGAACCCAGCTCACACTGTCCGCTCCTCACAGCAGCGAGCCTCGCAACGTCCCGCCAACACGGCACCCAGACCCCACGCAGCATTCTCATCCGTTTGTTCTTACTGGTGTCATTTTCTGGTTGCTAACGCCATTGTAACACATAATCACTGATGTTCCGCTGTAACGGTGGTGATCTCATCAGAACAGAGTGGGCGAGCTGACCAATCAGAGCACAGTGGGCTCATGGGGGGGTGCAAGAGCTCCAACAATCCGTTTAGGACATAGAGTGAATACTATACAGAGATGCTGTATGAGAAACCAATGTGAGTTTGGAAAATTGCACAATATAAATCTATTTTAGTATACTTCAACAATGAATGCGTTGTCCTGAGTGTGCCTTTTACCATGTGTCTTATGCATATATGACGTCTTCGTCACAATGTACTTTCATTATGTTGTCCCTAAAAGGATCAACATATAAGTAAACGTGCACAAACACAACCCAATTCTGTACTTATTTCACCCTGAGGTTGTTTTTTTATTGGAGTTAATCCTCCCTGCAGGACAGGTGAGCTTCATTTATCCATATCAGGATCTGCTGTGCTTCTGTCAGTAGTATTCATCTTCCAGGTTAGGTCGATAAGGATCTTCAGAGTCTGGTGGCAGGGGAAGAGGGAGGGGCCTCTCACCGTAATCTGCAGCAACATATTAACACAAACAGATTAATGTATAATCTACTAAAATACAGTTTGATAGTGTTCTCTCTGTTTTATCAATGTTCCTCTATTCAGTGTCTGCCTTGGTAGCTTGATCATTTGGTTATTCAAATGTGGCTATCTTACCATCTTTAAGGCTAATGTGCTGTTTGTGAAGGCCGGGGTCAAAGAGCAACTTTAACTCTGCTGTACCTTCATCAGCTCTGCTGGAAGACAAACAACATCAGATAAAAACAGTGAAGGTAACATCATCACACTGCGGGGGTCGCTGGTATCAGAAACCATTAAACTGTCTTTGTGTACATGCATAACAACCTGTATGGACAATATTCTGAGAAAGAAACTACTATAATTGCAATGTGAAATGTAGTTTTTTCCACACCGCACAACGCAATGTACAGTAAGCAACCTTTTAAAGACAATGCTACCCTGCCCTCCAACCCAGTCTCACGGCATTTCGTGTTCACCAACACGATTTTTAATCTATTGATTCGTGTTCACCAACACGATTTGCCCCTTGTTTTCGTGTTGCACAGCACGATTTTAAAAGCAATGTATTTCTACTGCCTGCAGCACGTCTTTTTCTCCGGTCGGGTCGTGGGAGACCAAATGTTCGCAAAATGTTCTATGGGACGTCTCTACTGAACGTGTTCGTTTTTCCCACAATTAGAAGTTGCCACTATTAAACACATTGGTGTTATCAAATGTAAAACATATAATTAATACATGGGTGAAAATCGCTTGTGTCCATAATGTGCAGCATTAATATATACCCACATGACAGCTCGTTGTTACTTTGTAATTCTACTCCACTACAATTCAGAGGTTAACCTGGTATTTTTACTCCACTGCATTTATTTGAGTTACTTTGCAGATTCTGATTAATTATGTGACATATAAACGACCCTTAAATCAAACTTTAGTTACACCTGAGTAGAATTCAGGTAAGGTGATTGTCAAGTGCCAACAATCAGGAGAGATATTTGATAGTTGGTGCTTGAGAAGACTAAACATGTATCTGCAATTGACATGAATGGAAACGAGTAATAAAGTATATTCATTACTCGTTATTCTCTACTAATAGTTAATTAAAGACTGTATATTTAGGTTTATTGACATATCATACACAACTACGGTGTAGTTATGCAATGAATGAAAAACTTGGGTCACAGGTTCCTCAACAGTGCATTACAAGACATCTATCAATATGTGTGTACCTCCACCATTAAACTGTCATATTCTGCACATTTCTTATTCTATCTACATACATAAGAGTATAATTAATGTGTATAATATCAGTTAAAATAAGTGCTTCAACATAGTTAACATTGCAGGAAAGCAATATATTAGACGTTAAGTACTTTGTCAGGCTTAATATTTATCTGTAGATAGATACCCCCAAAGACCTTAATCTGTTATTTAATGTTTAAATAAAGGTTAATCCGTTTTTCTGTTTTGCACCTCCTCCTATTAATATCTTTGTACATCCTGCACTAAACTGTTTTATTGTAGAGATCACTTATAGTATTTTCTTGATTTTTATATTCTATATTTCTATATTTATACTTTCCCCCTATGAAAGTATGTACTCTTAATATTTTTTTAATCAAATATAACACATAAAAACAATAATTCAATAACGTGCTTTAACCACTAGGAGGTGCACACAAGGTACACACAGCCATAATAACTTTGTATTATTAGTGTGTATGTACAACATCTGAAGATGTATAGTTTTATGCATGCGTTCACATCATTTTACAGCATATTGCTATACTATTTCAGACTCAGTATTTACATTCTTACATTCAAAGAAAATCAGTAATATCTTTAAAAACTACAGTCCTTTTCTATCAGCTGTGCACCGTTATGGTGTAAATATAACCTATCTATGAATTAGATCAAATGTAAAAGTCACAAAGGGCACAGGACAAAGGGAAACTAAGACAATAAATACACCATGTAATGGGGAACAGGTGGAAACAATCAGGGGGGGTCGACAATCACAGGAGGGGGAGACACACAAGGAAGGGAGGTCAGAGTATCTGAAACGAGAGGGAATAAGGTTACTATTACAAAATAAAGGGGAAAATCACTAGACAAAGTGACAGAAACACTTAACTAAACTTAAGATAATTTGCGAGACATGACAAATACTTATATATGCCTGCAACAGACTTTGCCATAATCACATTAAGAGTTTGTTTGATGGACATTACAATATGCTATGTGAGAGTTATGTCAGTTGCTGAGGTAGGCAGTTCACTGTTAAGGAACTGGTGACAGAAAGCTCAAATTAATAAATAGGGTAAGTGTAAAAGGCAAAACTCCATAATTAATTGTCGGATGATTTCTGGCTTTTGTATTCTGTAATGTGGGTGCTGCAGTGTGAAGTAAAGCAAATTAGAAATAACTGTATTATGTTACCAACATAAGTCCCTGTTAAGTCAATAGTGTATCAGATGTTATTTTTTTAAACTTAAACTCTCTTGCACATCTTTACTTATCCTTTCAAAATTGTTGTTGCAAATAACTATAGACGTAACACTCCACAGCAACACAAACCGCAAGCGTAAAGTAGATCGGTCTAAGAGTTGTTTTTATAATTGTTACTCAGACATGCATACACACATACTGTACACAACCGTCTGTCATTGTAGTATGAAGATTTCTGTCAATGCATGATGGTACCATAAGGGTTTCCTGCAGTTTGTTGTTCAGGTAGTTAGTTGATTTAAATATATTGAAAGTTAGAAACGGAGATGGTTCGATAAAATGTGCAAGATAACGTTTATGTAGCATTTCTTTATTGTCGAAATGATGACATTTCATAACGGGAACAAATCAAAGTGAATGGCCTGCTGCTGCTGAATGCATGGGGCAAGTGACTGGAAAACGTTTTAAAAGTTAGGCTATTACATCGTTTCAGATAATAATAATAAATAATAATGATAATTCATTCTATTTAGGGGCGCCTTTCAAAGCACCAAAGGATACCTTACAATTCATAACATATTATAAGGAAAGGTTTTATGACAGTACAAAGAATGCAGTCCGGGTGATGTTTTTTATGTGGGGTGCAGATGAGAAGGAGCTGTCCAGAATGACACCAAGATGTCGTGTTTGAGTTCTTGATAAGCCATTAAAACAGTAAAATAAATGTCTCCTGTTCACCAAAACATACCCATCTGTTATGGAAAAATAAAGTATTCCAAAAGTATTCTAAAAGTAATCTGAATACGTTACTTTTTTATTCTGTTTGTATTCTGATTACTTTCAGAGTATGTGTATGAGAGTGTTTCAGTATTCAGTAACTGATTACATTTACAAAGTAACTCTCCCAACCCTGACCACAGATATGACTACAATAAACTACCGTTGTGAAGAGAGGCTGGTTTCCCAACGTTATTTCAGAGTGATCTGTAGTGTTGCTCTCAACATTGCTCATATGTTAGTCGAATGCAAATTGGATGGACTTAAGCCAAAATAGTCAGAAAACCAACACACTCAGAACCAGGTACCATGTTTCCACAGTAAATGTCAGTGTCACCTACCGACCAAGTGCACAAATGAAAAAAGGAGGAGCGTGGCGGGCTGACTATACTGTAGGTAACCCCTTTTTTCTACGCTTAAAATTGTTGTAATTTACCCGGAATTCTTACCAGACTTTTACCACATGAACTATAGGTTACTTACGTAACCCCAGTTCTCAGAGTAACATGAAGTGAGATGTATCACTATGGGATGCGCCTCATTGCGGAGCAAACAGAAGCATCAATCTCATTACGCCAATCCTGATTGGCTGGTGATCTTGACGTCAGCGTCAGGGAAATCATCCCCTATAAGTAGCTTGCGCCACAACGCATGCGTCATTCAAAATAAGCACCTCTTCTCGCTTCACCATAGCAAGGAGGGCCGTCTGGTGAGACATCTCACTTCATGTTACTCTGAGAACTGGGGTTACGTAAGTTACCTATAGTTCTCATTCATAACATTCCGTTCGATGTCTCACTATGGGAAATTGTAGCTCCCGTATTGCCAGACGAGCTTATCTCGAAAATCACCGATCAACCAGAATTTAACAGGTAGAGTCCCGACTCAACAAGGTGCCCAGCACTGCTCGGGCCACGCTTGGGGCGGAGACGTCTAGCCTGTAAAAGCGGACAAAAGTGAGCGGCGAGGACCAGCTCGCAGCTGCACAGATGTCTTGGATGGAAACACCCTTGAACAAAGCCCAGGATGTAGCCAGGCCCCGAATCGAGTGAGCCCGCAGACCCGAAGGTGCTTGCAAATTCTGACTCGTATAGGCCAAAGCAATTGCCTCCACAATCCAGTGGGAGAGCCGTTGCTTAGTAACAGGCTTGCCCTTGTGAGGGTTAGCCCAGGACACGAAGAGTTGGTCATTAAGACGAAGCTCCTTTGATCTGTCCATATATGTGTGTAAAGCCCGGACTGGACACAACAGATCCTGCTGCTGCTCCCCGGAGGAAACCAGCGGCGGAGGAAATGCCTCAATGTCAATTGGGGTACACGAACCAACCACCTTTGGTGTAAAGGCAGGGTTGGGCTTCAACAACACTCTCGTTTGCCCTGGGGCGAACTGAGTGCATGAGGGATGTACAGACAGTGCATGAATATCACTGACCCGCTTGGCGGATGCCAGGGCCAGTAACAGCACTGTCTTGAGTGACAGATGTTTCATGTCAGCTCCCTCCAGGGGTTCAAATGGGGTCATTCTGAGCCCATTCAAAACCACTGCCAGGTCCCATAAGGGCACCAGCGACCTGGAGACAGGGAGGAGCCTGCGAGCTCCCTTCATAAAACGGCAGACCAAAGGATGTTGGCTAGCCGTCTTACCCTCAAAGCCCACATGGCATGCAGCAATAGCAGCCAGGTACACCTTGATCGTGGAGAAAGCTCTGTGTTTATCGATCAAGTCCTGTAGAAATGATAAAATCACCCCGACAGGACATTGAAAAGAGATGTGTCCTTCTTGAAGGCACCACTCCTCAAACACCCTCCACTTACAGTCATAGAGAGACCTGGTGGAGGAAGCCCGCGCACTCTGAATAGTGTTTATCACCTTCTGAGGGAGTCCCACTGTATTCAGATTGTACCACTCACGGGTCAGGCCCATAGTGCCCCGCGCTCTGGGCGTGGGTGAAGGATCGCCCCCCCCCGCCTGAGACAATCTGTCCCTGCATGGTGGGGGCTGCCAACAGCTGATATATCTCCGCCAGCCCGTATGTTGCGGGCTAGGGCGGAACCATCAGGATAAGTGTGTGGCGTTGCTCCTTCACTCTGGCCAGAGTTGGGGGTAACAGAGCCAGGGGTGGGAACGCGTACAGAGGACCCGGAGGTCAATCGTGTACGAGTGCGTCCCCGCCTAACAGTGCGTTTAAATCGTGCATTAAAGAGAACAGCTGTCATTGAGCATTTTTTCTTTATGCGAACAGACTTAACGCGGCTCCGCCGTAACGCACCCACAGCGGACTCACAATCATTGGATGTGGAGTCCAGTCTGCATAGAATGGTGCACCTCTGGACAGTAGTTCTGTCCCAAGGTGCATCACTCCCGGTACCTGTGTCGCTCTCAGAGAGAGGAGACGTCTGCCGCTCCAAGGGATCAGTTTGTGTGCCAGTGTGTGTGACTGGAGACAACGCAACCTCTCTTGGCGGTTCATACACGATATCGTGTTGTCTGTCCTCACGAGGACATGGTGTCCTCTGAGAGAAGGCAGGAAGAGTTTTAGGGTGGAGACCACCGCTAAAAGCTCCGGGTGATTTACGTGCGCCCGCTCGAGGTCTCTGCTCTAGAGACCTCTCACCGGGCGACCTTCGTAAATACCCTATCAGCCTGTCTGACATGCGTCCGTGGTGACCACCTTCCGTGAAAGGACAGCACCCATAGGCGCGTCCCGTACTAGAAAAGTCGGGTGTAGTGCCACTACGCATTACATAATAACCAATACTCTCTAGTTTTATTATGAGATCCCAGTTTTATTATGAGACCCATGTTGAGCGGGTGCTTTACGAGGACATTTGTCTGCGTAATCTGACTCTGCTCGGCGGCCATTATAGATAAAACCCTTCTTTCTAGGAGAGAGAGAACCTCTCTTTCCAGAATATGGGTTGACTCTCTCTGGGCTTGTGAAAACAGATAATGTGTAACTGTTTTGAGAAACCCAGGCAGATGTCGTGAGTATCTCCTGCTGTATGCTCCTTAGTGCCAGCTGAGATGTCACGCTTACGGCTCCAGCCGGCACTGCGCATGCGTGTGACGGTGGTGCCCTTAAAGCCCCAGCCGGCACTGCGCGTGCGCGTGGCGGTGGTGCCTTCACAGACTCGTCAGTAATCCGCCTTTTGAGAGATGCCGTAGCTGCTCTCAGAAGGGGAACAATTGACGGGCTGTTTATTGGCTTCATTGATTTTCTTTTCATTTTTTTGAGCTGCGGCCTCGGCCTGAAGCCTGGATGCGTCAGCGGCAAATGTTTTTTGACAGAGGAATCAATCAATGTGTGACATGTGTTTGTGCGGACTTGAGGATGGTGTTTAGGCATCTCTCGAGGCGGCGGGAACACATTCAGAGCTGGGGAATGAACTTCCAGCTCTGTCACGGAGGGGAGAAGGAGGGGCTGTCACGCTGCTCGCTTCTTCTTCCTCGACTGCTGGCCGAAATTCTGGGTTGGCTGCGCCTGGGCTGCAGCCGGAACCGGAGATGTTCTCGGCCAACTTGCCCTTGTCTCCAGCCTGGGCTGGGGACTCGGGTTGGGCTGCGACCTCTGCTTGTCCGGTGCTTTAAACGGAGCAGAGTTCGAGACAGCTTGGGTGAAGGACTGCTGCTGCGAAGGCAGCGGCTGGACCCTTCGAGGGAGGAAGAGGTGGAGTGCCTCGTCCTCCTTCTTCTTCGTCTCGCACCTCCTTTGCATGGAGAAGAGAGCGGAGCCGAAAATTCCCTCGGGAACGTTGGGCATATCCAGCACATCTTCCTTTTCTCGGTCAGGGAGGTTGGTGAGGTTGAGCCATCTCGCTCTTTCCTGCACCACCATGATCCCCATTACCTTGCCCGTGGCCTGGACGGCGCAGCGCTGGACACGTAGGCAAATGTCCGTGACCGCTGCCATCTCGTCCAGAGTGGCTGCTCCCGGGCTAGCCGACAGGTCCTTGCAGATAGTGGTAGGCGGTTAGCAGTGACGACACGTTCAGGGCCCTGGCGGACAGCGCTGCCGCTTTGTAGGACTTTTCAGTCATTGCTGACTGAAAACGGTCCGACTTTGCTGGCAGCGTGGGGTTCCTGCTCGGTGACGGGCCCACCTTTGGTAGAAGGTGGGCCGCTACCAGCGGTTCCATGGGCGGTATGCGGAGCAGACAGAGCCTCTCCATTCCGTCACAGTCTAGGGAGGAGGCACCCTGGATTGGGACCTTGTTGCTGAAGGGCCGGTCTCTCCACGAGACCGACACTTCATCCAACATTTCCGGGAAGACCGGAAGGAGTTGCCTCTTTTTGCCCACTGCTTGGGGAAGATGTTTCCCCTCGTATCGGGACCTGGAGGTCTCCTTGGCCATTTCAGGCCACGGGACGTTGAGTCTGACCGCAGCGCGTTTGCACACGGCCTGCAGGTCCATGCTCAGCCCGGGCGAAGCTGGTGTGCTCTTGCCCGGGAGAGCAGCCCTCGCTCCAGGCTTTGCAGCCGGGTGAGACCATGGTGAGGTCTAACCGGGAGCCCCAGCTTGGTAAAGCGCGGGAATCCGTTCCCGCGTGTCTTGTCGTCACCGGGTCCCGGCCTGCCAGGGCGCGGGATTCCGGTTCTGTGGCCATCGCGGATAATGAGCCCCAGACCAACACGGAGAGGGGTTCACTCTCTGTGGTGGACGCCCCCGTGTCTTGACTGCCGGCCGGCAGATCCATGGACATGGGGGGGTCCTGTTCCGACAGGCTAGCTTGTCTTGCTACCCATCGGCGGCGGCTCTTAACGGTGAAGCGGACACAATGTCCGCATGAGCCGGGGTTGTCGATAGCGCCTCGGCCGTGTTCCAGCCCGAGGCAGGACGAACAGACCTGGTGTGTGTCTGTGCCCGAGATCTTCAACCAGCAGCCGCAGAGTCGAGCCGCAGAGTCGAGCCGCAGAGTCGAGCCACCGAGTCGAGCCACCGAGTCCCTGACTCCTCTGGTGTGAGGGGCGTCCATCTTGGTCGCCTCGTGGCGTGGAGAGGGCCCGCTCTCGACAGGTGTGATGGGAGAAAAAGGTATTACCACCTTGTCCTTAATCCGGAGAAAAAGGACGGTGTGGGTCTTTTATTCCCGGAGAATACTGACTGGTGTGGCAGTATGCTCCCGTTATAATCCTTTTCCCCTCCGTGGAGAAGAGAAAAGAAAAAACGTCCTCGCTACCGTGGTGTCGGTAGAGAGGGAGCGAGCTAGCAACAGGTGTGCTGCTAGCTTGAAAAATCGGACCTACCTTACTTTCTCGGGTAAGAGAAGGGCGAGGTCGATTTTTAAAATACTAACAGCGTTAGTACTACCGTCTTCCTGCGAAGCAGAAGGAGTAGCCGGCGAGCGCCCGTCGACCGAAATGGGTATTCGGGTTCAGTCTGTGGACAGTGAAGCTTGCCCGGCTACTGTAGAGATGTGCTCTGAAGCGAGAAGAGGTGTTTGAATGACGCATGCGTTGTGGCGCAAGCTACTTATAGGGGGTGATTTCCCTGACGCTGACGTCAAGATCACCAGCCAATCAGGATTGGCGTAATGAGATTGATGCTTCTGTTTGCTCCGTGATGAGGCGCATCCCATAGTGAGACATCGAACGGAGTGTTATGAATGAGAACACATTAGTTTAATATTAGCCATTGTCACATGCTACCTTTGAGGAAATATTAATCAGGACTGCCCTCTTTTATTTTGACTGGATAATTGTCTCACTAACTCCATTACTGAGATACAGGGATGCTGTGAAAGTACATTGTGGAATTGCCGGTGTCATAGTCTGCTCCATCATTCACCAGTAGTTTTCCATTCACCTGTCTCACCTGTTTTCCACACCCACTCGTTAACTCACTCTCTTTCTCTTCTGCACCCATTAGCTTCTGCCAGTATTTAAACCCGCACCTTACACACACTCTTTTCCAGATTGTACTTTGCCTCATGCTTGTCTCTCCCGCGTTCAAAACTAGATTGCCTAACCGGTTCCGACCCTGCCTGTCCCCGACCTGCCTGCTCTGCCTGTTTCCTGATCCTGCCTGTCCCTCGACTATCCTGTCTGGCCTGTTATCCGACCCTGCCTGTATCCACGCTGACCGCCTCGCTTACTCCCTGACTCTCTGCCTGTCCCTGACTCACCTTCTGCCCGCTGTCCTCCGGTGCGTTAAACTGCCCGGTTGGTATTCCTCCGATCCAGTGGAATCTCCAATAAAGTATATTACCAATTCTCCTTGGTTTCTCGAGTGCTGCATTTGGGTTCTCCTTAAGATTGTGACAGCTGGATCACCCGATGAGAATCAATACCAGGACCTCACATTCATAGTGGTATCATTTGTTAGTGTATCTCAGACAAACATAATAATGACAGGACACCATGAGATCTGCATTAAAATGTTTAAATAAATAATTCACACCTAAAAAAAAAGAGCAATTTCACATACTGAATCAATACAATGTAATATTTGTAATTACAGATATTAAATTATTTATTTATATATGGCATATCTATCCACCCTCAGTATAGCCTCCATTCCAGTACTTTTTCTGTTGTAATTACTTGTCTGATTGGCTCTTGAGAAGGGAATTTAAAAGTCAGTGCTGATCTCCTTATGCTAACATGAGGCTTTGATCAGCAACAACAGACGGCTGTTTATTTTGTTCATGTTTTTCTTTTCAAAAGAACAAACCATTGAGACTGGTGAGATGGCTGAATTGTACAATTTCCACATTCTTCATTAGATAATCTTTCTATCACAGACATTATATATTCTGTTAAATATAGATCACATAGAAAAATCTGTTGTCGTGTTAGGTGTCTTTTTAGTGATATATGATGTAGGAAGCACATCCTCTGTTGTTTTTCGCAGCAGAAACAACTGTGCTGTACCCATGCTGGACCCAGATAGACTTAAAACAGTGGCATTCGTTTATTTTTCAATGATTTACTCTACTGTAATTGCTAGCATCAGCCAACAGCTATAGCGTTGATGTAAAAACCTAATTCCAGCAACAAGTGGCTTTCTACATGTTGTCATTCCTGACCTGTGGCCATTGGTCGGCTGGCTGCAGTTTTGGAAATTATATTCCATAACATATTAAAGGTGCCTCATTTGCGTTTTGAATACATTCCTATGTATATTATCTATGTACACACCTGGAGAATGTGCACACAGGCTCAGTGTTGCAACCATTTTACTGTAGTAAGATGTGCCCGGTGACAGCAGAGGTACAGCACAGCACATTCAGTGGAAAAAAAGTGCCAAGTCACATCAACAACATTCCTTCATTACAATTTGCATTCAGACTTGAACTCAACACACACTCGATGACAATCTGTTAAAATGTGATAATGTTCACTGAGGAAGGTCACTATGATCTGATGAAAAAAAGAGGCACTACTAGTAAAGATATGAAGACACCAGAGTCTTGCTTTTCCTCCCTTGTCAGCAACTTCTGTACTGAGAATCAGCCTGTTTCTGATGTGTAAACTATGAGGAGCGAGAGTCGAAAAAACCCACAGAGAACTCTTCTTAAACCACCAAAGTGCCTAAGCCAGATGTCCTTTGTTTCAACATATCCATCACTGATTTTATACCTAGTAAGAACACACAGTAAAAAAGCGCAGTGTTGCTAGGAATAAAGGTGTATGGCTTTACTGGGCAAATTGTGGGGGCTTTATATGTTAGGACTACAGTACCATGGAAGCTGCTAAAATGTTTGTCATACAAATCCACTCTTGTACACCCTCACACTGTTTGTGTGTGCATTTCAGTGTTTATTTGTGGTTCAGTGTTAAATATGTTTCATCGTCTCTGCCTAGCCTACTCTTGTTTCAATGTTTTGTTACCTTAATTTGACCTGCAATGCCTTTCAACCTACCACAGACCAGATCTGCTAGCATGGAAACTAAAGCATTTTACCATCTGCTTTTATCCTGTGGATTATATTCTCTGCTCTCCCTGTCCGTTGCAGAACATTGATGAAAGGGTGTGACTCTAAAGAACTTGACACACAGGACACCCTAGCTATGCAACCTTTGGCATTTTACACCACTGATAGATCACACCTTGTCACTGCACTTATAATTCATTCAGCTACAATGTTGACTTTGTTTAAAAGCTACCCATGAAGGAAAAACAGGGTTTCATACACCAGAATCACTCTCTAAAAGAGACCCACAAATGTAAAGAGCTTATCATCTATAGCTGGTTTTCTAACGGTGTTTATGAGTATTTATATGGTTTTACAACAGTGTTTTAGGGTGTTCTTGTTGCAACTGAACTATTCCAGATATCACCTTCTTATCAGGAGTTCCGGAAGAATAAAGGTCACTCTTGCAACATGGATTTGTTTTACTTAGTGTATATTTTCAGTGTGCAGATGTTATTTAGAAAATATACACTTCCACAGTGCTCAGACTCTTAATATTTATAGTCAAAGCAAACTCTTCTTGTGTATTCAAATCTAAACCCTTTTTTTGTTAAGTGCAAATTCAAGCTGGTCCAGGTCAGTACGGCTCCTGGGCTTTCAGTGTTACACCTGGTTAGATGACATTGCAGGCTATTTTGTGTTGCCAAGGCTGCTTTGATATCATAGTTGTGCTTTCCAATTCACCATCTCATCACTGACACCATTTTGCATATCTTTCTTTTCCAAAGACACTTTGGCTAATTTTTCCATCTCTTCTTGCGGCACAAAGGTTTCCCCACAGCTCCAATATGTGATCCTTCTTGTCCCGATTGTTTGTCAGATGTGTTAATTTTGTATTTGTTCTTCTTTGTTCTTAATGTTAGATATGTCTGTCCTTCATGCAACATTATGTTATGATACAGTGTAGTGTACAGGGATGAGGTTAAAGGCAGGGCTATTCCAGGTAGATGTCTTCTGTAGGGCACGAGAAATCCACAAACTCTTTATAGTACAACTGGAAGGCTTTGCTGAAAAAAAGAAAAAAGGAAAATACTTCAGTCAGAATCTTCAAACTGTACTTTAGTTTAAGAATAAATCATTCAACTGTTACACAGTCAGCTCCTTTTGATTTCACTAAATTGATGCCCAGCATAGCCAGATCAGCGCATGTGTCAGCCAAGTAGTAATAAAGTAATGGATATGATGGATATGCTAATGCACAGTTCAACTCACCCTATTGACTCTGCTAGAGGTTTGGTGGAGTTTTCAGACACAAATACATGGCAGGCAAATCTCTGGTCTGCTGGGTGCTTAGTAATGAAACCAAAATACCTGCAAAAGAAACAGAAAAGAGATAAGGCACACTGTCATTTCAATACAAAACTGCTGTTTCACACTAGATCAGTAGTTGGCCCAGTCTTTTGTACATTGTTGAGTTATAGCAGCACCTTGTGGTAAGTTAATATTTGGTGTAGGTGAACACAACACATTACAGCTTCTTCCTGATCTTTTTTTATTCTAGGTTGACGGTACATAACATTTGGACTTGGTGTTGTAGTCCCTCATTCAGGCTTCATATCTTTACTTACTTGCTGTTTTTGGGGTGATACCCACAGAAAGAGACGTTTTTCAGCTGGAAAAAGTGGCTGCACTCGTTACTCTGTAAACAGAACACAGCAAAGAGGCAAATAATGATTTAGATTACCATAAAAAAGGCTGCTTGATGTCTACTGTAACTATTACATAATACTGCTGTATTTGCCCCATGTTTTGTCTGTATTGAATGAATGATCAACTCATTTGTATTTATGATACAGGTGAAAGTCCTGCATCCATATGCAGAAGTGCTACATGAAGCAACTATAAGACTAGAAAGTAATATAGTATACCCATGATTAACTTTGATACAAATATTACAGACGCAATATCTCGACATATCTCATATGAGACAGCTACAGGAAGGCATTTATGTGAAAGACAATTTGACCAAAAGTTAAATATCTCTATCCACAGTTTCATTAGGTACCATTGTTAACCAAACCAACAACCAATAAGTAGATTGTACACTTTGTTTGCTATTTGATTTTGGTTTCACTGATCTTTATAAGATTATTAAAGTGGGCAGGCTTCAAATGTATTAATTAAATGTCTTTGTTGAACACTTATTTTGAATTGGTCTATTACAACAATCTAACTAACGTCTGTTATTTAGTTAGTTTGATTTAATGAACACTGTGAGCAGACTACGGTTCTAACTCAAGCAAACAATTATTTGACAAATTACCTCATCTCTGCTAACTCTATGTAGCCGGCGTTACTGTTTTCTGGATTAGCTGTCAGATCATTTCTTCACGTGGCTGGGCCGCCACTGGCCCTTTAAGACACACCCCCCCTTCTTTAGTCAGCTGGCCCTTCCATATAAGGAAAACGCGCAGCTGTACGTAGTTCAGCATCTCCCGCCACACTTTAAATGCCCACTCACTCCTCACCCAAATCAGCTGTGACTATTACGAGTGTTCTTGTTCCAGTTATCGTTGTCTGGCTGATAGGCGTGTATTCCCTAGTGATGGCAAAATGAAGCTTCGAACCACTTGGACAATTGTGTCGGAAATAGGTTCATTTCTCGAAGCTTCAGTTACAGCGACCTCTCCTGGCGAAGTGCAAGGCTGCAGTGGGTTTAACGTATCTTTGCCTTGAAAAATATTCGATGCACACACACACTAAGACTGAATATCATGTTCTATTTGCAATTAAAGATTGATAATTGTGTGTATTGGGTTATTGAGAAGAGTCTAGATAGTGCTGGACCTTTTTTTGGGCGGAGAGGGCCTTTTATCAGTTATTAAAGTATTAAAGTTGAAAAGCAATGATTAAAATACATCCATTCCGGGCTTTGAACCAGCTGCGCGGAGGACACGCCGCATTCGGGCCGCCGGCTCTACCCACTGGGCTATCTCTTCCTTAAAATATTGAACTGTTTTTATATTACTAATAATTGTCTTTTTGTTCCCGAGCCAGAATGACCTATATTTCTTCCTGGCTTGCTCTATAATGATACTACAATTCAAATGCAATACCAACAACAACTCAACAGCAACAACGCAAACTACGACAACAACCCACACATTGCGCATTGTTTAGAGCGGTCATAAAGTGTTGAAGCACTCAAATTTGAAACTGTTTCAACCTGTCACCTGTCAGAATCGAGACGAGGCAGTGCATTGAATCGCGTGAATGGACCGCGAACCAGTCAAGTGATTCATTCAGGAAATGAAGCAGTTGCTGCTTCGGACGTCACATGTCACGTGATTTGAAGCAAGCTTCGAAGCAGTGCTTCTATGGAATAGGAAGTCCAGGGTTGAAGCTCCGTTCGAAGCTTCAGTGACAAACTGCCATCACTAGTATTCCCCCTATACGAGGTATGTGAAGCTGCTGTTAGGATTTGTAACATTCAGTGTACCACTAAATTGTTAACATGTGGCCTGTAAACGCCAGGCTTCTTGACAGCCCCAGCAGAGACTGTGTAGAGAATCACCGTTGCGGAGGTGTCCAGTGAGGTGATGATTGAGTGAATGCGTTTGCATCAGAGGTAGGAGATTAATTGTATGTACATTGAAGGACAATCATATAAGTCTTTATACAATTTCTAATCTCCTTTCTCCATTTATTTTAGGATTAGTTTGATACCGTTTTGCCTTTCCTTTTCTTGATCTTAGGTTCTAGCTGTATTTTACCATGCCTACAGGCTATTTGTTGCCTAAGTATTGTTTTGCCTACCTTATATGTTTTGCTTATTGACTAGTTTGTTGTATTGTGTACAAACTAGTGATTTAAATCTTTAAAGCTACAGCACCCTCCTTGTAACGACCCACACTGTCCCACAAGGTCTAATACTGTCTCTGTGCTTATACTTCTTCAGTGACGATCCTGGCCATACTGTGGAGTGGAGCATGTGGTTTGCTGGGCACTTTTTGCATGCAGATATGGGTGATTTGCAGTGAGTGTTGATTGAATACAGCTACACGTGGTGATATTGTGGTTTTGGGGAAACCCTCAGCAGTTGGCCAGAAGACTCACTTTTTAACTATTTAACTATCACTATATGTGTGATATTGTAATTATTCTAGTTCTTCTCTCCTTGTCAGAGCCAGCCTTCAATCGTGGGACTTAGGTGTGTCGACTGGGAAAGCTGAATAAATTGTAATCTGCATTTTATATTACTGAACTTTTACTTGATTATTTATATAATAAACATTTGAACTTGAGGCCGCGTCCCTGTCCATCCTTTTATTCTTATCTGCGTGACTTGTCCTAAGGGCTCGTATTGGGTAACCCAGGTTAGCGTTAATTATCCTAACCCCCTTTTATTAACGCAGCCCCCCCTCCCCGTTGGGGCAGGCCACATCTAGTTAGAGGATTATGTGTTTTAGGATGGGAGAACTTTTTAAAATCAGATTATATTTGTAGAGTTATTTTCAAAATGTTCTGACAACATTTTGTTTCACTGCGACAACATGTTGTTTCACTGCAACAATACCATTTAATAATTCATTTCATTTCCATGCGCTTTTTCAGGTGCTCAAAGACGCTTTACAGTGGTGATAAAACGAGAAATAATAGAATAAAAATATTAAAACGGCAACACAACATAATTCACATATTAAAAGCCAGTCTGAGGAGGTGTGTTTTGGTCAGTGTTTTGAAGGTGGGGGGGTTGGTGCAGTCTCGGATGTGTTGTGGAAGGGAGTTCCAGAGGGTGGGGGCAGCGTTGGAGAAGGCTCTGTCCCCCCTAAGTCCTATAAGTCTTAGTGGATGGCAACTTAAATGTGCATACATAACTTCTTATAGTTTATAATATGTTTAGTATGTGCAACATTCATTTGAAAAGTGACTACAGCTGTCAAATAACTGTAGAAAATTAGAGAAGATATTACTATTGTTCTCCCATTTGAGTTGAAACTGCAGTTTTAAGCTACCTAAGATGGAGTAACATTAAAGAAAACACTCCCCCTTACATGTTTGCCTGTAGCCTCTATTGGCCAACACAAGGGGGTGACATGCTTCAATTGTTCAATGAGATTCTCGTGTAAGGATTTGGTTTTATATCACGAAGTGCAATAAAGCAGCACTTAACTTCTTATGCATTAACCACAAAAAAGTTAGTACTTACTCTGTCACATGCATAATAATCCTCTTGAACTGCAAGCTTGATGCCTTTCACACTGATCTCCAGGATGCAGGAGGAAGGAGGGTTGTACTTGACGGTCACCCGTCTGTTGGTGGCAATCTGAAAAAAACAATGTAAAAGATGACTTATTAAATGTAAACAACTTTAAAATGCTCAACTATACGATCAAACTGTAAACCACATATATACTAGAAGATAAGACAAGCGTAATACTAACATTTTAACTATGTTGACAGTGTTCTATATTTTATAAAACAGTACAATTGTGATTAGAAGTAAGCAGTTATCTTGTGTGGATTTATTTTTCCTCCTTTGGGGTGTTGCCAATTGCAAGTGGGTCCTTTATTTTTGTTCTGTGTCAGATTGCTGGACGATTACACACAGTTTTTTCCATAATGGACACATGACACTCTAAACTTTAAAGACTTTGAAATTATTGATCAAATACAACTTGTAGTATTTGTAAGGTGTGGGACATGCCATGGGACAAAAAAATTGTGTAATTGTGGCTTTTTATTACATATCATTATGAGTCAAATGATTTACAAACACACACCCACACCACAGGCTTCATACCTTCTGCATAGCTGCACACAGAACATCATTTCCTTTGTGGAAGGGCACTTGAACTGAGCCCAGGAACTTCAGCCGGTATCTGTCCATCCATTCACTGCTCTTTTCTGCATCTGTGAGACATAATTTATCATTTTTGAGCTTTTGTATCTAAATAAATACTAGCTATAATATATTTCTACAACTTGATGATACATTGAAAATATTTAACATTTAATTTAAAGAAAAAGTTTACACAAAGTTGGAAATATTGACTCATGCACTGTTGTAGTGCACCAATTAAATATGTTTTCAGTTTTACAAACATATTTATAGCCTTCTTTAATTCATCGTCATGGCAATGTCAGTACCTTTGTAGCTCTCAGCGTCCTTCGTCACCTCTATAGCGTAATAAGCTGGGAAGATCCCATGGGCACCAGTTCGCATGTTGTAGCCCTCGTACCAGAAGTCCTCTGACTGGACCTCCACCAGCAACGGATCCTCCACCTCCAGCTCCAACTCATCATCATGTCGAGGGACAAACCTGTCCAGACAGATGCAGTCATATCTTAAAGTATACGTTTTAAGTGTTTCAAAAGTGAACTTGAATGGTGGTTTAGAAAAATGTGTATCTTGCCTACACATAGTCTGCTTGCATTGAAATTAATGATTTATTTCAATGCAAGCAAATCAAATCAAGTTTTATTTATATAGCACATTTATAAACGATTTTTGGTCGAGCCAAAGTGCTGTACATGTAATAAAAATAGCCTACAGTAGAGACACTTTACAGCAAATACAACAGCACAGATTGCTCAGAATATCAGTATGAGAAAAAGCAGACTATGTATGGGAACTTTGCTTCTTTTGAATATGTAGCCCTTCAGTTGAAATGCTCCTCTCCCAAATACTGTGCAAGCTTTTTTGATGATTTTACTGAGTTGTTGTCTATAGTGTGTATTGACTTTGACCGTCTAGTCATTGTTGGCGATTTTAATATCCATGTTGACAACCCCCAGGACAGAGGGGCTACACTCAATAAGGGGCACACTCTGGACTTAATTCTATCAAAGGGTCTGAACATCTCTAAGCTTGTGGTGACTGATGTTGCGCTCTCCGACCATTCCTGTGTTTTCTTTGAGAGCTCTATTTCCGTCCAAACAACTGCTAAGAAAGAGGTAACCGCGAGACGTCACTTATCTGAAAATGCACAGGAAATGTTTGCTCAGATTTTGTCTTGCTAACTACTCAGTAAATGAGCTAGTAGATAATTTTAATTATAAGATAACAAATGAAGTATCTAGCAAGAAAATATCTCCGTAGAGAAAAACCATGACCGTGAGAACAGCAAAAACTGAGTGCAGAAAAGCTGAACGCAGGTGGAGAAAAACAAATCTCCAAGTTCACTTGGAAATATATAAAGAGAGACTCTGCGTCTATAATCAGGAAATAAAAAGGGCACGACAATCGTTCTTCTCTGACATCATTACCAAAAATAAAAACAACTCACGTGCCTTGTTTGCTACCGTCGACAGACTAACAAACCCCCCAGTGTCGGTAGCTTCTGAATTTCTATCCACCAGGGCCTGCAATGATTTTGCCTCCTTCTTCACTGACAAAATCATGAAAATTAGACAAGCAGTCAGTTCCCCGGTATCAGGTACAGCAAATGTGTTGTCCCTGTGTCCACCTAAAGCAGTGTTTCTCAAACTTTTTCATACCAAGGACCACTTAACCAATAAAAAAAACACTCCCTGACCACCTAACTCCACAAATATCCCAAAACACATCATTTTTCTAGAACAGATTACAAATCGCCTAAAAATGGTACAAACAAGTGGCAACATGTGTAACAAAGGTGTTGCCCTGGGCTATATCATGCAATCGAAAGTGAAACTTAAGCTCGCTCCATTGTGGAGATATTCCCGCGAGAGTGCTGAAAACGTAAATGTATTTCAAATGTGAAATGTTACCAATATACTCACGGACCACTAGGGGGCGCTCACGGACCACCAGTGGTCCGCGGACCACACTTTGAGAAGCACTGACCTAAAGCCAATTCAGACACCATGTCACAATTCCGTCTGATAAATGCTAAAGACCTGGAAGACATTATTCAACATCTGAAATCCTCCTCCTGTAGCCTCGATATTATCCCGACAGGATTTTTCAAAACTGTTTTTCATTGCTTGGCCTCAGATATACTACACATAGTAAACAAATCTCTCCACTCGGGTGTATTTCCACAGGCCCTGAAAACTGCAGTAATCAAACTGCTCCTAAAAAAGCATAACCTAGACGAAACCATAATGAATAATTACAGGCCAATATCAAACCTTCCCTTTATAAGAAAATTGATTGAAAAAGTTGTTTTTCAAGAATTGAGTAATTTGATGTTTTTAACTGAGGGTTTTGATTTGTTTCAGTCGGGCTTTCGATCTAACCACAGCACTGAGACTTCACTTGTTAAGGTCTTTAATTACATCCATTTAAACACAGACAGTGGCAGAATATCAGTGTTAGTATTATTAGATCTCAGCGCTGCCTTTGATACTGTTGACCACAACATATTGCTAGACCGTCTAGAAAACTGGGTGGGAGTTTCAGCAACAGCTCTAAACTGGCTTAGTTCCTACTTAAAGGACAGAACAAACGTTGTCTCTATAGGCAATTACAAATCAACCCTGACAAATATGTCATGCGGGATTCCTCAAGGCTCCATCTTAGGACCTTTGCTTTTTAATATCTATATGCTACCACTGGCTCAAATTATTAAAAACAGCGATCTAAGCTATCACATCTATGCAGACGACACCCAGATTTATTTTAAAATCACACCGGGAGACTAGTCTCCGATTAGAACACTGAGCAAGTGCATTGAGCACATCACTGACTGGATGACTCAGAACTTTCTCCAATTGAACAAACAAAAAACTGAGATCATTGTTTTTGGAGCAAAGAAGGACCGATTAAAAGTAATCACAGAGCTTCAGTCGGTAGACAACAAAGTAACGTATAAAGATAGAAATCTAGGTGTAGTGATGGGCTCAGACCTGCATTTTAACAGTCACATTACAACAGTTATTAGGTCTGCATACCATCACCTGAAGAACATATCTAGGATTAAAAAACTAATGTTGCAACAGGATTTAGACAAACTTGTCCATGCTTTTATTTTCAGTAGACTCGACTACTGCAATAGTGTATTCACAGGGCTCACAAACAATCCATCAGGAAGCTGCAGCTGATTCAGAACGCTGCTGCTCGATTCCTCACAAACACTAAAAGAGTGGATCACAGCAGTCCGGGTCTGAAGTCTTTACACTGGCTTCCAGTCTGCCAAATAATTGATTTTAAAATACTATTGCTAGTTTTTAAATCACTAAATGGCTTAGGACCGAGGTATATAGACGATCTCCTGCATAACTATGAACCGTCCAGGAGTCTCAGGTCTTCTGGGTCGGGACTGCTCTCTGTTCCAAGAATAAGAACTAAACATGAAAAAGCAGCGTTTAGCTAAAATGCCCCGACAATCTGGAACAAACTGCCCGAATCGTGCACGTCCGCTGAAACACTTCCTATTTTCAAATCCAGACTAAAAACGTATCTATTTGCCGCTGCTTTTAATTGAGCTGTTCATACTCACACTGCAGTATGCCTTTTATTCATGTATTCTGTACCTGCTGTGTTTATTTAATTATCTTTGCTTTTTCACGCCTATTTTTAAATGCCATTTAATAATGTGTTTATGCTGTATTTATTCTTAAATGTCTTTTGTTTTTATTTTGTAAAGCACTTTGAATTGTCGCGTGCTGAAAGGTGCTATATAAATAAAATTGCCTTTCCTTGCCTATTCATGAAGAATAATATAGTATAATATAGAACAACTATAGTAAGCTTTGATTCACAATGTTACAATAATTGTCAATGGAAAACCTGTTTCATGTTTTCATATTAAATTATAACCACAGTGAAGACTTAAAAACCTCAATTGGCTCTTTATCTTAGCAAACTTTTTACTTTATTATCTTTGTTGATATTTGTCTTTACTTTGAGCACCAGAAAAAGCTAAATATAAAGACCATGTATTATTATTATTATTATTATTATTATTATTACCGTCCTTTTGATTAGTCAAAAATGATAAATTACATTTGTGAATCCGCTCACTTCATCTGCTTTCTACTTTGATCTATAGGTTTAATAAGATAGAATGTACTAAAAGTCTTACGAAACTCTATCCTGCTGTCAAACAACAAATACTAGTGTCATCTTCTCATAAAAAATATACTTACTATATACTACTACTGTTTTCTTGTTATGGATCCATTAGTCAATCGAACACATTTTTAAATAGTTTCAGAAGTCTTACCGAAATTAAACTTCTAATACATCAGCTGAAGTCAAAATGATAGATAACTAGCCTGTTGCTGTCATATGAGTAGCTAATAGCATAGTAAATAGTATAGACAAACACACTAGAAACCTATTGAATAGAAAGAAGGCTGTGAAAACCCCCTGCTTTCAGCTATGCATAGCTAATTTCCTGCACCATCATCTGATCTGTACGATTCACATGACTGCATTACTGTGTTGTTCCCCCCTCCCTTATGCATTTATCAGCCGGAGGTCTTAAACAGCAGCTGTAGCTCCATGCTGCCAACTGGAGTGTGAGAGTTTAGGGGGAAACATGAATAAATTGAGCGTTTGCTACTCTACCAACTCCATACAAAATAAAACATGAATGATGGAGATGAGCCTGTTTGAAGGTTACTACAACTTTGAAATCTGCTAGAACCCCACCTCTCTGTATATTCAAAACACGAGAAGTACAGTTTAATGAATGATGGAGATGCCGCTATTCCTCACCTGTAGACAGCTCTGTGGCTCTGATCCTTCTCCTCTCCATTAATTAGACAAGAGTATAAGCCAAAGGACTCTGCACCTTGAAAACCGGAGAAGAAGACAACATCAAAAGGGGGAAATTACTCATGGCACAAATACAGTGTGGAGGGCCAGCCTTTGTATTTGGCTGGTAGAGATGATTGACTTTAAACGCAACTCAAGTCCATACAAATAGTAAACACAATTACTCACATTGTGTTTAATTTAAAGCAAACATGCATTCTTTAGGACCCGACGAATCACACTGTAATTAGCCATGAAACAGATAAGCATTGTGTATTTTTCACCTCTCCTGAGACATCCCTTATCCCTTTCTGCACTGCTCAGATACACTGAGCTGGCTTTTCTAATGAGACTGTGATACATATGGCCAGCTTCCAAGAGGCCAGTAAGGACTATTAGAGGAAATGGCCACACACATATAATGTAGACTAATCTCTGTCTGCTTCTTTAATAGGAGTCTTCTCTCTTGCCTACTACTGCTGGCTGCTAACACATATCCTTTATACAGAAGTCACAT
This sequence comes from Pseudochaenichthys georgianus, assembly GCF_902827115.2. Lineage (NCBI taxonomy): Eukaryota > Metazoa > Chordata > Actinopteri > Perciformes > Channichthyidae > Pseudochaenichthys > Pseudochaenichthys georgianus. The sequence continues at coordinate 20,262,634 of NC_047505.1, forward strand.
TGAATGCCCAGGGTGAGAATCAGTATGATAAGGTAAATCCAACAATAATCCATCATCCTCTTCCTCCTCAGAATTGTTGTTGTTTGCCACTGGGAGACCAAAAAGACACAGGCAGCTAATCTACTAGCATAGCATACCCAACATCTCTGACCAAACCTTTGAGGTAGCTTTGCATTGTGGGGAATATCAGTGCAAGGTTTAAGAAATATGGTTGCACACATAATATCTCATTTTTCTCCTGCATCAATTTGAAAGGAACAAAACGCTAACTTGGATGAGTAAAGTTGTAATATTATAACATATTCCTGTGTCAAAAAACGTATGTATAAAACTCTGGGGGCAGCAAACACACCCTGATCTACTACTCTGAAAAAAATGCAACAGATGGTGTTACAAAAATAACACTGCTTTTAAAGATTCACCGGGTTGTGTTATTTAACCTCAGAACACTAAAGACAATCAACAATGTCCTGGAATTAAAAAATAGTGTATTTGTGATCTGCACCACCAATGGCAGAACTATGTGCCTCCTTGTGGGCCTCTCCATAGCCGGATGAAGTAAGTTAATCAATATTAAAGTAAAATGTTCTTTAGTCAATAAAAAACCCAACAATAAAAAAGTATTGGGAATTAAAACACCATCATACATTTTGAGTAGGCTTTCGAAAATTACATTTGGTGTTGGTGTAGTTCCCCATCTTCATTGTATTTGCATTAGAGACCTAACAACAGTGCTGCTGGCATGCATGGGCAGTAATTATGAATTTAAGACGGCATCTATGGTTCTGTAAAAGCAAAATGTCGTAATTAACAAAGATAAGATTTAAAATAAATATGAGATGTAATTCTTGAGACTTAACATACTGTAATAGGTTATCATTTATTTTATTTGGAGTGGTCAAACTACAGTTGGTGGTACATATTAAGCAGAACCAACTCAAATACATACAATTATTTTCATACTGCCACTCACTGCCTGTGTCATTGCTTTCTTTCTTCCTCAGTCCTTCCCAACACCCTCTCTAGTACTGCCATTGTTTAAATGTCTAGAAGAAGACTCACCTAATGTGTTGTTATTCAAATGTGTGATTGGTTTGGGCCACAGAGGGTTAGAGAGAGGAAAATCCATGAAACTGCAAACAGCTTTTTGCTCGGTGTGCCTCCACCCAGCAGGCCATCTAAATGTCCCACTGGGTTTTTGCCCTGAATGTGCTGCTGTCAGAATGCTGATAACAATATCAACAAAGTAGCAACAAACTGCAGCTTTCATTTACAACAATTACAAGCTGTGCTGGGAATTGTGCTAAGGTAAACAAAATAAAAATGTTTGAATACTACTCCTCAACCAGATTCACATGTGTATTCACATCTTCAGATTCACATCTTCATCTTCATCATTTTCATCTTCACATCTTCCAGATTCACATCTTCCAGATTCACATCTTCAACCATGATTCACATGTGTATTCACAAGATAACGTTCAATCTAACTCAGTGCAGACAGACAGTCACATCATCTAGTTACTGTACATGATGATCTGCGCTCTATGAGAATATTCTAGCTCTTGAATATCTCTGTGGATTTGCTTTATCAGCAACATCCCTTTAAGCCTTTCCCACGAAACTGCAAATTCAGCGAGACAGCATTCATTCACATTACTCCGTGTTAAATGGAAACGACACAGGATAACAGCCGGCTGTATCTATGTTCTCTGTGGTTGTTCGTTTCACACATAACTCTCTTTGGGGGCGGATATTAAAAAGTATGCATATTGGCAAAATGTAAAGATGAGGTGGAGCTATCTGGCAAGTGTACGAAAGAAGGACATATTGTTGATAAAAGATAATAAAAATACTGTTGATTTAAGAAGCTGTGACATCACATTGGCATTGTGAGGCTACTCTATATACAAACAAGTATCTTAGCTTGATTGTCTTTGCATAATATATGTCCTTTTAGTTGGAGAGTAAAACCAAACATTCCCATTCTCATCACAGTATGCTCTTGAGCCTCCCAAAAAGATTCAAGACATATTATGCTCATATTCTGGGTTATTGTATTTTATGCCTCTACTGTGACTGTAATGTTCAAAAAGGTCTCTATTTTTCTCATACTGCCTGTGCTTCTGCTGCAGCACCTCTTTTCACCCTCTGTTTGGGTAGTTGGCCAACTCTGCTGCGATTGGTCAACTGCTTAAAGATGTCCCGCCCCTTAGCCTATCAAGTACAATGTGTTGGAGCGCTCGCCAATAGAAGCGCGAGTGTTACGTGGTGATGTTACTATGTTACGGAAGAAAACAAAGGGGAGAAACTCCCTCTGGAGGGAACCTTTGCAGACCCTTTACATGCACAAAACAAGTAAGTAAAATATTCAAATTTGAAATAAAAAAACTCATGAGTGACTTACTGGAGGAGCGAGAGTGTCCGTTCATGAAGACGTTTAGAAACTTTTTGGAAAAGTGTAGATCGACTTCCGGAGTGGAATCTTCCGACAGACAAGCTGTTGCCTCTCTCCTCACTCCTCCTATCTGAATGCCGTCCTCATCGTCCTCATCTTCCTCCTCATATTCCTCCCCGATGGCCGACTCGAAGGGAGAAGAGACGCAGTTGTCATAGATGGTGGCCGAGTCGCTGTCATCACTGTAACCTTGGTAACACTGCCGCAGACTAACCAGTTCTAGCTTAGCGTGCTCATCCACCACCAATGTATATTTGACCGAGTCATATGAAAGGCCGCTTGCCTCTGAGTTCATGGAAGTCCTTAGTGGGACTTTGCTGCCACCGCCATCCCCTTTCCCTTCCCCCTTCCTCGTCTGTCCGTCCATCATTATCCTGTCCACATCCTCATCCTCCCCACAGTAGCTATCATCGGTGGCATCCACATACTCCACCGATGATCCGGGTCTCAGCATGACCCCGGCCCCCGTTCCTGACCCTTTCCGGCTTAGGTCCAGCGTGAGGGTGGAGCGAGCTGAGGGAGGCGTGATCAGGGCCTCTATACAAGAAGCATATGAAGGCGGGGGGACATAGACCTCGTCCTCCTCATAGATGGAGGTGTTTGTCCGGTCTGGGAGGGGCTGGTAAGGAGGCGGGCCCTCTGTGTCCGAGCTGATAGACATGCGGCCCTGCTCAGTCTGCTGCGAGAGGAAAGGCCGGTCTTGCGAGTTAGGGGGGTCGAGGGGGTCGGCGGAGCGCTGCACAGGAGTTAGATAGATCTCTTCTGTGGGCTCTAGATGAACATCCGTTTGGTAGCGGATCCTCTCCTTGTGGGGAGCACCTCCATCCACCTTCCCCGCTGGGTATAGAGGAGCTGGAGTGTAGTTCTGCGGTGGGGGTGGTGCAGGGGGCTTCTCCTGAAGCTTGGAGCGAGTGGCAGCTGTTGTAGATGAGCCTTTCGTGTGTCCAGAGGTGTGGTTGTGTCTACAGGGGGCATCAGTGGACGTCCCGCGGTCTTTGGTCTGCGCTCCCCCACCCTGACACTTGTCCTCGTCGCTCAGACAACTGTGCTCACGTGGAGGGGTGTGTTCACCTGCAGAAAGAGCAAGCAAAACGCACAAATACGCACGCAGACACACAAGCACACATAAAGACCAGACACACAGACAGTAAATAAACATGATACAGACAGGCAGGCATGACAACAAATGCACATATAGAGAGAGGGAAGCACAAAAAGGAAGAGAGAAATGGTTAGGTAACAGTTGTTGGGATTACGCAGTTAAATTCCCATTGCTCATCACATTTTAAGTGCGGCCAGGAGAAGGCGATTGGTGTCTTATGTCATAATCCATCAGCAGCAAATCCAGGCTTTATGTTTTCATTGTGGGTAATGCAACAGTGACATCTAAAGCTAAAGGAGAGCAAAAGACAAGTGAGTTCTGTTTCAACAAACTTCAGTAACGGCCCATAAAGGCCAATTTAAAACATTTTTGCCTTGTCTCTCCTTTTAAGATTTATTTTGTGTTAAAATCATTATCTATGGATAAATACTTATATCAATTAAAATGTAGTATATATATATTTTCCGGTGACTCCTTCAAAACATTCTTAAAACCAACTGAGTCTGTTGTACTTGTGAATCAATGGCATTCAATTTCAACTTTGCATATGAATGGAGGCGGTTGTGTTCATTCAGGTTTTATCACAGCAAGTCTGAGTTTTCTTGTGTGAGACAAAACAACTTTGAAAATAAAGATACATATAAATAAAGTATGGTGGAAAACACGCACTTGAAGCATCCCTGAATTGGAATAAATAAGCAGCTCGTAGTTATCTTTTGTTTTTTGATTAAAAAATAGCATCTCATCTCATCTTCGTTGAAAATATCAGACAATGATTATCTTGATCGAGTTATGTAATCGCTTTGTCGTTGCATTGTTGACGTTCTTGAATATTCAAATAGTTGTATTCATGTTTTAGTTTTATACCAAACAATAAACTGTTATTCTAAAAGAAGGCCAATTACTTTCTTGCTGGAAAAGCTTTTTTTATTAAGCAACATTGGACAGATATTTCTAGTGCAGCCACCTTATTGACTAGACTGTTATCATGAGCAGCAATCATCAGCCTCTTAGTTGAATGTCTGAGTCAGCAAAAGTGGCCGCAATGCCACCGTTGTTGGCAGTTAGGGTTAGGGTCTAAAAATCTATTCATTTTGGTGCAGCAGACATAAAAAGGCAAGTGCTAATGATTGAGATAACAAGTAATGTACTTTTTTCATCAGTGGCGTTGACTGTTGCCAGTCTTGCCTCACATGGTGCTCTAAAAAGAGCTGTAGCAATGAGCTAGGACAGCTTCCAGCTATTTAAGCCAGTGCTGGATAACACACAATTGCTTCAGTTAGCAACAGTTAGCTCAGCATAGCTAATCCAAGCCTTTATCATAGAACAACCAGCCAGGCTGAATGAAAGTCCTACTCACATTTAGTTCCTGTGTTAGAAGCTCAAGAATGAATACTACCAACATTCCGGTCTGCACATATCAGTTACCAGTAAGTCCAAGTAATACGATTATTGGTGCAAAACCTTGTGGAATCAAACAATCTCACCTGTTTTAAGAGGCGAGGACGAGCCTGAAACCTTCTCTTGCCAACTGTATTTCTTCCCAAATGAGTTGTTGTTTAATGTATCCTGTGGAAATGCAGAAAAAGAAGAAGAGAATAAAAGGGAAGTCGTGAGAAAGAATTAAAGATAGTACACAGTGGAAAAGAGAGAGGAAGAGAGACATTTGTTCACGGAGTTCTGGATCCAGACACTCAATGTACACAACTTTTTGTCTGACGCTCTCTCTTCCTCCTCTACCAAACGCGCGCATACACACACACAACCGCACATACAACCGCACACAAAGCTTTTATTCTGTTGAATGAGCAGGGAGTCTTTTGTCTGTGCTCCGTGAGGTGCATTTAAAGGGAACTAGACCTTTTTCCAAAGCTACTGGGAACACACAACACACACATATAGGCTACTGGGAAACTCTTTTAGACTGATTGGGGTGGGGGGGTGAGAGTATTTTCTAGAAACCCTCTTACTTGTAAATGCCTTCTTACACATTTTAGTTTAAATAGTCTGATCCCTTAAGTCACAAAAACGTTGTGACTTTTATAAACACAGAAATCGACAATGGCTGACAAGCATTCAGAATAACTGAATGTTGTTAAGGAGCATTTTAGCACCAGTTGGAAACCCTATTTTTTGATGACCTTTACTGGTTTAGCTTTTTGCTGTGATGTAGCAGAGAATAACAGGGTGTGGTCAGTATGCAGTAACTTCACAGTTTAGTGTGATAACACAAGCAATCAAGCATGTCCAGTTTTTTTGAAGTGGGGAGAGTAATTTTTGCATTATTTATCATTATCATTTATGATTAATGAATTGAGGGAATGAGTTAGAATTGTCACATATCTTACTTTATAAGACCAAAACAATATTAGCAATGCCAACCCTGTCTCCAAGATACACAGGTATACAACTGATTTAAAGTGTTTCCAGTTAATACATTCTTTTTACAGATTCTCAAAGTGGGAATATGTTCAAACACGCAACAGTGGATGAAGAGCCTCAATCTTAGAAAAGTAACAAGAGAGTGAGAGTATTTGTGTGTGTGAGAGAGATTAAGAGCAGTATAGCAATTATAAACACATCTGTCTTTAGAGCCTATTAAATACACTTATTTCTTGCCACAGAACGTCATATTCGATAAGGTGAATGACTGTTGACATTGTCATTAGTCAGTTTAGTAGACAGCGCCCAACCCTAACAATCTAAAAGGGGTTACTCATATGAATGTACCAAATCAGCAGCGCTCTTACTGATCTTTTAGCATAGCTTTTAACCACAGCAGGCAGCTATTTTAATTTAAATCACTTAAATCTGTTCAAATTCACGGTACACACCTGCCCAGAGTTTATAAAAAAACAAAACAGGAATACATATTGGAATTGAGGTTAAGAGAGAAAACAGAAGTGGAAACTCCTGTGACGATGACAGTAGCCCAAAATAAGATTTCATCCTCCTTCTCTGTCCGCCCACCAACACGCATGACTCACTTCCCATGTACGTGCACCGGGCGGAGACAGAGCTGTTGCCTTGGTAACAAGTGAATCAGCAAGATGTGGGAGACAGCAGCACTGATATGAGAAGCAAAGGTTTGGTTGACAAGAACGATAAAAAGTGACTCAGGGCAGTGACTCAGATATAATGTGTGTGTGTGTGTGTGTGTGTGTGTGTGTGTGTGTGTGTGTGTGTGTGTGTGTGTGTGTGTGTGTGTGTGTGTGTGTGTGTGTGTGTGTGTGTGTGTGTGTATTACTCCATGGGAGTGACTCTGCTAACACATGATTCTGTGAACTAAGTTTGATATCTAAGAGATTAAATGTGGCTTCCATATAAAGACCAAAACATGTTCCCAGAACTAAGAAATTAACTAAAAATCAGAGTAAACTTCTGATAAAGTACAACCAGGTGTTTATTTTGGAGTGTTTGTGTTAATTGAGAGAAGTCTCAGCCTATCACACTCAGTTAGGATGGTTGTTTCCTGAACCTCTATACATTATCGAAAGCTATTGGCCACATTTAGATTTGCAATTTGCAGTAACTGAAAGGAGAGAGTTAACGAGGAAGCTTGACTAACACTCCCTTTCCTTAGCTGTCTTAATTATTTTGTTTTGAAAAGCAGATAGAGCTTTACACACATATATATATATATAAATAGATTTAATGTAATAGATGCCTACCATGCCAGTTTTCCACCATTTTCTTTATGCTGTCTTTGCCCTCGATGCTACTGAACTGAGGTGTCCTGTAGGTAGGTTAACAATCCAAATCACAGCACGTTAACATAAGGCGTGTGCCATAGACAGGTGAAAGATTAGAGTTGGACTTGGATTAGGGCGGAGGAATCCCTCCTGAAATGGGTGTCTGATCTTTTCTTCTGTCTGAATCATTTTACTCAAGCAGCTTCAGAGGAGTCCATCTGTGAAATAAAACCTGGCCTTGTTTCTGCAAAGAGCTATTTATACTGCACATATGTCTTCTTCAATCTTAAGACATTGTGTATTGTAATTGTATTGTATATACTTTTGCTAATCTTCTTTTAATGCCTGGATGCAAATAACTACCAAAAGAAACGTGTCTACATAAAAGAAGTGTTCTAGTTTCATGATAGTTTCGGCTATTCATCTTGTAAAATTATTGTTTCTAAAAATGTTGCTTTTCTGAAAGCTGCTTCTCCTTGACCACAGGGGTTTGTCACTTTCTGCCAAGTGATGCAGAGCTAATTGTATATTTTTGCATTTGTACAGATCCACTGACCTGGAAACAGTCACCCAGTGTGTCTCTCTCTGTCTCTTCTTACAGTACTCTGTATGTGAACAACTGCCTAGACATGATCAAATCTCATGTGAATTGTGTCTGCACAGTTTGACTAAAGCTTTCACTGTCAGCCGGAGCTGCTAGAGCTGTTATGTCTCAACTATCGGTGTGCTGGAGAAAAATAAATAATCTATCTATTTTCATCTTTTTTTTACATAAAGAACATGCTACATGTGTAGCGTGTCATCTGAATCAGAGCCACTGTATGCCCCTTGCCATTTGGTTGGTATCATTCATTATTTTTCTTCCAACATTACTGATGAAGATTGCTATACACTGAACAAAAATATAAATGCAACACTTTTGTTTTTGCTCCCATTTTTCTTGAGATGAACTCAAAGATCTAAAACATTTTCTATATACACAAAATAACCATTTCTCTCAAATATTGTTCACAAATCTGAAAAAATCTGTGATCGTGAGCACTTCTCCTTTGCCGAGATAATCCATCCCACCTCACAGGTGTGGCATATCAAGATGCTGATTAGACAGCATGATTATTGCACATGTGTGCCTTAGGCTGGCCACAATAAAAGGCCACTCTGAAACGTGCAGTTTTGCTTTATTGGGGGGGTCTGGGGGGATCCGAAAACCAGTCAGTATCTGGTGTGACCACCATTTGCCTCACGCAGTGCAACACATCTCCTTCGCATAGAGTTGATCAGGTTGTTGATTGTGGCCTGTGGAATGTTGGTCCACTCCTCTTCAATGGCTGTGCGAAGTTGCTGGATATTGGCAGGAACTGGAACACGCTGTCATATACGCCGATCCAGAGCATCCTAAACATGCTCAATGGTGGTCTTGGATGGTTGTGGATGAATGGCACAACAATGGGCCTCAGGATCTCGTCACGGTATCTCTGTGCATTCACAATGCCATCAATAAAATGCACCTGTGTTCGTCGTCCATAACATACGCCTGCCCATACCATAACCCCACCACCACCATGGGCCACTCGATTCACAACATTGACATCAGAAAACCGCTCACCCACACGACGCCACACACGCTGTCTGCCATCTGCCCTGAACAGTGAAAACCGGGATTCATCCGTGAAGAGAACACCTCTCCAACGTGCCAGACGCCATCGAATGTGAGCATTTGCCCACTCAAGTTGGATACGACGACGAACCGGAGTCAGGTTGAGACCCCGATGAGGACGACGAGCATGCAGATGAGCTTCCCTGAGACGGTTTCTGACAGTTTGTGCAGAAATTCTTTGGTTATGCAAACCGATTGTTGCAGCAGCTGTCCGAGTGGCTGGTTTCAGACGATCTTGGAGGTGAACATGCTGGATGTGGAGGTCCTGGGCTGGTGTGGTTACACGTGGTCTGCGGTTGTGAGGCCGGTTGGATGTACTGTCAAATTCGCTGAAACGCCTTTGGAGATGGCTTATGGTAGAGAAATGAACATTCAATTCACGGGCAACAGCTCTGGTGGACATTCCTGATGTCAGCATGCCAATTGCACGCTCCCTCAAAACTTGCGACATCTGTGGCATTGTGCTGTGTGATCAAACTGAAAATGTAGGGGGGCCTTTTATTGTGGCCAGCCTAAGGCACACCTGTGCAATAATCATGCTGTCTAATCAGCATCTTGATATGCCACACCTGTGAGGTGGGATGGATTATCTCGGCAAAGGAGAAGTGCTCACTATCACAGATTTTTTCAGATTTGTTAACAATATTTGAGAGAAATGTTTATTTTGTGTATATAGAAAATGTTTTAGATCTTTGAGTTCATCTCATGAAAAATGGGAGCAAAAACAAAAGTGTTGCATTTATATTTGTGTTCAGTGTATCAATGTAGGTGGAGTGGTTAAGTTAACAAAATGCTAATGACAATAAATAGGTTGAAAAAGACTATTTTTAAGGACACTCTGAAGTCGTTCTCTGATTATTCTGATCATTATTCCAATGCTGCAGTGGTACAAATAGTACCACTATAAATATACAAAAGTGTGTTATCCATTGAACTCCCTGAACAAAACACCTTTCTCTTATCACAACAGTCCTTATTTCGTACAAAATCAACACGGTAATGCTAATCAAGGTTTGGCTTGCAACACATAACAATCTAAACAAACAGCTAGATCCTGAGAGTAGCAGACAACATCATCTGCTAAATATATATTAAAGTCCAGAAATCAAAACGAGCCCAAATTGTGCAGAAGTTTGCTTGATGTCTTTGTGGTTCATGCACAGGGCACTTCAGAAATTTAACATTTCAATATTTCACATCAGGTTTTGTTTCCTAGCTGCTGCATGAAGAGGGTTAATAATGTCTCAAGAGACAGGAAGACCTCCCAAGAAGAAAGAAATGCTGCAGAGCAATTATTTCCTGTATACTTTCCAGTTCTGACAGCTCAAACACAAACACAAACACACACACACACACACACACACACACACACACACACACACACACACACCACACACACACACACACACACACACACACACACACACACACACACACACACACACACACACACACACACACACACACACACACACACACACACACACACACACACACACACACACACACACACACACACACACACGGAGCAAAGAGTAGACAAATATAGAGCCGCTTGGTTGATCATGTTGACAGCATGCACTGTGGGGGTGTGTGTGTCTGTGTGTAAGAATCATAGGCAAACTCGCTTGATATTACTCTATGCATTGCATAATACAATCAGCTTACATGCAGACCCATCTACAGAGCCTGGTTACAGTAGGTACATGTGATGTGAAAGGGGTCATAGTGATAACCTCACAGAGCTTGTAAGCCTCTTTCAGAGTATAGTTTTACTACTGTATTTACTCTCACTTCTCTCCATTGCTCTTGCATTCATCTGTTGGAAATATAAATCCTAATGTTGCTTTTTCTCTTTAAACTTTCCTTTATGCTTGCTAGCTACTGACAGCTCATATTACTGTTGCAATCTCAGCAAAACTTTTGTGATTCCAAAATCCTAATTTTCTTTTACATATTTCAAAACGATTCAGTTTCATCTTATGAGCATTTGATTGATTTCTTATAACCCGCAGATCAAGTTGTCGTATAAGAAAACTCTTGTGTGTCGTTCTTGAGGGCAGTAGATATGATATATTCTGTTGTCAAGTTTGGAGGAAAGAATAGTGATCTGTTTTTAATACACACACACACAATCACACACAAACAAGTAGTGTGTCACTGTTTATACCACTGGTGAATATTGAATAGCCACATACCTACTGTGTCACACATACTCATCTTGAAAATCATATATATACTCATGTTTGTACATCTATAGATTTCCGAGGACCCTTATTAATAATGTGCATTCTGAAGCTCCTAATCTTAAATTAAACCTAATTCTAACCATAAACCTAAAGTAATACTCAAAACAGCCCTTTAACAACACAATGTCTTCCCCTTAGAAGTTTAAAGCTGAGATTGGTCCTCACGAAGATGAAAGTACAAGTGCAGACACACAGTCACGAGCTCGAGCAGCATTCAAACACTAACAGAGACGGGCACCGAGGAAAAAACATCTCTGTGTCAAGACAATTGAGGCTATTGTTTAGGCCAGTGAATACATCCTGTCAGAAAAACAACTGTAGTGAATCCAATAGTGATGTCACAAAGGCTCTTTATTCATATTTACATTTCTAAATGTCATGTCAAATTTGTGGAGAGGAAGGAAACACAGACAGGTAAGACACACAGATAGAAAGAATGGGAGGAGAAAAGAAAAATCACTGAAATATTGTGTGTGTGTGTGTGTGTGTGTGTGTGTGTGTGTGTGTGTGTGTGTGTGTGTGTGTGTGTGTGTGTGTGTGTGTGTGTGTGTGTGTGTGTGGCTCAGTCAGAATCTACCTGTGTGCGCGGTACAATCGGGAAGAGGTTAAGGGTCGTGGGTCTCTTGGGGCGGTACGTATCCATGGTAACAGGTGCTGCAGGGTCCTTGATGAGAAGTGGGGGTGCGATGGCAGACGCCTTAGTGGACTCTGTGTCACCGTGGTAACCGTCAGCACCGTCGATAAGTTCCAAATGCAGCATCTCTGCCTGGAGCTGGCCAACAGCACCAAGCTCGGCCCTCCCTGACAGGCTATTGGTTCCTCGCCTCACACGGCCCTGCAGGGATTGGAGGAAACACGCCGTCAGTCGAGGCAGAGGAAGAGAGAGAGAGAGAGGGAGACAGAGGGAGAGAGAGAGTGTGGATGGGATGAGGAGATTGAGCCGGCCAATTACAGGCTGCTCTGTCTTCCGTCTGTAACGCTCTCGCTGCCAACACGGCACTCCTTAGAGCAGAAAGAGAAGTATGACTTTTCCCAGCATCAGCTTCTCCACATCACAGCATTTACCTACATTAACTAATACAATAAGTGTCAATAAAAACTCCTTCTGCTTTGCTAATTAATATTCACTTTCAAATGTGTTCTGATTTTTTAATTGTATTATGTCTTTTGAAGAAGACTGCTGTTGCATACATACGTATTCTTATGAAAATAAGTTATCACTGTCTCAGAAGTGGCTTTTGTCAGTAGCCCTCAGAAAAAACTAGAAGCGTTCTGGGAGTGTACTGTATATGAGAGCAAGAGCAGCAACAAAAAAATGCCAGTTGAAAAGTGTGAAAATATTTAAGCAGATATTTCTGTAAAATGACTCACAACAATCTATAAAACAGTGTCGATTATTCTGGTCCTTATATTTTGGACAGCAATCAAACCTGTCATTTTGATCCAGACTCAAATATCTCAACAATAGTTAATAGATATGCCATTTTAACATTCATGGTCTAAAGAAGATGAATCCTACTGACTTTGGTGACCGCTCGACCCTGTGTTATCCCACACGACCTCAAGATTAATATGTGGGGTTCAGTAGGAATATATTTTGATAACTATTGAATAGATTAGCATGACATTTGGAACATACTGTATATTCATGGTCCCTAGAGGATACTTCTTAAGTGATATTGGTGATCCTTTGAGATTTCTTCTAATACCACCAGCATTTAGCTAAAGGGCAGCTGTGCCCTCTGTCAGTACAGCCTACCACAGCTGCTAGCATAGCTTTAGACTCAGTCTTTTTCTGCTGTCTATTTCGCTCTAACCTAGAAAGATAAAACCGCCCATTCTAAATCCAGCCTAAAAAGTTCTGCTACGCTCTATTGTATTCAAATGATTCGACAAGGCATTGGCCAAATCCCAAATAAATCAGAACAGTTGTTTCCTTTTATGATGAGATTCACTTTGACTGTCTTCTACATTGCTGCTGAAATCAAAACAAGTGACAAGCACAAGCGTCATCTGGTAGACAGTTAGTCCGAGGGCACTGGGACAGCACAGTCTGCTTCACTTACCATCACTATCTGCACACACACACACACACACACACACACACACACACACACACACACACACACACACACACACACACACACACACACACACACACACACACACACACACACACACACACACACACACACACACACACACACACACACACACACACACACACACACACACACACACACACACACACACACACACACACACACACACACACACACACACACACACACACACACACACACACACACACACACACACACACACACACACACACACACACACACACACACACACACACAGAGAGAGAGAGAAAGCACATGGTAGCACCTCCTGTTGGTGGTAGATGCGTGTTATAGTGATGTAGATGCTTTCACATGGACACCAAAGTCACTCTTAAGTCTATTACAGTCCTTATCTACCTCTCTGCTCCTGGCGTAAACACAGGGGTCCAGTAATGCTCACACACAGTGCACAAAACCAAAGGCTTAAGCTGTCAACTTAATGAAAGGTAATACACAAGCAGAAAGTTAACTTTAATACAATTGGCGCACTCCAATTCACCATCCGTTAAAAGTATTTTCAATTTTTTAATGTTTTTGTATGACTATTTCTAAACCACCCTAGACTTGTATTTTGAGTGTAATTAATTTGCCAAAAACACGCCAAAAACGAATTTATATATTTTTTCCTTCTAATTTATTTTCACATGTTTCTTTATATATACAAATGTTTCATTACATATACAGTATGTAATTGAGTCCTTTAGACAGGAGTCAAATTCTGATTCATTGTTGTTGTTGTTGTTGTTGTAATTGAACTATGAGAATAGTTAGTATATTCTGGTTTATCAGTAAAATACGAATTGGCATGTGATGATCTAAGATCAAAGCACTATGGTAAAAGAAAACCAACACCACTTCTGTACCAGAGCTGATCCAGAGACAGAAGGACAACAATGTAACGGTTGTGTTAATACTCAGCCGCCATGGTAACAACATTAACCACACTATGGACTGTTTCAGGAAAGAAGATCAGTGATAGTAAAGCTGTGAGGTAAACTGAACTCCTTCGACATAACCCATTGTTTACATTTATTCAATAAACAGAAATAATTTCGTGAATAGTAATAATTTTTTTGAGAAAAATACTAAATCTGTAGATACCTTGGTGAATGAGTGTATTATGAAGGATGCTATATTGCTTTTCCTTTCAAAATGAAGCAGAAGAGGTATTAGTGTTGACTTCAATCACATTTATATGCAGAGAAAAACTGAAGCCAATCATTCAGAGGTCTCTCTTAAAAGAAAGAGGCTTTTCAATTGGGACTAAACTGGGAAATGTTTTTGCGGTTGCATTTCTATTCATTTTCCGTCTCCTTGTGAGTCTTTTAGCCTCAATACCAATACAATGCATGTCTGTTTCCAAATGTTTGTCCAAATGTGGCACGCAGATGTTGCTTTCTATTAACAGACAGTCTTGACAAGCACGTTGTATTTCAAATTTGATCAGAGGTAAATACATTTAAAACCCCAGAGCAGGGTGTAAATAATGGTAGTTGGGCAAGAACCCAAATGCTTATTTGAAATGAAATATACTATAGATAGATAATCAGTCTGAAGCAAAAGTGAATAATTAAAATGTCAAACATTATTTATATCATATATAATCTATAGAGCTGTCTCCCATCCTTCCAATTGTGATCTGTCTATCAATCTATCAGCCATCCATCCTTTTCATCGATCCTTCCACAGATGCACTAATCTCAATCACATCTATAGAAATGGTATGAGAGAAGAACAGGCATTCAGAACAACGGGTGTTCTCATTCATAACACTCCGTTCGATGTCTCACTATGGGATGTGCCTCATCGCGGAGCAAACAGAAGCATCAATCTCATTACGCCAATCCTGATTGGCTGGTGATCTTGACGTCAGCGTCAGGGGAAATCACCCCCTATAAGTAGCTTGCGCCACGACGCATGCGTCATTCAAACACCTCTTCTCGCTTCAGAGCACATCTCACAGTAGCCGGGCAAGCTTCACTGTCCACAGACTGAACCCAAAATACCATTTTGGTCGACGGGCCCTAGCCGGCTACTCCTTCTGCTTCGCAGGAAGACGGTAGTACTAACGCCGTTAGTACTTAAAAATGGACCTCGCCCTTCTCTACGAGAAAGTAAGGTAGGTCCGATTTTTTCAAGCTAGCAGCACACCTGTTGCTAGCTCGCTCCCTCTCTACCGACACCACGGTAGCGAGGAAGTTTTTCTTTTCTCTTCCCCATGGAGGGGAAAAGGATTAAAAAAGGAGCATACTGCCACACCAGTTAGTATTCTCCGGGTATTAAGGACCCACACCGTCCTTTTTCTCCGGATTAAGGACAAGGTGGTAATACCTTTTTTCCCGTCCCACCTGTCGAGAGCGGGCCCTCTCCACGCCACGAGGCGACAAAGATGGACGCCCCTCTCCCTCACACCAGAGGAGTCAGGGACTCGGTGGCTCGACTCGGTGGCTCGACTCTGCGGCTGCGGGTTGAAGATCTCGGGCACAGACACACACCAGGTCTGTTCGTCTTGCCTCGGGCTGGAACACGCCCGAGGCGCTATCGACAACCCCGGCTCATGCGGACATTGTGTCCGCTTCACAGTCAAGAGCCTCCGCCGACGGCTAGCGAGACAAGCTAGCCTGTCGGAACAGGACCCCCCCATGTCCATGGACCCGCCGGCCGGCAGTCAAGACACGGGGGCGTCCGCCACAGAGAGCGAACCCCTCTCCGTGTCGGTCTGGGGCTTATTATCAGCGATGGCGTCAGAACCGGAATCCCGCGCCCTGGCAGGCCGGGACCCGGTGAAGACACGCGGGAATCCTTTACCAAGCTCCCGGTTAGACCTCACCATGGTCTCACCCGCGGAGGATGTCCTCGAGTTGGATTATGAGGAGGACGATGAGGAGGACGCCCTGGCGTTCCTCCTGTCCGAGTCAGATGAACAAGAAGAGGACACCTTCATGTCATCGGCCCAGGCTGCAAAGCCTGGAGCGAGGGCTGCTCTCCCGGGCGACAGCACACCAGCTCCGCCCGGTCTGAGCATGGACCTGCAGGCCGTGTGCAAACGCGCTGCGGTCAGACTCAATGTTCCGTGGCCTGAAATGGCCAAGGAGACCTCCAGGTCCCGCTACGAGGGGAAACACCTTCCCCAAACAGCGGGCAAAGGGAGGCAACTCCTCCCGGTTTTTCCAGAAATGTTGGATGAAGTGTCGGTCTCGTGGAGAGACCGGCCCTTCAGCAACAAGGTCCCAATCCAGGGTGCCTCCTCCCTGCACTGCGATGGAATGGAGAGGCTCGGCCTGCTCCGCATACCGCCCATGGAACCGCTAGTGGCGGCCCACCTTCTACCAAAGGTGGGCCCCTCACCGAGCAGGAACCCCACGCTGCCAGCAAAGTCGGACCGCTTTCAGTCCACAATGACTGAAAAGTCCTATAAAGCTGCAGCGCTGTCCGCCAGTGCCCTGAACGTGTCCTCGCTGCTAACCGCCTACCAAGCGGAGCTCTGCGAGGACCTGTCGGGTAGCCCGGGAGCAGCCACTCTGGACGAGATGGCAGCGGTCACGGACATTTGCCTCCGTGTCCAGCGCTGCGCCGTCCAGGCCACGGGCAAAGTAATGGGGATCATGGTGGTGCAGGAAAGAGCGAGATGGCTCAACCTCACCAACCTCCCTGACCGAGAAAAGGAGGATGTGCTGGATATGCCCATCGTTCCCGAGGGAATTTTCGGCTCCGCGCTCGCCTCCATGCAGAGGAGATGTGAGACGAAGAAGAAGGAGGACGAGGCACTCCACCTCTGCCTCCCTCGAAGGGTCCAGCCGCTGCCTTCACAGCAGCAGTCCTTCACCCAAGCGAACTCTGCCCGGTTTAAAGCTTTCGACGCTGTAGTGTAGACGGGCCGTAAGGAGCATACAGCAGGAGATACTCACGACATCTGCCTGGGCTTCTCAACACAGTTACACTTTTTCTGTTTTCACAAGCACAGAGAGAGTCAACCCACATTCTGGAGAGAGAGGTTCTCTCTCCAGAATGTGGAGACCCCGGGGATTGTATGGGAGCAATATATATATAAACTCCCCAAACAGGCGAAAACCTACCAGTTTCCCCCACTGTCTCTGCCACCTCCCTCCATGCCTGGTTCCTCCGGTTTGTATCCCGGTAGGTGAAGAGGGTCTGGTCATACAAAACCGGGTGATTTTCTACGGCGATAGTTAGTTTCTCCTCCGACTTTTTTTGAAATATAGAAATGAACGGCGGGATATCTCTCCCAGCTTAGACGCGGTTTGATTGGCTACGGCTTCAGCTGTCAGATTTTGGGAAACGGGATTTGATTGGCTGGCGCTGGCTACTCCGGTGTCTCAGGCGACAGAAGTTGAACATTGTTCAACTTCTGTCGCCTGAGACGCCTGAGACGGACCGCTCTGCTACCCACAATTCAGTTCGGCGAAAAAGCGCGGCTACGTGACGTCACCCCATTGAAAGTGAATGGGCAGATTGGAGCTTTTGATGCTGTCGACGCTGTAGTGTAGACGGGCCGTAAGGAGCATACAGCAGGAGATACTCACGACATCTGCCTGGGCTTCTCAACACAGTTACACTTTTTCTGTTTTCACAAGCCCAGAGAGAGTCAACCCACATTCTGGAGAGAGAGGTTCTCTCTCTCCTAGAAAGAAGGGTTTTATCTATAATGCCCGCCGAGCAGAGTCAGATTACGCAGACAAATGTCCTCGTAAAGCACCCGCTCAACATGGGTCTCATAATAAAACTATACCCCACGCGCCACGAAGTGCGGAGAGTATTGGTTATTATATAATGCGTAGTGGCACTACACCCGACTTTTCTAGTGCGGGACGCGCCTACGGATGCTGTCCTTTCACGGAAGGTGGTCACCATGGACGCACGTCAGACAGGCTGATAGGGTATTTACGAAGGTCACCCGGTGAGAGGTCTCTAGAGCAGAGACCTCCAGCGGGTGCACGTAAATCACCCGGAGCTCTTAGTGGTGTTCCCCACCCTAAAATGCTTCCTGCCTTCTCTCAGAGGACACCATGTCCTCGTGAGGACAGACAACACGATATCGTGTATGAACCGCCAAGGGAGGTTGCGTTGTCTCCAGTTACACACACTGGCACACAAACTGATCCCTTGGAGCGGCAGACGTCTCCTCTCTCTGAGAGCGACACAGGTACCGGGAGTGATGCACCTCGGGACAGAACTACTGTCCAGGGGTGCACCACTCTATGCAGACTGGACTCCACATCCAAGGATTGTGAGTCCGCTGTGGGTGCGTTACGGCGGAGCCGCGTTAAATCTGTTCGCATAAAGAAAAAATGCTCAATGACAGCTGTTCTCTTTAATGCACGATTTAAACGCACTGTTAGGCGGGGACGCACTCGTACACGATCGACCTCCGGGTCCTCTGTACGCGTTCCCACCCCTGGCTCTGTTACCCCCAACTCTGGCCAGAGTGAAGGAGCAACGCCACACACTTAGTCTGATGTTTCCGCCCTAGCCCGCAACGTACGGGCTGGCGGAGATATATCAGCTGTTGTGCGGGCAGCCGTGGCAGCCCCCACTACGCAGGGACAGATTGTCTCAGACTCGGGGGGCGATCCTTCACCCACGCCCAGAGCGTGGGGCACTATGGGCCTGACCCGTGAGTGGTACAATCTGAATACAGTGGGACTCCCTCAGAAGGTGATAAACACTATTCAGAGTGCGAGAGCTTCCTCCACCAGGTCTCTTTACGACTGTAAGTGGAGGGTGTTTGAGGAGTGGTGCCTTCAAGAAATCAAATTTTATTTCTATAGCACATTTAAAAACGATTTTCGGTCGAGCCAAAGTGCTGCACAAGCAGATAATAAATAATACATTACTACCGATGTAAACAGAAGACAATAAATTACAATAGCAAATATAAAAATCAAACACAGGGAAGTGTCATGAGTCGTGCTCTGCTATGATTAGAAGGCCAGGGTGAATAAGTGAGTTTTTAGTTTTGATTTAAATACCCCTAGGGTCTGGGCCGACCTCACATGGAGGGGCAGAGTGTTCCAGAGCCTAGGGTCAGCCGCCGCGAAGGCTCGGTGCCCTCTGGTTTTTAGCCTGGTTTTAGGCACTACCAGTAGCAGCTGGTCAGCAGACCTTAACGCTCTGGCTGGGGTGTAGCGCTGGAGGAGTTCAGCTATATAGGCCGGAGCCAGCCCATTTAGTGCTTTAAAAACAAATAAAAGGATTTTAAAATCAATTCGGAACCGAATTGGAAGCCAGTGCAATGAGGCCAGAATTGGGGTGATGTGGTCACGCTTTTTGTGGCCAGTGAGGAGACGTGCCGCTGCGTTCTGCACTAGCTGCAGGCGTTTAATTGAGGCCTGGTCCATACCCACGTATAGAGCGTTGCAATAATCGAGTCTCGAGGTCACAAAGGCGTTGATAACTCTCTCCAGGTCTTTGAAAGATAAAAAAGACTTGGTTTTGGCCAATACTCTTAATTTAAAAAAGCAGGATTTCACTACGCTGCTGACCTGCTTGTCGAATTTAAAAGTGTTAGTAAAAGTCACTCCAAGATTCATGACCGAGGGGAGGATGTTTGTTTTAAGAGGACCCAGAATGTCAACAGAAGAGGCTGGAGGTTGGGGTCCAAAAAAGATGACCTCAGTCTTGCTCTCGTTGAGGTTAAGAAAATGTCTGCTCAGCCAGGACTTCATTTCTGTCAGGCAATCCATCAACTGCTGTAGTGAGTGTTTGTCATTTCCTTTGAGAGGCAGATAAATCTGAACATCGTCAGCGTAGCAGTGGAAGGGAATGTTACGTTTTCTGAGGATTGAACCTAGGGGCAGTATATACAATAAAAAGAGGATGGGGCCCAGGATAGAGCCTTGGCGAACCCCACAAGTAAGATGGGCCTTTGCAGAAGGACACATCTCTTTTCAATGTCCTGTCGGGGTGATTTTATCATTTCTACAGGACTTGATCGATAAACACAGAGCTTTCTCCACGATCAAGGTGTACCTGGCTGCTATTGCTGCATGCCACATGGGCTTTGAGGGTAAGACGACTAGCCAACACCCTTTGGTTTGCCGTTTTATGAAGGGAGCTCGCAGGCACCTCCCTGTCTCCAGGTGACCAGGTGTCGCTGGTGCCCTTATGGGACCTGGCAGTGGTTTTGAATGGGCTCAGAATGACCCCATTTGAACCCCTGGAGGGAGCTGACATGAAACATCTGTCACTCAAGACAGTGCTGTTACTGGCCCTGGCATCTGCAAAGCGGGTCAGCGATATTCATGCACTGTCTGGACATCCCTCATGCACTCAGTGTGACCCAGGGCAAACGAGAGTGTTGTTGAAGCCCAACCCTGCCTTTACACCAAAGGTGGTTGGTTCGTGTACCCCAATTGACATTGAGGCATTTCCTCCGCCGCTGGTTTCCTCCGGGGAGCAGCAGCAGGATCTGTTGTGTCCAGTCCGGGCTTTACACACATATATGGACAGATCAAAGGAGCTTCGTCTTAATGACCAACTCTTCGTGTCCTGGGCTAACCCTCACAAGGGCAAGCATGTTACTAAGCAACGGCTCTCACACTGGATTGTGGAGGCAATTGCTTTGGCCGATACGAGTCAGAATTTGCAAGCACCTTCGGGTCTGCGGACTCACTCGACTCGGGGCCTGGCTACATCCTGGGCTTTGTTCAAGGGTGTTTCCATCCAAGACATCTGTGCAGCGGCGAGTTGCTCCTCGTCGCTCACTTTTGTCCGCTTTTACAGGCTAGACGTCTCCGCTCCAAGCGTGGCCCGAGCAGTGCTGGGCACCTTGTTGAGTCGGTGATTTTCGAGATAAGCTCGTCTGGCAATACGGGAGCTACAATATCCCATAGTGAGACATCGAACGGAGTGTTATGAATGAGAAATATAGGTAACTTACGTAACCCCAGTTCTCAGAGTAACATGAAGTGAGATGTCTCACCAGACAGCCCTCCTTGCTATGGTGAAGCGAGAAGAGGTGCTTATTTTGAATGACGCATGCGTTGTGGCGCAAGCTACTTATAGGGGGTGATTTCCCCTGACGCTGACGTCAAGATCACCAGCCAATCAGGATTGGCGTAATGAGATTGATGCTTCTGTTTGCTCCGCGATGAGGCGCATCCCATAGTGAGACATCTCACTTAATGTTACTCTGAGACTGGGGTTACGTAAGTAACCTATAGTTTCATGTGTGCTGTTACCATTGAGAACAGCTGTGACCGTTTACTAGCTTACTCGTTCTATTTATATGGCCAATGCAAAGTGCTGAACACCATTTATTCTTTAAATGTGTCAGATAACCAAGGCAAATCCATTCTACTCCTTGTATTTCACACCACTGCCTGTCTGTCTCATTGCCTGTATTCACAGTGCAGCCACTCCCTTGCCATTATTTATTGTTTTTTGTTCACTTCTATCACCATCTCTTCACCTGCTGAAGATCGATACCTGCTAATGCAGGGGGATCTACTCTTCGTCTAATGTTCCATGACCTCAAAATATGGCTGGCCCCTTTAAGAGAGCCCCAGCCCCTGTTGCTAGGAGACAAGGGGCTCAGTGGCGTTTAGGAGCTGAGGATCTGCAGCTGCCCTGAAGCTGCTGTGATGCTGGGCTCTGGTGCAATCAGAGCACTATTAAGGGGGAAACACTCACCAACAGGCCAAACATAACAAGATAATGCAATGTAATGCAATAATAACACTGAAAAGGGCAGCAGATGCAAAAAAAAGTAGAGAAAATCTGAATAAACAACAATAAATAAATACTGTGATATGCATTATTTTGACAGTTTGAGTATCAAATATCTGAATCATAAACAACATAAACTTTTAAAGGATTATAATCTATTTAGTATATTTAAATTAAAAATAAATCTTATCATTTTGTTCTTTCAAAAAAATCACTTTATGGGAAAGTTAACTGTAGATATTCTAATATTACATTTCAACGCCTGTCCCTTCAACATAGTCTCTAGCGGTAGCAAGCATTGAAATTCTTTTTTGATAAGCCCTATGTATTAAACAACAGACAGACAATCAGAAAGTGTTAGGCTCTAGATGGTGGAGCCAGCTGGATCCATATGAGTTTGTGGAGACCGAGTAAGTCAAAACATGACTTTAATAAATCAGGTGGACACAAATATTAGTCCAAATGAATGCTTATGTCATTGTTTTAAGTGCTTGCTTATCTATAATCATTACAATTCTATCAAAAGGGCTTTTAAATTGTTCCACTGCCTTTTAAGGCACACATTTATTCAATGAAAACAAATATTCAGCACAGCTTTAAATGAACCCTTACTAACCTATACAAAGATAAAAATCCCTGCACTACAAACCATGTAAACAATAATGGATTATATTGCTGCTTATCACACTGATTGCTCCCAGTAAACAAGGTGTTGGTGTCCGTTGAAATGCATGAATGTCAGTGAACTATACCCAGGCGCAGAGACACACAGGCTCCTCTGCTTTCTGTGTGTGTTGATGATGGATCTTACTCTCTGCTGTTACCATGTGTGGATATCATGACGTGGGCAGTATCCATGGGGCAGCGGGTGTGCATGCGCCAACTGTATTGCATGTATTTTCAGCTCTGACACATGGGGTAGGTGAGAGAAACACTGTTGCCATGGAAATAGGTCTCCTTCTCCTCTTGTTAGTGTTTTGCTGGCCTCTCTCTTCCTAACTCACTCTGCTCGTTTAGCTCCCTTCCTCTCCTTATCTGGGTTAATGAGATCTGCGCCTACCGATGAATGTTGATGTGGCACTGTTTCTAGTTCCTTAAATACTTATAACACTGAAATACAATCAATCATCTACATTTGCAAAAAGGATTTAGAAAACAATATACCCAAAGTTATTAAGTGAAAATCTTATACAGTATATAACCATATAATATGTATATGCTGATATAAGAAAAAACGATTACCATGCACAAAAAGACCCCTCTTCCTCATATTTGAGTAATGGCATTCCTGTTAACAATTTAAAATCATTATAACATCTACCCACCATATGTTCTACATGCTTCTAAACCGGGTTTTTTAAGACACTTCAATCTTTTATTTATGTTGTATATGTCTTTATATTGTGTGCTATAAATATCCAAATTATTCTATGTTTACATTTTCCTGTCACCTGAGTAAATAATAAAATACCTATAAATCAGGCCAGGAACCACGGTAATCAATGCAAAAACAACTGTAAACATTGGGGTAAAAAGCATTGTAATTAATGAATGTGTTTGATTTCTCAAACTACAGTCAACTATTCATTTTATCATTTAGAAATGAATAAGGAATAATGTAGTCAGTGTGTCTGTTTTCAATATGATAATATAAGGCAGTCCAGTATAAGTATCTGTTTAGTAAATACAGCATAGTGGTAATGTCTGGGTTTCTACACTCACTTAATGTTATTGCCCATTCTTTCCGACCCCACCCTGACATATGACTTATTCAGCCATGTGCACATGACAAATGGCTGCTAATCAAATCGTTTCCCCCCTGCACACATACATGGAAGCACTCTCCTCCACAGCGGTTTGGATAATGCATGTTGTCATGTCATGTCTCTGAGGAACATCACATCTCTTTAATGTTTCGTTCTGGACTTCAGCTGCTCCACATTAGCCCTTCGTAAGTATGGCCATGTGCAGATACATTAGGGAAATCCATATTTTTCTCTCTGTTTTGAGAGTCTATGAACAACACATTGAGCCTGTTCAACGAGGATTTGAACTAGGGAGTGAAAGCCCCTTTAGTGCATTCATCTATGTGTTCCCACCAGATCTGAGGAGCTGCAATGATTCAATTAGACTAAACAAAATACAACTGCTTTGTCTGAGAAGTGAAACGGAATCCTGGTGCTTTTCTTCCTCTCTTTCTTCTTTTTCTTAGTCATTAATTGTTGTAATACTTCAATGTTTTAATAATTGTTAAATATTAGAGTTTTAAAAGAAAAATAATGTAATTGAAAAATGCCCGAAAAATCTACAGCATGACTTTTATTTTAATAGATATAAGCATACGGATAAGGAGGATAAGGATATGCTTAAAAGATCTTTATGATTTTTTTTAGGAAAAATGCTCTATAGCCTTATATTGACACTACAGGCAACTAGTGCTTGCTTACTTTGTGAATGAATCCTATAGTTTAACTGTTTGCATCATCAATGGTGTGTGTCTGACAATGGAGTTTAGCACTGCTATATCTGCCCAAGTAGTTCCTTGACTGTAGGAAATAAGTACTATCCACTAATAATGGATGTTAGTCAACATTTTTACGTTCTACCGAATCCAGATTTGAAAGTTCCTGTTCTTTGGGAAGAGGTTCTTTGCGTGATTGTGGAAAAGCTTCATCAGAAGAACAGGGGCAGGGATAATAGTGATACAAACAAAAACTACAGAGGGTGATCGTCTTTGGAGCTAAATGTTGTCTTTTTATGAATGTGGTATCTTTGAAATCATTCCTTATTTTTCAAGGATTAATCCTGTGGATAAAGTGGGGGTTCATAGTATTTTCTTAGATATATTTTCATTGTTGAAAAAGGCCACTAAAGCTGTAAGTAACACATTTGAAAGTGATGATACAGTCGTTTATTTCGTAGTCTATGTTGTTGTACATACATATAAAACACTCCATCAAAAGGAAATTGCTAATGTGATCAGACCCCAGTTCGACCTTCAGCCTTACAATAAACACTATGTCTGTGTCAATTAGGAAATGCCCTATGACAACTCCATATAAACCCCTGGACACACACACACACACACACACACACACACACACACACACACACACACACACACACACACACACACACACACACACACACACACACACACACACACACACACACACACACACACACACACACACACACACACACACACACACACACACACACACACACACACACACACACACACACACACACACACACACACACACACACACACACACACACACACACACACACACCACGCCTGTCTGGAGTGAGTGAAGCTCCTAAAATGTGAGCGTCCATTATTAATGTATCCTGAAATTCCCCTGGGGTAATGAGCTCACTGATGAAGTCACCACTCTGTGCGTTTGTATACATATAGAGAGGGCTCTGCATAAAGTGCTCACAACCCCCTACCCCCTATACATGTCCTGCAGCAGAACCACCTGCTCATGCATTCATAAAGTGGTTGGTCCGCTAACAAACACTGTGCAACTTTGAATGGAAAGCAAGGATAAAGCTGGGTCTCTATTCCATCTGAAATATAACAGAAGTAGAAAGAGCTTCAGTATTCTATTATTTTCAATTTCTAAACACTCTGAGGGTAATGCATGTCTTGCAAGAAAAAGTGAAAAGACATTAACAGAAAGAAACACTCAGAAATACAGCCGACCTGTGAATTTTAGTCCAATGTCAACTTTTCTTCTAGCTTTTGACCAACTCAAGATGTGTTAATCTTTAGATGCAGATGTTACACTTTTGCTATCTGTGAGCTTGTTAGCTGAAAACTGATCCCTACAGTTTAATGTGGCCGCCCGGTCCAACATTACCTGTAGGACTAGAATATGCGTACAGTTTATTTGTAGTTGCAGATATGAAAATGAGACCTTTACGTTGAAGGGATTCTTATGTTAGGGTTAAGCAGAAGAAAAAAACTAAATGAAAATAGCAGCAATTAAGGAAATAAACACTGATGTAATTTGTTGTTGCTTTTCATTTTGTTTTCAGCAACAAGAACCTCCATCTGGTGGGATTAAATGCTTATGAAACAGTCATTGAGATTATTCTGCAATTGGCTTTAAGCATTATGTTCAACAGTTTTCTCAGCCAGCATTTCTTGAGCTAATTGGAGACTCAATGCGGGTCTTTAATCCTCGCGTCATTGTATCTTTCAGACTATTGTGTCACCAAACACCTCTGTCATTGTGACCATGACCTTCAGAGTTTCCATCTTCCTCCTGCTGGCTTATAATAATAATTCCTTATATTTATTATAGCGCTTTTCCAGATGCTCAAAGCGCTTCACAAATACACATTACACATACATGCAATGGTCATGTACTGTGGACAATACCCACAGGAGCAAGTTCAGGTGAAGTGTCTTGCCCAAGGACACAACGGCTTTACAGATGCAGCAGCGGCTGGTTTCACCCCTTGATCTGATGATCATTGCACAGCGCACTGCGCCACACCGTCCATCTTCACGCCTCAAAGTCATCGAGGCGCTTTTTACAAGTACACATTAGTATCATACATGTACATACATGACAATACCCACAGGAGCAAATCCGGGTGAAGTGCCTGACACAGTGGCAGCAGGAGCGGGTTTCGAACTGGAGTTCCCCAGCACCGCCCTTGATCGATCAGATGCACAGACCACTGCGCCACCCGTCTCGTTATCTTCAACACTGAGGTGTCTGTATGAGCATAAAGATGCTATTTCCAAGATGTGTCTGATGCACATTTAAATGTTGAAAATGACTCATCAAGACTTCCAGTGGTATCCCTGGAGGCATTTTCCCCTGCTACTGTGGGCGAACATACATCAAAATCGATTAATCAAATTCATGTGGTTTTCTTCCAGTTAAAACAATTTCCCTCAAGTACATTTCATTATCAGTTTTTGATATGCTTTCTTTTTTGATATGCATATTCAATGATGAAGGTGAGTGCTCTGCCGATAAGATGATCAGCTGCAATCTGCCATCCCTCAAGGACCCAGAGGAGGGGAGGAAAGATTGTGTGCGACCCCTCCCATACTGGACACAAGAGGCTTGTTTGAGATGAGCGAGACCGACGCAGACCTGGGCAATTGCGATCGCCGTCTTGCTAGTGCGTTGCATGATGGTTAGTCATGTTGTCCGACTTGCTCTGGAGGCTCGCCTACATGAGACGTTGAAATCTCGCGGGACAAAGACGCCGGCAGCCTTGAGAGCGAGGTGGCGCAGTTTCTCTCCACAGGCTGCGGAAGCGAAATGCTTGATGGGAAACGACTCGCCGGTATCTCGAGCTGAGCGCTCATTGGTGGTTTTCACCACCTGCTGCTGATGAAACTCTCCAATTGGCTCGGCAAAAGTGTGTTGTTGTTTTCTGTCAGTTTTACCTCGCCACTTCCATTCACATTTTTCATCATTGTTCCACAATGTTTATCATCATGAAATTAATATCTATATATTTTATACTATGCTTGCACTGCTTACCGTTTTCATACTTTATATATATCTTAGCATATTCATACACACTGTTCATACTGCTCACAGGCTGATATCTAGTGTATTCATACCCCTCACTGTTTATTCATCATTCAATTAATTCTATATTTTATTCTGTCTATTGTGTACATTACTTTTCACTTCACTGCTTGTTGCACCTGGTTAGAAGCTAAACTGCATTTCGTTGTCTCAGTACGACAGTACCTGTAATCTGTGCAATAACAATACAGTTGTATCTAATCTAGAGCAGGAACAAATGTATTTACTTAGTACATATCTGACATTAACGATTATACACATTTGTGCATTCTTTATAAATGCAAACTGGTCAAGACCACTGACGGAAGTAGTTTTGAAAAGTAGTGGTTCTGTCTTTTACATGTAGGATTCAACCCCCCTTGTATTGATTTGTTGTAAAATGAACAGCCACTTGAGTTATTCATTTGTAGTGATATAATAATTGTGGGATTTCTATTGCATCCACTTCATCTGCAACGAAGAACGCCAACGCAATTCCCGCCATTGCAAATTGATTCAAGCCGACTCCGAGCTGTCCAACTTCAGGCGAGCTTTTTGAGAACTCCCCCGGCTGCAATCGGCTATTCTCGTCTACTTTCGAGGCGAGCCGCAGCTCATCTCAAACAAGCCTAAGATCTTTGAGCTGCTCCCCGCTGGCAGGAGGCTGCACTCCATCAGAACCTCCAGCCACAAGAACAGGTTCTTCCCATCTGCTAATATCCTCATTAACAAGGCCCGTGACCCCCACTGACACTGGCTCTTACCCTCTTCATAAACACTATTCTTTACATTAAAGGTCACCTATTATGCAAAATCCACTTTTTCATGTCTTAGAGGGGACACATAAACATGTGTCCCCTCTGTTTAAAGAGATTCTGAAAGTTTCAGGAAAAAAGATTCGCTCACTTTTTGTCCTGATCCATTTCTATAAAACCTGTCTGAAAATGAGCTGATCAGATTTTGGCCACTTTATGATGTCATAACGATATTTTGGCTTGTGTAACCATTGGCCAATCACCAACCAAGGTAACACAATATATGCACAGCTTTCCACTTAACATCCCAATACTGCAAATGTGTCATAGTATTTACCAAGTATTGAGTTTTATTTAACTGTATATTTAGATTATCTGTACATATGTTTCTACACTTTTAATTTTATATCAGTGTTTTAAATAGTTAGTATAGTATAGTAGTAGTATAGTATAGTATAATTGTTAGATTTGTTTGTCCTTTTCTTCAAATGTTTTTTCTCCTACTGTGTTAATAGCCGCTTTCACACCAAGTACAAATGAGCCGCTGACATCACTTCGTCTTCTTCTGCTTTGGGTTTACTGGCAGGCCGCAAACAACTTCACGGCGTATACTGCCGCCCAAAGTCCCCGGAGTTGGGGACTGGCTTCAGTGAAGCCTTCCGAGTAAATCGCCAGAACGCCGACACCTCCTCATCACTCCACTGCTCCCATGTTTTGTTTTGTGTTGCCATAAGTTATTCTCTCTCCATTGGTGCGCTGGGCTAATGCTAATGCTAATAATGCTAATGCCACAAATACAATGGCGGCTTCACAAAACTTTTCAGAGTTTTGCGGGGCGTGGTTTGCAATTCGCCCAGCCAATAGAAATTAGTAATTTGTTTGTACCACCTCTCTAGCAGGCACTACAAATTGGGGGTAAAAGTTCCCGGCACTACAGTAAGTACTCTTTTTGGTGTGAACATAAGGGGTACTAACGGAACTAAACGGGAAAAGTACGGGGAAAAGTACGGGGAAAAGTACTCCGGTGAGAACGCGCCTAATGTATGCAACATACACAACAAATCTAATTCCTTGCTTTGTAAACCTACTTGGTGATAAAACTGTTCATTCTGATTTCTGGTTCAATGTCTCTGATTCACAATTGCCTCCAGTAAAACACCAACTGCTGTTTGCAAAAGTGTTTGTTTAAAGCTTGATGGATAGCAATGGCATAGTATTGGCATAATACAAAGATATTCTCTTTGTGATGGGTAACAAAACAAACACAGAACGCAATCTGCATTTGATGAACAGACAAAAGAATACAATAATACTGACATATGATAGTAGGGGGGGGTACGTTATTGAGATCAACCAGCAGAGCCTGCTCTTTCCCTACAAAATACCTTAAGCTGAAATGTCCTTATACACCCTTCTTATACCCCGAAGCCAATCAGTTAGTGTTATGTTCTGAGACACTCAATGACACGTGTGGTTTATTGTTGTTGATGTCGCTGAGCAGTGTCTCGTGTTTGCAAGTCAAGGAGTAATTCTGGATTCTGATCTCTTTGATTCCGCTGCAGGTGGATGAGTAATCTAAATAAATATACAGTACAGTGTTTACCCCCTGCAGAGAGCTCCCACATTCAGTAATCTAGGCTATAATTAGCCCCCTGGATAGGAAGACAAAGCAAAGCAGAGAAAGAAGAAATACATGGATTTTAAACCTCGAGATATTTCCAGCACTCAGTAATATCTCTTCCTCATCTGTCACGTCACTACATCACTAAAACAATCAAATACCAGTCAACAAAATCTCTCATCTACTCGTAAAAATGACACTGAAAAAAAGCCCCTCCACCCTCCTGTTGCCTTGGTTACTGTAGCAGAGCTGAATGGAGGCGGAGGAGGTGGTGAAGGTTTCACTGGGAACAGAGCCAGAGAGATCTGACAGAATAATACATGTACCTCTGCTTATTTTCTCCCTCTCTACCTCTCCACATCCCCCCTCTCGTATATTGGCACTTCAGCACTCCAGTTTTTATTAATGGCACACTTATTTCCATCCCGATAAACTAGTAGGTGCTCGTGGGCCTAAAACTATATTCACCGAACAAGGAAAGTCTCCACTTCAGCCCCATTTCAGAGGACCTGAGAAAACAGTTAACGGCTCAAAGTGAATTATTCAGATGACTAGGATGTAATGGGGCAATCACATGTGATCAGACTCAAGATTTTTACTGAGCGGTTCTGTCACCATCATCAGGCCTCTCTGCCTCTGGGCTTTTTCCTCTGCTGGCAGGAAGCTGAATGTAGCAGCTGTTCAGCACAGACTGACACATACAATTTTATAAAATGAGCATAAGCATATAAGGTGGATACTCTGGGAATGTATTGTTCAGTAGTGTCTTTTAACTATTAACAAATCTGTTAAAATTGTTATACAAAATATGCTCTAGAGCAGGGATGGGCAAATGGGCAAATGGCAGCGGCCCCCCCGGGCTTTTCTTTTTTTACTTGTAGTACTGATACCGTCCACTAGTCCTAGTTATGTCGCGAGCTGCGTACATGATTTCGTTCGGCAGCCAAATACCGCAAAATAATCTGTGACGCATTTGTGTGTATTGTGTTTGTTTCCCGGGGAAACACTCACAAGAAACACTGGCTGTTGTTATGCCTGCTGTGACGTTAAGTTGCCTCTTGTAATTATGCCTTCAAAAGTTGCATTTATCATCTGAATTTGGCAAAACAAGTTTAATATTCTAAAAACCAAGACTTTGTTTATATGAAATCAGATGAAAACAAACTGTCACGGACCCTGCCGTGTTATCTATGATTACTATATGCTTTTCATTCATAATTTCAGCAGGAGGGAGGGGGAGCGGCGCTGAGAAACAGCAGAGTGCGGGCTGACAGGTGCCTGTATTGACATTCCCCTTATTGTGCGTCAGCAGAGACAGGCTACAAGTGTTTAGGTTCAAGTTAGACAACTAATGTCTGTGTTAGTGTTCATGACTTCATGTTTATGTCATCTTAATGGTTAATCTCAATGCACACATTTTCCGTGCTGTCCAATAGTTTAAAATAGTTTTATTCCACTGTTTAATAACCTGTTCAATACAAACATGCCACTTGTACAAATTAAATAACATTTATGTGAACTGATATTGTTAGTGAGCTTATTAGAGGATGTTCCCTGAAAGATTGTAAAAAGTAAATGAAGATGTCAGACTTAGTATATTTGTTAATAATTACATACAATACATGGAATTTGTGTGTGAGTTCCAAGTGAATCTGCGGCCCCCTGGTGGCCAGTAAATACAATATGTGGCCCCCACCACCATCCAAGTTGCCCATCCCTGCTCTAGAGCAACTATGTATTTCCTTTTTTACTTATAGGGGCTTATGTACAGAGTCAGCTAGTGCTCCTTATCTTTAAACAAAAATCAGTAAAACGTTTTTTTTGTGGACAGGAGTTCCTTTGACTGTGTCCAGTAGGTGCAAAAACCAGTGATAGGATTTAGTTTTATATTTCACAGACACTATATTAATCTCAGCTTCACGTGACATGAGTCAAGACAAGCAGAAACTTTGTGCTGCAATGATAAAGAGCAATGACGCCAAACCTTGCCAACGTTTGCACATCTTGCTGCTGCACTCAATTTTAACAATCAATGTTTGTAAGCCATTTTTCATAGTGCAACCACTTCAACATTATAGCAAAAATCATGGCACGGCCACTACAGCATGTTTGAATCATAGTCAAATGGGCTTACTAGATTTATTAATACTGCAACACTGGCACTTTCCCCCACCTAGTGCTCTTTGTGATCTATGCTAATATCTGTGTATGGACACTGAAAGCCAAGATCAATCCAGAAACACTGGCTGAAAAACACTTTACTCAACCCTCAGCGCTGATTTGAAACAGCTTCCTCCCTTGAGACTAGGATAGATGAAGCTGGAAGTCTAAAAAACCATTACAAATAAAGGTGATAGTTACATGATTGCTTGAAAAGTGTAGCCTATGTAATAAAACCTTGTGAGAAATATCTCGTTATGGAGGCAGCTCACCTTTATATCCGGGCCATTGAAGTTTAGGCTCACCCCGCACTCGTCCGTGATCTCTGTAATCTCCGACAGGTCGTCATCTTCAAATTCATCCAGGCTGATGTCATGGGTCAACCTGGATGAAGGGGAGGATTAGGGGGAGAAGGGGAAGGGAGAGAGATGAGGGAAATGAATCAGTGTTAATCCCTTAGCACTCGTTTAAAGCCACAGAATAATTTAAAATCTTAAATTGATCGAATTATCTTTCTGACAGGGTGGCTACTCCAGGCCAAATGTCACATACTGTATACGGGTCAAAAGCTCTGGACACAACGTTCAAAATAGTACTGTAGCTAAGAAATGATAAAGATAAATATTCACCAAATAAACTGTATGATACAGTCATTGTTTATCATATATGTCATAATTTAAATGAAATCTAAAATAACTAAATACAAAGTGTAATGTAGTCTATTCAACACATTTTAGTAACACCGAACCTGTTATTAAGTTTAAACATTGGCAACTATAGTCATGTTAGTAAATATGCACACGTTTGTTTACACTTATTTATAGTGGTAAACCATTTATTAAATGTGTATAAGTTATTATAGATGCTATCATAATATTACCATCTGTTAGTGTATAAAAGCAAGTAAATAAAGGATGGTATTATTCAAAGCCACTGGCAGCATTTCTGCGTCACAAGCAGTGGTATTTCCCTGGTCAGTGACAACGACAGATATCTGACTGGAGGGGGGGAGCCGTTGCTTCAGCATTAGCAGCCTGGATAAAGCTAAACACCCTGCAGTGGTGAGAAGCTGAATCAGAGGACTACTGGGAAATGCATCTTCACATTAACAGATCAATCCATAAGCTTACTGTAACACAACATGATAACAGGATCGAGGGCAAACTTGATGACAGAATCCAAACATTTTTGAGTGGCTTTCCCAAGATACAGAGTTAACATTTACACATGTAATTTTTTACATTTAAAATGTGTGTGTTGACAGAAACAACAGCACAGCAAAATTAGAAATGTATAATACAACATCATGTAGCAAGTAAAGGTAGCAGCCACAGTGTTCATTTAGAATGCAGTACACGGAATACATCAATAAACATATTGTTGATTTTACTACATTTTCTAAAACAACTAAAGTTGTCCATTCTCTAAAGAAACTGCGCTTTCAGCAGTCTTCATAGCTCCGGCTATATTTTGAAATAAAGTATATTTTTGGGTCATTGTTGTGATGAAGGTGGCTCCAGGAGTTAACTCATATTAGCCTAAATCAAAGAGTATCACCCTCTGGGGAGCATGAGGGGCTTAATTAGGGCCCGAGTACGGAGTGCTAGGACCCGACGGCGTCCTAGCACGAAGTGCGAGGCACCTATTGTTATTGGTGGGATTATTATTTTTCTGCCAGCGTTTCTTGTTTTTGAGACCTTTAGGACGCTGACAAAGTTGTATAATTTTGCATGGACGCCAGGACTGGTGAAAAATACATTATTCTGGAGTCAATGAGTTCAAATTGTCCAACGTGCTCGCTAGCGCCACCTATGAAAAACCCATTTCGGAATAAATTTACAAAGTCGCACCGTAACTCCGAATGACCTGAAATGTTGCACACATATCCGGGTGGACCTGCTCTACAAATAATCCTCTTGGAACCCTAAGCTCCGCCTACATTTGTCTTCTTCTAAATTAGCATAATGTTCAAAACAGTGAAATATTCACTTAAATTTCAATTTTTGTTTTGTTTATTATGATTGCACACATATTTCAAATTGCCTTCCATAAGCCCCGCCCCCCAGGAAGTCGGCCATTTTGAAATATGTGCGTTTTTCAGCCATTTTAAGCACATTTCTGCGGACTCCTCCTAGGGGAATGATCGGAAAAATTCCAATCCAGGACAAGTTCAGCCCATATCCAATGTGATGCTAAATTGTGAAGGAATAGTCGATCGCTCAAACGAGGGCTTCGTAAGCAAATGGAGAACTTTCCATTTTTGACGATTTACATGTCACAAATTACTCCAAATTACTCCAAACTACTCACGTATAGTTTTTCCAATATTCACGAAACGCTGTATACATATTGCTATTATAATTGCACACATATTTCAAATTGCCTTCCATTAGCCCCGCCCCCCAGAAAGTCGGCCATTTTGAAAAATATGCGTTTTTCATGCATTTTAAGCACATTTCTGCAAACTCCTCATAGGGGAATGATCGGAACAATTCCAATCCAGGACAACTTCAGCGCATATCAAATGTCATGCTACATTGAGAAGGAATAGTCCTTCGCTCAAACGGGAAGCTCGTAGGCTAACGGAGAATGTACAATTTTTGACCAATTATATGTCAGATAAGCCACTGAGGCCTGCCTGTCTGCCTGGCACATCAACTCTCACACACACACACACAAAAACAAACAAACAGACACACAAACACACACACACACTGTTAGTCCAACAACACCCTTTGCTGGCGACATATTCATTACAACAGACCCCTATACACTCCCTAACCCTAACGTTTATTTGTAGATATCTCCTAAAGCCTACAAATAAAGTGTGAAATGTAGGCCTGTTACATTTATTATTGAGCAATATATATTATACACACTGTTCTGCTTTCTGCACTGACCTCAGCAGCTGTTCTCACTGTAACATCACCTAACATCCAGGGGACATGTGATTAGTGAGTAAACAAACGGTAAAGGGCAGAAAGTCTGATGCACATTTGATCATCTCAAATAACTTATAATCACAACGGGAACAGTTTGCAGAGCTGTGCTTCGTTGACAGAAGTCCAGCCATGCGTCACACCTCTTTTAAACATCACTGTTGGCTGAAATCGTCTCAGGAGAATACTTCAGTGTACCCTCGGTTATAGCTCCTCTAGAGACACACCTCTCTCCTCCAAATCAGTGTATCCTCGGTTACGGCTCCTCCAGACAGCCTCCTCGATAATCGAGACATTTGTTTTCCTTCGAGACGGCGCACTGACATCCGTTTCCAGGTTGCTGCCGGAGGACCTGGGAGTCTGGGACGCGAAAATTATAGAAAGGAGAAACGGCTCATTTCCCAGGACTCGCGCGCGTCTGCTTGACGCCGGGACGACCGGCCGCCCTCCCCGACAGGCGCACGGACGCGAGGGCCCGCTCATCACTGCGCGCACAAGTGCGACCAGAGTTTTAATTAGGTTTGTTATTTGTGAACATTTTAGCATTTCATTGATGCTTGATAATTGGCAGTGTAACCAAAAACGTTTGTGGGTTACAATGGAGACTGGGAACCCTTGGAACAAGGAATATCCAGTGTAAATGTCATCCAACCAGCCTGTTGTTGAAACTCGTGACAAACTGATGCAACCTACCAGAACAAAAGACAGCTATAACACCAAGGACCTCAATAATGAGCACACCCCTGTCAAAGCAGAACAATCCTCTCAGTTCAAACTCTACATCAGGTTTCTACCAGCATATCAACAGTTCTGGTAACTTCATGTACCGCATCCAAATGTATGTCATTGTGCACATTGAAATCTGTTTTGCAGGGAAGAACATGAGTGTTTGCTCTTGCAGCAACCCTGAACATCATTCCAGTGTCAACCCGGGAAATGTACGGTCCTGATGTCCGTGGTAGGATTCAATTAGCTTTCAGTAAACAATGCCTCGCTTTTCCCCATCTGTAATTATGTCCGCCTGTTATCTCTTTAGCCTGCAGCCTCCTGGGCGTTACAGACAGAGGAGCAGGAAGATGTTATTAGAGGGATGAAGAGAAGATGGCAGTGATCACAAGGAGCTTAAAATCAAGCTGTCAGGGAAACCTGGTGAACTTGGGAAGCTGTGATCCTCATATTGTTGCATGAAGCTAATGTAATTTCATTTCTGGCTACATCAACACTGCAGATGTCTCATGTTGCAAAATGACGCACAGCTGTGGCCTTCTTTAGCACTCACATTTTGGAATATGGGGGTGAAGCATCTGTTTATGTCTATAATGAGGCCCTAAAGGAGGCAGGAAAGAAGGGCTGAAGGTTGGAGCAAGAGAAAGTAGAGAAGTCCATCGGTATGGAATAAATGATCTCAAATGGGAATACACATGATAGAAAGAGAAGAAACATAGAAAGAAAGATATGAAGAAATCAGCCGGTGGATCATGCACCTTCAATTCTGCATGTGAAAAACCGGCAGCATCACTGACCATTTAGGTTTTAAGTGACAACAAAAAATGTGGAGCAAGGCACCACCAAATGCTGAACAACACATTTTTAGCAAACCAAAATAACTGAAAACAAAATAAAGGGTTAAAGTTCGGTCTGTTTTACCCTGATTGAAACAAATTTACAAATTAAACATCATGCCGAAATTGAAGAAGCCTTTAAACTTTGAGACCATTAACCCAATAAGAATATGGTGATGTGTGTTAATCAGCGACTGAAATAAGTGCCAACAAATACATGTTTCTCTCCTGATTGAGAAAGTATAGTTAATCTTATTTTTAGAATATTGTATTTGGGACTAGTGCATTTTTGGTTTCTACCTTTATAGGCAAAGGTACTGTATCATGATGAATTAAGCATTTACAGAGAGAGTCATAGTGGTTCTATATCTTCTATTTTCCATTTTTTCAATTGAAAGTTTAATCCTTTGCAAATAATTGTACTTATTGTGTTGTAAAAATATATGTCAAGAGACTCTAATTTGTATTTCAGCATGTTTATTTTCTACTTTTTTAATGCTATTTTCTTTCTATTTGAGATGTTTACATTTTGGATTGTTTATTTGTAGTCTTTTAATTTCTCTCTTCTGCAACACAAACATTTCCCAAATTGGGATCAATAAAGTACTTTGGATTCTTATCTTATCTTATACAAGCACCCCGAAAATGTCTCTAGCTTATATTGTTTTAGGCCACCTAACATGATCAGCTCTGAGTAACAACATGTGGCTTTACATTTAGCAGTGCTCCTGTGGATGCTCACTCACTTGCATCGCTTACTTGCACCCAATGGAAGGGAGCCATCGTTAATGTTATTATTTTCACCGGTGCTTCTGTTTTGACAGGCCAAAATGTCTGCTGTGAAAAGAGTGCATTGTATAGGCTTTGGTCTGGGGACACTGCACCACTTTTAAATAAAGAAAAAAACATTGGCTTATCAGTTTACTACAATGTAATGTATTACAACAACACAGACAAATGCTTGGTAGAGGAACAAAATCAATATGCTCCTGAGCATGCCCCTTATCAGCATCACTTACAGGAAGGAGGAGGGAAAGGTGGAGGAGAAAAGAGGAGAGAAAGGAAATGAAAGGACAGGAGAGATTGAATGCCAATCAGAGTGCAAACCAGCCATAAGCATGTCATTTATGTTGACCCTTTTTATGGAGGCTTTGACCTATAATTGTCGCTTCACAAGGACAAAAGGAAGAGTCTAAAGAGTGGTGAACAAGAGGTGGGAGGAAGATGTCCTGACTTCAGATCAAACCCAGAGGAAAGTACAAATAGAGGCAGAGGACAGTGAGAGGAAGGAGAGAGTCATGGGGACACGGAGGGAGGAGGAAATCAAGTGCCGGGAGATAAACCACCTGGGCAGGACAGGGTGACCCCTTTGCTGCACTGAATTGTGGGTAAGGAGGGATGCAGACACCGGAAAAAAACACACATCAAGGAGCAGGTGTTACAGGGTAGGTAGTGTGTACAATGCAGAGCACACTCTCATTAAACAAGCTGTAAGGGCGCATCACCGGGGAAACACTTTGGTAGTTTTGTCTTAAAGTATAACATAGATTCTCTGAGCGTTTGATCTCTCACCTTTTTAACACATTTGAGTTTTTTTTTTAGTTCCCACAATAGTGGAATAAATGTAATTCCTGAAACCACTTGCATATTTATAAAGATAACATGATTCATTTGTAAGTTTATGTCCATATCACAGCAAAACACCTGTTTTCTATTCATTTCTATTTGATTTACATAAAAAGGAAAGAAATAGAGAAAGACACCTGGCCAAAAAAAGTCAGGTTCAACTTTATATGTATTCATTCTGCAGATCTCTCCTTTATTCATACAGTTGTTACCTTGCATAGCCCAAAGTGCAGCCACAAGGACATGATCCATCACCTGCCTGCCACTTACAACAATGTTATTGAGTTTAAAGAGAATCCAGCCGACAGAAGCACTGCAGCTGTGGACGGTTTCAAAACTGTGTGGGCAGTCTCATTATATGATAAATCCCACCAGTATATCCTCCATAAATACACTCAGTTGCTCTGCTACACCTATATCTAAGACTAAAACAATTTACAGTCAGAAAATCTAACTCTATGAAGGTTATAATTGTTAAGTTTTAGAGCGGTGTCGATGCAACTGAATGGTCATTTTGGAGGATGTAATCTGTGTTGCTGTTGAACTGTATTGCACTACAGAGAGCTTTTATTTGATTTAACCTGTCCTCACTGATCAAAATGGGATGGACGAAATATACTTTGATGAATCACTCAAGAAGCATTTGTACAGTACCACTCCAAAAGTTTCAAAGCTCTCTACCGAAGTGTGAAGACATCCTAAACTTCTGTTGAGACTTGACCACTACAATGGTGTCCTCTTAAAACTTTTACGTTCCACTTTTATAATGGATGTTGGGTATTTTTGCATTGAGTTTTGATAGACAGTAAAGATGTTGCCTGGGAATATGAAAGGGGACTGGCTTCCACTCGTCACTCTTTTGCATATCCCAATTACAAACCAATCATTTAGAACATCCAGAACCCTAAATATGGTGTTAGTCTCCTTTGGGATTGTTTTCTGTACGATGTAGTTCCTTTATCTCACTCACAGAGCAATGCAGGCTGACTCAGCAGACTGGCTGGGCTATCCAGGTCAGAGATCCCTGTCCCACATCTACTATGTCATCATCACTGAAAGTGAGACGCAGCAAATCCTTTGGACTGTAGTAAAACCAGACTGACACCAATATCATCACTTGGAAACTGTTTCCTCACTACAATCCAGGCACATCTAACTTAGACTTACAGTAAAGGGTTATAGCTTGTTTAAAAGATGCAGACATTTTTCAGAGTACATTATTATACTATGAATTCCCTCTTGAAAACTTTATTATGGGTTAGGGTTAACAACTTTCATTCCAATTCCGCATGGATTTTTGGGCACATAAACACGATTGGAAGGGTTTCAGGTAAATATAAAAAACCTCAATGCTGACTTGGATTCTTAACAAAGTATTTAAAGCAGCCGAAGCATAACCATACAACTGGTATTCATGCTTAAGTTGCCAGTAATGAATAACATCCATCAGCTGGGTGCTTACCATCGATTTATGAGTAAAGGACTTGAGATTAAACGCGCTCTGTGCTCAGCTTTTGGTTTCAGTACATAGTCCCGATGTGGAAACTAAAAAGCTATCATTTTCCATTTTTTCATGTGATAAAACGACACATTCAGTAAATGACAGCTTCTAGTTTCACAGTTGTTTTAGGAAAAGTTCAAAGTGTATTGCAATGCAGATGGCATGTGTGTCCACATCCTAATACAACACTAAACACCATAGACCAATGCCAAAGCCACTGCAGATGAACTTGAGATTACTTCTCCAATTACCACTCAGTACCAGGCAATCATAGTCAGCTGAGAAGAACCTGAATATATCCTAACATGTAAAACATTTTTCCATAAGACATCAATGTCTCTTTCAATAATTTCCCTTCTAATGTGTCCTAAGCCTTAAGGTTTGTTTAATCACGTACTATAGTGATTGTAAGCATACATGATCATTTTCCCACTTCTAATTAACAGTAGCTATGATTATCAATTGGACTGTGAGAGCACTTTTCAAAAATTCCCTGCAAAAACATGACGCAGACATGATATATGTGTGGTGAAAGGACAGTATGAGGGCAACAACACTGCAGGATGGACGTTTCAGTTGGTTTGGCTGAGGATTTGGGATAAACTCCTGCGTTGTTCTGACAGTGGGGGGTGACAGGCATCCTACTTGCTTGTTTCTGTCTCCCCGGCCTGTCTCTCTGCGTGTGTTAATGAAGGACAGCATGACCTCACGCTCTAGCCATGAGGGCCCCGGCCAGCTCATTAGCCTTTATTTGAATCC
The DNA here is from genome assembly GCF_902827115.2 of Pseudochaenichthys georgianus. Classification (NCBI taxonomy): domain Eukaryota; kingdom Metazoa; phylum Chordata; class Actinopteri; order Perciformes; family Channichthyidae; genus Pseudochaenichthys; species Pseudochaenichthys georgianus. Next base: position 20,303,075 of record NC_047505.1, read on the forward strand.
ACCAATGATACATTAGTGGCGTATTCATCTACTGCTTGCTTGCAAATGTTGACCTGCAGTTTTGTGTTCACATGTAGCATGCAAGGTCAAGTAAAGAGAAGGGTCATATGTATCAACAGATTGTATCCCAAAAAACTGGGGCCGACAAGTTGCAACACTTCCTACTGCAAACAAAAAAAAAGACAGTTCATAATGGAAAAAAATACGTGCTGTGGTGAAGGCAGGAAAAATACTTCTTGTGTAAGAAATTTAAGCGAAAAATGCAACTTAGCTGCTAATTAGACACCAAAATCCCCCTATAGTAATAACAACATCAGATTATTTCAGCCATATATTTCTTTTATTTATGTATTGCAATCTTTTCTAGTAAAAGTTAGTAACACAACTCATTTAGCATTTGCCTTTCTGTTGCCATATTATAGCATCACATGACTAGCATCTGTGCCGTGCAGTTTTGAATCAATCCCCTCCCACACCACACACATTAGCTCACAGTTGAGTCGCCACAGTGGACGCATGTACTGTATACCCCTTTCCCCCCCATTTCTACCCAATAATGTACACCCTTACTGCTCCCACTGAGAGATAACAAGGCTGAATGTTGTCGCTCATTCATCCGATTTGTCCTGCTGCATGGACAGGACCAGGACAAGCACCCCCCCCCCCCATAATCTTCATAATTGCACTGTATGAAAACAAACTCAGAAAAACAAATACTTCAAATACTATATATACGTTGCCAGTGCTGTCACAACACACACAACCCAGCAGAAAGTGTGATGTTTCCTCCCCTGTGTCACTTTTGTAGTCCTATTTTTGGCCAACATACACCATGCTCCACCTCTTTTCTTTACAAAGACACACACAATACCCACCATCCTTCAAGGGCATGCCTATCCTGAGCTTCATAATGCAAGGAGACGACATACTGCAAGAAGAAGGCATGTTAGCAGTACTACACTCACAAGGTCACACACAGCCATGTTGCTGCAAGCCGGTAAAAATAAAACAGGGAATAACGAGAGAGGCACCCTACCATTTCTCCCACTGGTCCTCCATCCAACCCTCTTCTCCTTCCCCTCCCGAGTCCATACTGTAAGTGAGAAGGGCATCCACAGCTGAGAGGAGAGGAGGAGGAGGAGGAGGAGGAGGAGGAGGAGGAGGAGGAGGAGGAGGAGGAGGAGGAGGAGGAGGAGGAGGAGGAGGAGGAGCAAGGATGTTAGAAAGTGAAGAATGAGGGAAGACGAGAGAGGGAGGGAGGGAGGAGCGAGCAGGAAGAGAGTCGGAGGAGAGGGAGGAGGGGTGCAGCTCCTCAGGGTCGATGCGAGAGGCGTCCGACTCAGAGCTGCTGCTGCCGCTCATCCACAGGAGAGAGAAAGGAAGAAAGGGGGGAATTATTTAAAGCAGACGAGCTGAATCTGCCACAAAGGAGCAGTGTTATATAATCCACTCCTCTCTCTCCCTCTCTCTGGTGTTTACTCCGTCCTGTGGACATCAGATTTACAAAGCCACCTCAAAAAACTGCTATTAGCAGAACATCCTACACCACGGCAAATAGGAGTAACACCGGCACAAGAGGACACTCCTCCGTCACTGTCTCTCTGCAAAACACAGGCGTGCTAAATTATTCATGAGGTCCCATTGATCATAAGACTCTTAATTTCCTCTTCTCTTTCTTTCTTTCCATTCATCTTCCTAAAGGAAAATGCTGGTGTGTCACAGAGAAATGTCTCAGGTCTGGCAACATGGCATCATTGATAAAAAAGATCCCTGACAGGGTATAAAACACAAGGAGTCAAAACTTGACGTGTGGTAAACAAGCAAGCATTCTATCCAGATTATCTAAATCACTAATTTGGAGTTAAAAGCCAATCCAATATGTTCTAATACCTCAATATGCAGGGAAATTGAATTCACAACTTAAAGCCATGGCTCATACTTCAACTAGGAGGTAGTCTTATAAACTGTGATGGATGTTTACAACAGACACTTTGTGTTTATGTTCCTTTTGTAAGTCCAACTGTGTTCCAAACCCTTAACTGAACGAGTGGCAGAACATTGGGTGATCCTACAATAATAAGGAATATCTTGTCACATACTGGAACCACCCTTTAGGCTGCCCTGGTCTTTGCTTCTCTAGGCAGGTGGAGCATCTTCATCTCAAAATCAATGAGTGTCGAATTGTGTGCATGCCGCACGCAGTGAACTGTACAGTCCACCCTGCTGAACTTAAAGCCTTCCACCAGCAGGCCAGAGCATGTGCCCTGTATGCAGGTTAGAACCTTTATAAAGAAGCATCTTGCTCATTTTAGCCACCAAAGGCTTCAAGAGTAAAAGAGAGAAAAAAAGGGTATTAAAGATTGCTTAAAGTGAGCAACAGATTTTGATAAAAGCTCTTTTTTATATTTGAATCAGTACATTATTTTGCCCAAGTGGATTTTGGTCCAAAACTGAAGGAATTCAATGCATTCCTCCACTATCATTTTACAAGAATATAATAGATGAGAAGTATTTGCTACTAAGCAATGATGCTGATTTTCTACCCCCCAGTTGCAGTTTAAATCAGAGCTTGTATAGTTCTAAAATACCAATGTATTGGGCTTTTTGTACACTCTGAGATGCAAACACAGCCATATGGCCATACAGCACGACCATGGCCAGAGCCTATATGGAGCTTTCACACACACACACGACAGAAAATCTTTAACACTTCCCCCTACAAATGAAAGATGTGATAAAACATGCTGAAGAAAGAAGAACAATAAAACACAAATAATGCACACTGAGTGCTGTTCAAATGATGCATGATGGTCTCAAGAGACAGAAAGAAAGAGATCATGTATCAATTAGTCAGAGAAAGATTTTCTTCACATTGTGTAATGATTTATCGAATAAAACTCAACCGATAACATAGCTGCATATTGGCAAAAATCTGGCAATGCAATGCAACATTAAATCATTATATATGAATTACAATGTAATATTCTGAGATATATTATAATAGATACAATCTAGTTAATAGAAAACGGTGGTAGTATAAAGAAAGCACAGCTGAATCTTGTATCAATGTATGTGGTGATGTGTTTTTTATTACAATTTGTAATAAACAAATTATAAAGTCTCCTTTTACCTGATTTCCACAGCACTAATTCGATTTGTTGATAACTGAAACTTACACAACCTGCTAAGATGTTTCACATTAAAAGCATTCAAGCTAAATAAATCCCTCACTTTCTTGTAGGCTTTAATGTTGAGCTATTTGCAAGCTAGACGAGTGTCCACATTCACTATAAATCCTTTTTTTCATAAATATGTCAAAAGGTTGTCTCGCTCTTTTTTTTGTATTATTAAATATTAAGCTAATTTCATATATTATTTAAAATGTATGCACTATCCCTACACAAAATGTGAGGAGATTTTACATTTCAAAATATGTTATGGCATCCCAAGCTTTAAAAGCAGATCAGAATACATGAAAAATGTCTCACTAAATTCCGTTTTTTTTATTAAATATTTTTGTGAAATCAAGAAAAATAGGAAAACAGGCGTGTCGCTTTATAGAGAGAAGGTACTGCAAGCAGAGGGGGGGTGCCTTCAGGTGGAACGTGCCATGTCAGCAGAACCGAGCGGCAGCTGTAAATAATGAGCACGGGGGGGAACTGCAACCAGAGCAGTATCTGTCCACTCCGTCAGCTTGTACTGCCAGTGAATTTAGAATCAGCTCAATTAAAATGCTCTCTTTCTCTGAAGATAAAATACAACTAAAAGAAAACACAAGTCAAATCTATTGAAAAACCCTGAAATCTAGCTTTTCTGCCCACAGAAAACATCAAAGTTCACGGATGCAGTGAATCAGGGAAACCGACAATTCAAAATCTGCTTAACCGCCCGCCCTCTCCCGTCTCCCCCTTATCACTCAATCTTTCTCACATCCCACACCCTGTGAATCCATCTGCCCGAGCACATCTTGTCAGAAGAGTCGGATCGGAAGCAGTGAAAAGATGAGAGAGAAGAGAGAGGCTGTGTGAATGAGTGAGTGAGGGTGAGCAAGAGGGAGAGACCATGGACACTGCTGCACTTTCATGTTGATTATAGTGTTCTCACGCTTTAAAACATAAGCTTAATAAGTCAGATGTCAGAGTATCCTTTTTCTGAGTATAAAACAACTGCAGTGTAAGGACACTCCTCTCAAACCATTGGAATAATTATAATAAACCATGTTTTTCATTTGGATCAATACTGAACCGCATATTTGAAGAGTAAGCTTAGCCTCAACAGGGATCTCTGGTTTCACGAGATGTCCAACATATGTTCCTCATAATGCACTCAAAGATGAAATGCAATCCTACACTGTTGGTTGGCTGTATAGCAGGCGCACACACACAGTTAAAGTTAAACCCTGCTAATGTTAAAGAGTCCTCTGCTACGCCCTCTTGTGCCACAGATGATCAATGCAGTGCAGGAGAATTTAAAGATACAGTTCACCTAAACATACCATATGATATGAAATACAAATAATCCGTTTTTATTTGTCTAGCTCTGATTAAATGAAATTAGCAGACACATTTACAATACCACTTGCGCAGGAAAGCAGACAGCAGGTGTCACTAAATCCTGCTTCCCCATGTCCTGATGTCATATTCAATTGTAATTAGATGCATCATCTTTTAACCACTTCTTTGGTTAAGCTGAGAGGTCTGTTTTTGAGAACGTAGTCTGCATCACAGCTTTTCTATCATGATTTTGTACATTGTGTGAAATACTATTGTGTTTTTAATCAGTGGGGAATGCATGTCAGTGTAGATATGCTGTTGAAAAGTCTTTCTTGATCTCCGGCATGAACGCAAAACTGATGTTCAAATGCAGTTTTCAGCAAACTGCAGCACTTTACAGACGTGAACCCTGAGAACTGTCTCAGAAAAACACTATTTTTAACTCTGCTGTCGTCGCTCACAGTCAGTGTGAAGATCATTAACTGAACACACCAGCTGCTGCTCATCATGTTCTTCTTACATTGCTTTGTAACAGGAAATCAGGAATCAACATTTTTACGAGAACAATAGTTCAGTTACCAAATTATTATATACTGTATGACTAAGCAATGTTAATATTTAAGTACTGGTCTACTCAAAAATAATATAATGTTTAAAAACTGTATGTAGAAGGATGATTTTGTGACATCAAAACTAGTTTGATACTGATATTGAAGCAACAAAGTGTTTATTCACTGGTCAACCTAAGGATCAACAAGAAGTCAAATGTAGGCTCAATATGAAGATGGTAAATGAGCAGCCATGTTTTGCTCTTTTTATTTATTTTGAGACTCCTCAGTGCTTCACGTTAAAAACAACTTAGGTTATCTTTTAAACCTGATCAAATATAAAAGATGTATTTGTCTCATTTACCAACCTTTTTGTAAAAACCTTGTCGTACAGACTGTAGAAAACAATACTGAAATGTGCTGAACTCAAAAACTCACATGCCAACTTGTAACTCTCTATCGACATGACATGAAAAATGTAGGAGCCTCAAAACTGGGTTTGTTGAAACATGTTGAAAAGCTGAGGAATCACACAGTGTCTCAGTCACGGAATATCTCCACGCACAGAGCTGAACTGACGGCAGCAGGTTGGGGAGGGACGGAGGATTGGACCACAGTGGGTGGAGGCAGAGAGGGTGACGGAGGAAAACATGCCAACATATGGCTGCTCTGGGACCGAGCCAACGCTGGGGTTGTGGATTATCTGGCCTTGTTTCTCTAGCAGATTATACTCAGAAATATCAACACTGTGTGGTCTTCTACATCAATTCAAACAAGGACATTATGTGTTCCTGAAGTGTCTTTTAGCTGTTAAACACACAGTTTACATCCTTTATAATACTTGTTTAATTACTTTTGTAATCTATTGCCTTGATGTCTTTATCATTAACATTTTAATTTGCTGCCTAGCAATGTGTTTTATGTTAAACTGTTCATTAAAATAAGTTCTACCAACAACTAATACAAAAGATACATTAAGAGTTTGACCAACAGCTGATTCTCTAAAACATGTATGACTGATATAAGAAGACCTAGCTCCTGTAATGTTTAGCATTGTGTGTTTTTTTTATTTGCGTGCTTATACAACACTTAACTTACATTTAGAACATTTGTGTCATTAAGCATTGTGCAACTAAAATTGTTTCTTCTTTTGCTTTGTTTTGTTTGATGTTTTTATTGAGTAGCTTTGAGACACACAAAAAACATATTTATATATTCTTTTGTCAGACATATCAAAAACTGCAGGAGCGACTCTGAAGCCATGTGATGAAAGATTGTGGATCAGCCTGTTTGCAGCTCTGCTAATGAGACAGGGACTGACTGAGCCTGAGGATGAGGAGGGGGGGGGGGGGGGGTGCTGTCTCACTGGGGTTTTGATCACAGACCTCCATCCACTAAGTCATACCACTGCGGAATCACAGCTTCTCCTCAGGCAACATGGGCCTCTGTGTGTGTGTGTGTGTGTGTGTGTGTGTGTGTGTGTGTGTGTGTGTGTGTGTGTGTGTGTGTGTGTGTGTGTGTGTGTGTGTGTGTGTGTGTGTGTGGCACAGAGTGTGAAAGTATGTGAACAGCATGCAGCTAATCCCTGTGCTCAGCCCTCCAACATGTTGTTCATTTGACCTTTGAATTAGCTCTGATCACCTACCTGATACTTACTCTTGGTAATGTGTACTGTGGCTTTACAAACTGTTTTTTACTATTGACTAACCTATCAAGCTGTTATGCAACTCATGAATAATTAGTACAATAAAATGCCCATCACAAGTTCCTCATCATATACATTATTTAGGTAGCGTTTTCATTATGGACAACCGGCCAACAACTAGAAGAGATAATAAGATAAGATAATAGAGTCAATGCTAAAGTATTATCACACAATATTTGATAATTAAGTGAATATATTACTTCACAGTAGTTGATTTTCAAAAGTGACATTAGCACATTTACAGCTGCTAACTTTGATCTCCAGAATCACTCTTGTTTCTATTCTACAAACAAAGGTGCAGCTATAAAACAGTACCAAATAGTTTTTTCTTGTTTGTTTTGCCAAGATTGGTTATAGGCCACTATACAACACATATTGAAATGTGTCGCTTAACTTTACAGTGTACTGCATAGGCCAAATCCAAACACATCAGCAAACATTAGAATAAACAATAACAGTATTATACTTAAACATATGCAATTAATTAATCTAAAAGCAACATGATAAGTTTAATTCAGTTTGAGAACTGCTATTAAATATGAAGGAAAAAGGCTCGGAAGTTTAGTTTTACGAGTAACTATAGGAATATCACAAAAACAAAACAAGTTGTCACAAATCAGGTTCAAAATGATGCCATCGTAGAGGACAACTACTTTCACTGGGCTGAAAACATAGCAATACAAAGCAGAGCATAAGACCAATATAAAAAAATACAGTGAAAAGGATTACTGTTTGGAAAAGATCCCCAAAAAGTCTGCGACACATTGACGGACATATGGTTGTAGTCTAAACACACAGCTCGTTTCGGTCCTCCGGGAAGAGACACGCCCAACCCCTAAACATGCGGCTCAACAACACACTGCGACTTCAAACCGCAGAACTGAGCATTGCCAACGGCAGATGCAGGGACTGTAGCCGCCAGCAGCAGTACATCAGCCCGCAGAGCCGCACGGTCACCGTCCCATCCCTCACAGCCTCCAGCCCCCCCGGGCTCCCTCCGCCGGGGCGCTTACCTGAAGCTGGCCGGGGACTTCACCTGGATGTTGTTGCGGCCAAAGGGTGTGCTGAGTTTCCGCTTCTCTCGGTCCGCCATGCTGCCTTGTTACCATTCCTCCATTGGCTCCGAATGTGCAGCCGCCCAGCAGACACCTGCGGTCCCGCGATGCTGCGATACGGTGCTGCCTTCAAGGACTATGGGAAACATAGCAACTCAGCAGAACTTCGCAAAAATAACTACATTCTAGTGGAGGATTTGGAACATTTGTGTTTTGTTTGACATGTTTTAGTGCCTATGCAAGTAATTTTCCGGTCAATCATACATAATAGATTACACGTTTGTTGATAATAATACAATCAATAAAAATCCCGCGCTGTTCCGAGTTCGTTCTAATCTGTCAAAATGACGGACTGCTTTCAAAATCAATCAAAATCCGTAATACATGGAAAATATTCGGTTAACGCGACCTCACACATTGTTTTCAGGCCTATATCTGCTTTCAACCAGGGCCGGCTCTAGACAATTTGCAGCCCTAGGCGAGATTTTAGCTGGCGACCCCCCCCCCCCCCATAGAATATATAAAGAATAAATTAAACATCTCTACAAAAGACGAATACGCTACAAAAACAGAAACTTATTGACATAGGCAAAAAGGCTTCAAATGTATTCAGTATTGTATGAACATGTTTGAATTGGGGGATGGACGTCACATCCTCTAAGGGGGTCCGGGGGCACCCCCGGGAAGAAATGTTTGAACATTTTAAAGTAAAATGCTTCAATATGGTGCACTTTGAGCACACAATTACTACTAGATCTAGGGGGTACAACTCTAAAACACCCATATGAAAAAGATCAGTTAACAAAACTCAAATGAGTATGTGAACATAACCAATAACCTACCATAGCCAATAAATGTAACTTATTTTATTTTTGTTGTTCATTCATATCTTATTTGACCAAGTTAACATTCATGTATGTATTCATATTTGTATCTCTCCAGTTTTTAAACGATATTTTTGGTTTACTGTCCTATAGTATACATTGAACCCCCCCACCCTACACACAAATACAAAAACCACACTTGCGTTAGTTATAATTCAACAAACATCTTTTAATAAACAAGTAGCTTCAACAGAAGGAGTTATATAACTATTTTAAAGAACACTTAAGAACACACGTATTGTAATAATAAATAAATAAAATAAAATAAATGAAAAAATATTAACAAATACATAAAAACGATTTATACAAAAAAAGAACAATTACATTTCTGTTTTTGAACACACATATTGTAATAATAAATAAATACCTTACTGACTTGTTTTGACTCAGAATTGCACTCGTCTTGACTTCTTTGCTGCAAAGTCATCGATAACATCCTCATATGACAGCTGACTAGAAACATCACTGTTAATGCTGATGATTGCAAGTCCACTGAGGCATTATTGGACCATTGTAGACCTCATGTAGGTTTTAATTAGGGATGCTCCGATCGATCGGTCACCGATCGAGATCGGCCGATACTAACTCTCTACCGATCGATCGGTGCTCTCTAAACATGCCGATCGCGAGAGCCGATCGCAAGACGTAAAATACATGACACTTTTCTCTGTGTGCGGCAAAACAAGCTCGCCAAAATGGCTTCACCGGTCTGGCATTATTTTGAGGTGTCGGGAAAAGACAGTAAAATAGCGGTATGCAACGTGTGTGTGAAGCAGAAATCCTGCAGCTCCGCCCGCCGGACCGGTAAGGGGAGCGAAACACACAAGAGTTAGACCTAACACACTTAGCTATTTTATCTACTTCTGGAACAAGCTAAACTAGTTATTATAAATATATTTATTCTTCACTGTCGGGTCACTCATTACTGGATCAGTGAGCTGCATGAGATACTGACAGGCTGTCAAGAGAGAGAGAGAGAGAGAGAGAGAGGGGGAGAGAGGGGGGAGAGAGAGAGGGAGAGAGGAAAAGAGAGCGCTTCCGCTCATTTCTCCCGTGTTATTATCCAAAGTGAATGTAAACTTGAATAATGTACATCATTTGAATGTAATAATTAAGTTGATTGTTGTTTGTGGAAGCTCCAGTGAATGAGCCCCATTAACTGAGTTTAAACATCACTTTAAATGGAAGATTTAACGTGATGTTTAAATCTTCCATTTAGGCCCCGCCCACTCGATCGGATCGGCGATCGGTATCGGCCGATACTGATTCCAGCGATCGGTGATCGGCCCCGAAATTGGCGATCGGAGCATCCCTAGTTTTAATTAACATATTAGGATAAACCTCCCTCAGGTTCTTCCTTTCCAAGAACACCAACAGTTCCAGGGTGGTCATTGTGGGTGAGGGGAAAGTTGGAAAGTTCATCAGCTCCAGTGCCAACTCTTTTCCATCTATGTCTGACTGTCCGCCAGAGCTCAGGGTGTTGCTCAGTGTTTGACACTGCTTTGTCAGCTCGTTTCTGGGCAGTTCGGGGAAGTTGACAAGCACCCCAAACTTTGCCTGAACTTCTTCCAGGTGTTCAAAAAGCTCATTGAGGGAAGTGATGCAAACATCAACCACCCTGTTGAAAAATGTAACTTCCATATTTTTTAGGGCATTGGCCATTGGCTCATCAGGTGCTTCATAAGAGAACTGCCTCTTGGTTGACCTCAGCCTCTTCTCCTTGAGCATCCACATCCATGTTCTCACACATGTCTTTAGCACTGATCTGAGCAGAAGCAAATCCAGTGGCTCTGTAGTCTTCCAGTGTGGCCTTTGTCTTTCTCAGGAGGTCAACTGCGATGTCAAGTTGCATTGACACAGACTGCATGACCTTACTGACCTGTTTGACTTTACTGAGGATGTCGTACCACACCACAGTGCAAATGGAGAAGCGGTAGGACCCCACTTCCTCAGCCAAAGACTGTGCCTCTATTTTGATCATCATGTCAGTGGCCTTGTCCCTCACCTCCAAAAGTGCATCTCGAATATGTTGAGCCTGATATCGCACAGCTTCCACACTGTTGACCCGGCTCTCCCACTTCAGACCATGATTTCAAGGTAGTGGTGACATGGCTCTTCAAAATGTCCCAGCGCTTTGTGGATGCTGAAAACAATGTAAAAAGCTTTTGGTGGTAGCCAAAGTATCCAGTGGCATCTAGGGAGCTTTTCGCTGCATCAGCTAACACCAGATTGAGAGTGTGTGCGCCACATGGCACGAATAGTGCCCTCGGGTTTAGTTCAAGTAACCTGGCCTGAACTCCTTTGTTTTTCCCTCGCATATTGGCACCATTGTCATAAGGCTGTCCCCTACAGTCCTCAAAGGGGATGTTCAGTTCTTGGAGCCTGTCCAGGATGAGGGATGACAAACTCTCGCCAGTTGATTCCTCAGCAACAAGGAACCCCATGAAGTGTTCCTTAACTTGTGGCATCTCCTCCATTGTAACAATCCTTAAGATGACTGATAACTGCTCTGTGTGGCTAATGTCAGGTGTGCAGTCCAGAATGATGGAATAATATTTAGCCTTCTTAATTTCTTCAATCATGTGGGCACTGATTCTCTCACCGATACATTCAATGTGTTCATTTTGAATATTTTTTCCGAGAAATGTGGTATGGCTTGCACCCCTTTTGACTTTAGGAACGTGTTCTTTCATTACAGGGTCAAACATTGCCATCAGCTCCACTTCTTTAAGGAAGTTGCCATTGTTGGGTTTGTTGAGTGTGTCACATGTTCCCCTGAGGCCCAAGTTTCTCTCAGCTAATGATTGAATGATGGCGACCAACCTTGTTACCACCTCATGCCATCTCTTCCTTTCTATGTCTGTAAGCGCCATCTCAGTCCTATCAATAGTTTGCCCCTTTTGTAATCGAAACTCTAACTCTTTCCATGATTCCATGTGTTTAGTATGTTCTGGAGTGTTCTCGTGTGTTTTCAGTAATTGGTGGCAATTTTTCCAGTCATTTAGTCCTGCACTGATTAATTTGTATTCCTTCTGGGAGAACAGCTTGCAGCAAAAACAGTAAAGGCTGTCGTTTTTCTGTGAGTACAATAGCCAGCTTCTCTTGATTCTTTCCCCATTTACCAGTTTTCTATAAAAGTATTGGTGGTGGCAGCTTCTCCCATCCTGTCTTTTTGGAAAAATGAAGTGTGGTTTTGCCTGATAGGGTCCTCTGCTCACAAACTCTGTTCTTACCTTATCAGACATCGATGGCCAGTCGGCAGGGTCAACAGCTGCTGCCTTTGTGGCGTCACATGCTGCAGACTGTGTTGTGGTACTCAGGATCAATGTTTCCCCTGCAGATTGTGTAGCAGCAGGTTCACTTGAGATTGGTATCGATACGTTTTCACCTGCATGCACAGTCAAACATGCATGGACACAGTTAGACACCCACTATGTGTGTGTGTGTGTGTGTGTGTGTGTGTGTGTGTGTGTGTGTGTGTGTGTGTGTGTGTGTGTGTGTGTGTGTGTGTGTGTGTGTGTGTGTGTGTGTGTGTGTGTGTGTGTGTGTGTGTGTGTGTTTTACATGCCCCGGGCATCTGGATGTGCCACTTGGAATAGGCAGTTGCACTGCTCTCAAGCAGATAGCAGAAGGAATGCAGGCAGATGAGCCTCCGTTTCACTGGGGGATCAACTACAGTGCTCACTGAATGAGCCACACAAAAGCAGAGCAATTGAGGGGGGTTGAAATATGGTGCTCTGATGAAGAAGAGTTTTGAGCCAATCAGCACCTCAGTGCTAATCTACAGTACCAGGATGCCTTTACACACCAGACATTCTGTGTCATAAAGAGAGGAGGAGAACGAGTCAGGAGGACATGTTTTTCCAGCCCTCGTACAAAGATAACATTTGAATTGAATGACCAGATGTTTACAGATGTACAATTAATGATTGTTTTTATATTTCCGATGAACAGACATGTGTTAAATAGTGGTGATAAATATATTTTGTCAGATCAGATTACACTTTCACACTAAACAAAATAAATTAATTGATATTTTCAGATTATAAGGTATTGAACAATAAGTTATTTCTAATATTATAACAGATAATGTTACTATCCTTAATTGTCCAGCAATCAGGCTTAACAACACTACTCTTCAACGTATTACCCATGCACAGACAGACCTAAAATGATGTTTCAAGTTTTAAACGTTTAAACATTCCTTTCCAGGTTTTTTCAAAAGTCTTTGAATATTTGCCTAACTTTTCCTTTTCAGATTGTTAAACATTTTGAGAATTGTTTAATTTTTCAGATTTTGAAATGACATAATGATTGATAGTTGAAGTAATGTAATTATGTTATCATGCCATAGTCTTTTGATTTAATATGTAATGAAGTAAACGTAAAGTAATCCTAATTTGAAGACACTGCAATTTACACTGCAGATTACAGATTGATCAAATCACAACTATGAAGTGTATACCTTAGCTGGATCTCTTATGGTCCTGAGTTTAAAAATATGTTTTTGCTATTATGCATCTTTGTTTTATGTGTGTTCATTATTGTGCTTTTGACAACAGATGATCCAAACTTTGATGAGAGATGATTTTCTATTGTGATTGTCTGTATCAATCATTGTGGTTGAATGTTTCAATCTTATTCTACTCTGTGATGTAATTGATGTTGTGTAAAACCACACTCAAATCTGAAGACGCCTATGGATTTAAGTATTGACCAAATTATTATTAGACTAATGTTTTCAGGTTATCAAAGATGATAAAAAGAGAGGAACTGTGAGGGAATAATTTTGTCTTTACTCCTAGATATTTAACCTTAATGCCTGTTGACGTTAATAACCAATCAATATTCTGTTATCTCCTTTAAGGCCCTGTCCCACTGTCCCGAAATTGACACCCGATGAACACAAGATAAAGGAAATGTTCAAATTAGGCTGTGATCGTAGCAACATCGGGCCATTCGTGAGGGCATCTAAGCCATCGTATGACCGCCGGTGGAGTTTCTCAGGCTCCGGCAGCAACTTCGTGAGCGGCAACTTCGTAAGGCACTCGTGAGGGCATCTTGTCAAATCGTGTCATCTTCGTGTTATCATCGGTGCATTCACACTCACTCTGATCGGGGCGAATGCCCGATGGCACCGATGATAACAAGATGCCCTCACGATGGCCTTATGAAGGGCAAAATTGACACACGAATTCAACACGAAAATGAACCTTCGCAAGGTCCTTCGGCAATTTGTTGGAATGCCAAAGATTTTGCATCCGCTCACGAAGTTGCTGCCGGAGCCTGAGAAACTCCACCAGTGGTCATACGATGGCTTAAGATACCCTCACGAATGGCCCGATGTTGCTACGATCACAGCCGAATTTGAACATTTCCTTTATCGTGTGTCCATCGGGTTGTTTTATTGCACAACAAAATCATGTAAATATATTATGTAAATAACCCAATTTGTGTTCTGTGAACAAAAAAATGATATAATATATTATTTTGAAGGACAGTTGACAGGAAATTGTTGTTGTTATGGAAACAACATTACGGAGAAAACGTAATATTTTCTACATATAAAGACGGATAAAGTAAAGAACAATGTCTGAAGATATCAGTACAGTATCATAGTACTGTAACATAATTGTTTTTGGTACTTTCATTGCAGTTGTATGTCTTAAATGTAATGTAAATATTGCCTTCGTGTGTGGTTCGGGGCCATCTTCGTGCGAAATTCACAATTCCATATTCGTGTGTCCATCGGGTGTCAATTTCGGGACAGTGTGACAGGGGCTTTAAGGAATGTGCTCCAGCACTTAAGTGTCAGTTGTATGGCCTGATAGGGGGGTTTACGACTGTGAGAATGCTGCCTTCTAAACACCACTGACAAGTGATTGAGTATTCCAGTTGGGGGATATCTCCTGTAGCTCCACAGATGTTTACGCCTCCCCCAATATGCTGATTAACTCTCTGTAAACTAGTTAAAAGGTCTATCGAGAGATATGCTGGTCAGAATTGACATGACAACCCACCCGTGCAGTCAGAACCTTTTGCTGCTGTGACTTGTGATATGAATTCTCCGGCCGTTGACTTGTAATAAACTATCATTGTTTGACATCAAAGCTCCAATGCTCCTCGTGTCTCTCTGAGTCCTGAGTCCTGACTCTCCATTGTTGCAGAAGTTTCCCTTACAATTATAACAGTGTATATGTCTGAGAACCGAGTTTTTGCATTAAACTACCATACTATGAAACAGAACTTCAGATCTCAGCGAGTACTTTTTTAGCGTGTCATACAACAGCAAACAGGCCCGGCCTCAGCCTCTCAGCGACTTAGTTTGTTTCCTGCTGTCGCTACAGTAACTTTGGCCCGCTTGACTGAATACACAACAAACAATGAAGAAAGAGTTTTATCTGGGTTGTTTCGCTGCCAGCTGCTCCCCCCGGGATCCGAAAGTGGCGTATAGCCTGTACTTCAACATCAACGAAAGTGCTCGATATATGCTGTATTGAACCAAACTAACACAAACTAACTGTATCACTATAACATGATGATGATGATGATGATGATGATGATGATGATGATGATGATGATGATGATGATGATGATGATGATGATGATGATGATGATGATGATGATGATGATGATGATGATGATGATGATGATGATGATGATGATGATGATGATGATGATGATGATAAAGAATGCATCTAACGTTCCGCTGTTCATTAAAAAAAAAAAACAGGGCATTAAACAAACTATCATGCTCTTACTTTGAAATCATACGGAAATGTCGTCATCAGCAGGCCATCACGTGGTTTCCGAAAATAACCGAGTGACACGAGTAGATTTTAGCCGAGACCGGCGGAATATATGTCTCAAAATTCCGTGTGTGTAAAAAGACGATCCACAAGCAGAAATGTGAGATCCACGAGCAGAGATTTGAGATCCGCAAGCGCATTTTTGGTCGACAAATACAAAATGGATTCAAAAATGCCTGATCGAAAGTTGTAAATGTTAAAGAGATATTCACAGATCTTTTTTTTATTTGTGAAAATATTTAGTGTATTTGCAGATCCGTTTTACATTTGCAAATTTATTTGTGAGTTTTCAAATCTTTTAAATGCATTTGTGGATGGTGTTTTACATTTCCAAATCACATATTTACACACAAATAATTTTTATGTTCACACAAATAATTATGAGACATATCTATGCCCATAAAGTACTCATCTGTGTTTTTATAGGTGAGTAGTTGGTAAAAATTATCAATATTGACACTTGTAAAATGAGCTTCATTTCGATGAGTATCTTAAATATATTTCGTTATTTATTTCGAACATTGCTGTCGATCTTTAGAAACTTATATTCCGGCACTGCTTTGTTGTTTGTTTAGATGCTGCTAGGTGGGCAGTCGCCGTACCGCAGGTGTTTGTGTTTTTTTCACCTGAGTATAGTCTTGCAGGCAGGTTGCCAGGTATTTAGATATAATTAGTTTGCACATGTTTTTATTTCGCCTAATACATGTATACATTGCTTAAGGACATCTCTGTATTGTTACATGCCCAAAATATGTGAAGAACATGTTAGGTTGCCTGCCACAGTTTTGTTATTGATTGATTGATTTCCTCTGTAACGGCCCGTCTACACTATAGGCATCAACAAATCTTGAAGCTGGGCGTGTCTGAGGCTTGGCGATTTCTCGCGCCCAAGGCGACCAACAACCAATCAGGAATCTCCCGCCCGCCCCCGGCATACAAAGCAATAGCAATGTTAAAACGAAATAAACTGGATATAAAATCCCCAAACAGGCGAAAACCTACCAGTTTCATCCACTGTCTCTGCCACCTCCCTCCATGCCTCGCTCCTCCGGTTTGTATCCCGGTAGATGAACAGAGACTGATCATACAGCACCGGGTGATTCACTACCGCTGCATTTTTTTTAATATGAGGAAAGTACCTGCGTAGTCTCTCCCAGCATACACGCGGTTTGATTGGCTAGCGCTTGTACTGTCAGATTTGCATACGCGGGATTTGATTGGCTGATGCCAAGCATCGAGCCTCAAAAGTTGAACATTGTTCAACTTTTGATGCCGATAGATGCTCGTGATGTTTGCAAAGCCATGCTCCGCTCCCCACAATGCAGTTCGGCAAAGATTCAAAATCTTCTACGTCACCCCATTCAAGTGAATGGGCGAAGCTTTGAAAGCATTTTTCGATGCCTGTAGTGTAGACGGGCCGTAAGTGTGATAAGGCAACACATAAGGCTGCCTGTTCAACAACTAGTTCCCACCACAGAGACAGAAAAGTGAAAAGTTCAAACTCCTACTCCTTCCCATAGGTTACAGTTTGCTCTTGAGGATAAAGAGACACATCAAAATCAGAAACAAGTTTATTGCCAAGTAGGTTAACCCATACGAGGAATTTGTCTTGGGCCCTTTCTCATTTCTCTAATTCCCCTCCTCGACTCCTATCCTCGTGTCTTAGTCCCGCCCACAGGAGATGCGGGCAGAGGAGTCGAGGAGGGGAACCGAGGAGAGAGCAGGGGAAGCAGCAGGCGTTTTGAGAAATGAGAAATCCTCTCCTCTAAGCAGTCATTTTAAAGAGACAACTCTTATCATTTTTACAAAATAAAACAAAGTTCAGGCATACATTAAACACTCTTCAAAAAAGACAAAACAATAAATAAGGGACCTTTGAGCGTCAGTTACACTCCCACCAAAATTACCTTCAAACACATATGCAGATGTCAATACATATATGATCTTCATCAAATAATTCAATGGTAATTTTCAACTATTTTTGCTTGTTTGTCTTTCCCTTAACTCACATATATTTGAACAGTGCAAGTTCACAATATAATTTACATATTTGAGCAATCAATTTAATTTACATAACTAAGGCTACATCAACTTTATTAGCCCCTTAGTCTAACGAGGAAATATATAAGTTTCTAGCAACTGCTTGCTTCCTAACTGCTCTCCATTAGAACAACTAACTTCTGAATAGGTCTTTCAACAATGGATGGCTTGTTGAGGCGTTCACCCTTTCCCCCAAACTGCTGCATCAGAGAAGTGATGAAGTCGACACTCAGTAGCTCACCAAAGTTTGTAGGTGTGAAGCATCTTGGGATCTGAATCTTCTCAAGATTTTCCAGATCATTCATCCAACTCTCCCACCTTAGCTTCACCGCGCTTGGCAGTGGATCATCCTATCCGACTCCCTTCTTACACATCTCTCGCAGACCCCTCTTTCCTTCAAGGATGAATGGAGCTAGAAGGCCATTTGCGAGATCCGGTTCTGGTTTTGTTTCTGCTTTCCCTGCGTAGCCATCTTTGAAGAAGCCATCCATAAACTTCACATAGTCAGCCTTGAATTTAAGATATTTTTCCAGTTCCCTTTTAAGGTGCTTTGGTCGAATCAAAGCCAGCCTTTTGTTGTCTGGGAGAAGAGGTCATGCTTTGAATGTAAGAGGCATTTCTAGATGACCCAGCTCGTTTTACTGGATTCCTTCCTCTAAGATCTGCAGAAAGCAAATATCACCTTGAGATATGCTTTTGTCACCTGGCCTGGTGTCCGCGAAATCGGACTCCTGCACCTTGATAACGGCTGATGGCGTTACAGGTGGCACCTCCCTGACAGATACCCGATGACAAAGTCCAGTCACATCTTAAGAATTCACAGGCTGTGACTCACTTCCTACGATGCTCCATCCAAGGTCGGTCTTAATACCAAATGGCTCGTAATCGCCACCAGTGATGATTTTCCTTGGGGCCAGTGCTCTGGAGCAGTCATAGCCAATCAGTAATCCAACACCGCAATCTATAAGTGGAGGCATCTCTTGAGCTATATCTGCAAGGTGTTTCCATTTGATGGCTGTCTTGCAGGTTGGAATGTACGCACGTTCAAGCGGAATGAAATCCCTTGTATAAGCTGGAGGCAGATCAATGGATGTATTTGAGGTGAACCCTCTGACTTTGAGTCCACAAACTCTCTGACTCTTTACAATTGAGTCTTTTCCCATCATAGTTGATTGTTTACCGGCTCCATGTTTGCAGCTTCTCACAAACCTCCTGTTCTACAAAGGTCTGACTGCTTTGGGTGTCTAATAGAGCATACACCAGAGGTTCAGATTTAGGAGTGTTAGATGATGAAATCCACACTGGCACGATCATTGATGTGCTCCCACCTACACCTCCATTCACACAACATGATAGTGAGGATGTATTTCCTTCAAACCTGCTGTGTGTGTAGGGTTTGTCCGCTGAGGAACGCTCTTCATGCAAAGGAGTCGGATGACCCCTTTTGCATATGCCACACATGGCTCTGATCTTGCAGTCTCTGGAGACATGTCCCTTTCTCAGGCATGCAAAACACAGCCTATTTTCTTGTATGCATTTTCTCCTCCACAGTCAATTCCAGTAGCTTTTGGCATTTGAATATGGAATGATTTTCTCCACAGCAAAAACACTCAGTTGTGTTTTGTGTTAGCATGCTCCCTTTCTTCACTTCCTCTGCATCTTCTGACTTGGTTTCTTCTATGTTGGTTTTAGCTACAATAAAAGGTGTGTCTAAATCCCCCACGTCGGTGACAAATGTGTTTGCTTTTGGCCCTTTTGCTTCTCTTACAGGCATTTCTAATGAGGGTTTCAGAGCATATAGTGATGACACTGGGTTGCATGCTATACGGGCCTCCTTTGATATGAACCTGGCAAACTCTGCGAAGCTTGGATAATCATTGCCTAAATCCAGTTGTTATGTGACATAAGGGTTCCACCTTGATGTGAACCAATCAGGACGTTTGGTTAGAATCTTTTGATTCTCTTCACAGTCGTTAAGAACTTGTAGGCCCTTAACGTGAGGCATAGCGTTGATGCATGTTTGGAGGAAATCACTAAATTCTCTCAACTTGACATACTCCTTTCCCCCAATCTTTGGCCATCCGTTGAGTTTCTCTCTGAAGGCTCACTGCACAACAAAGGAATGACCGTATCTGGCATTCAGCCTATCCCATGCTTGTTCATAGCATAGCCGCGGGAAGTAGGGGTGCTGGGGGTGCTACAGCACCCCCTGTTGGCGAGTGGTGTACATTTGAAAAACTGAGTGACCACCTAAATAAATATGATTAAACTACATAAAATAGTTATGATTTTACTTAAAATAAAATTAGCTGTATACAGTAATAGTCATAGTATATATTTGTATCAGTCAGGTGGCTTGAATTTATTTTCCAAATAAATAAAATCCGAGTCATCTAGGTCGTAGGTCGTGGGAGAGTGACGTAATTGACGCGACACACACACTGCAGAGTGACAACTTTCTTGAATGGCGCAAAAAAGGATTTTGGATTTTTTTCTCCAACAAACAACCCAATAAAAAGAGTGGACCACCAGCTACTCCTCAGCCCACCACCTCTACAACTAGAGTAATATGACACAGAAGAGACTGACACATCTGACTTTGATGCATGTCCACAGTAACATTTTGGAGGGTCTTCATTAGTGCCACCCCAGGCTACATTTGGAGGTAAAACGATATTTTTCCTTTAATGCTGCTGCCGCTGTGGAGTGTTTTGCCTTGTCAATCAGTTCAAATTGAATTCATAGTTTTATTAATATTGTAAATAATATTTTCGGACTATTTGTAATGTTATGTAGGTTTGTAAGACCCATAGTTAGCATGTGGGCATGTGCAGCTGTTGCTAAGTGATGTAGGTCTATAATGGTTTATTAAGCCTAACAGTTAAGACGAGACACCCCAGGTGAATAGGGTAATTTTTTTAAACTTAAAGATAACAGCTAGACATTTCTCCAGTTAATTACCTACAATAAGGCAATTGTTTCTTGTATTACATGTTTTCTGAATATGCAAATGAGCCATTATCTCATTACATTTGCGCATATTTTAACAAATTTCAGGAACCGAAATCTGAACTTTGGATAACGCCAGGTTCAAAATTCTCGTTTCATTTTGTAGTCATATTAGCATCTAAGGCTTTTACTGAAGGGATTTTGGATATCTCTCTTTATCACTCCATAAATCAGAAAATACTGTCAACAGCCCTAAAATATCAATTTTCGCCATGTTTCTAGGTATAAAATCTTATATACCCAGGTAAAAAAATAGTATGCTTAAATTATACTTTTAGAAGAATGTACTAAGTACACTTTTAGATAAATGTGCTATTTTGGTCACATTCAAGTATACTAAAGTGTACTCAAGTAGTACTGGAGTACTACTTAATCATTAGTTGAGTATACTTGAAGTGTAAATAGTGTGCTAAATTGGCACAACTTTTTGTAAACTTGAAGTGTACTAAAGTACACCAGTTAAAATCATGATTTATGTGCATTCGAAACACACTTTAAGCACAATTGTATTATATCATCAGTGTGTTGGAAATATACTTAAAAGGGCATTCGAAACATGCTTTAAGTATAATTGTATTGTATCACCAGTGTGTTGGAAATATACTTAAAAGGGCATTCAGCTAAATTCATAGTAATTCATAAGTGTGTTTTCAACATACTATTATCATACTTATTCAAGCACACCTGTTATATTTCCAATTAACTTCAAATGCACTTTCTGACTGTATTTAATACTTTTAAATTGTGCTATCATGTTAATTAAAATGTATTTATAGTAAGGTTCTATCACAATGTAAGCACCATAAATCCATGTATTTTAAGTATAATGTTATTATTAGGGCCGGGACTTTAACGCGTTAATTAAGATTAATTAATTACACAAAAATTAACGCGTTAAAAAAATTAACGCGTTAAAAAAATTTACGCATTTTAATCGCACTTATTTCGCACTTACGTTTCTCACTGGATGAGTTTCAGGCGTACCGATTATACTGGAGCACCAACTAACGTTCATGACTTCAGCATGGGACTTCAAACAACAACAAACCGGTGAACAATAGTCAAACATGAACGAACAAGCTGATGAGACCGCTTTGGTCGGCCCCGTGGATGGGAAATTTTGTTTTAAAAAAACGGACGGATGGAAGCGTCGACAAGAGCACGGTTGTGTGCAAATTATGCAAAAAAGAATTTGCATATCACCGCAGCACATCAAGCCTAAAGTATGACCTAAATGCAAAGCATGTAGCAGCTAGCGTGGACGTTAGCCCGACTCCGAGTGCAAGGAACCACACCCTGACCCAACCCACACTCAACCAGATGACTGGTTTCAGGGCCAGGATAAGTAAGTCCACGCCTGAGAAAATAACCAGCTCACTGGATTGCACTCGACTCAGGGCGCGACATTAAGGACTGCCCGATGGCCCGGGGCCATCTAGTATTTAGCTCGGGCAATGAAGCCTCACCTGCTGGTTGCCCGATCGGGCAATCTATTATGCCAGTATCATGCAGCTCGCGGATCCAGTAATGAGTGACCCGACAGTAAAACTAAACATATCTATAACTAGTTTAGGTAGTTTGAGAGGTAATTAAAATAGCTACGTGTGATATTCTAACCTGAAGTGTGTGTTTTGTTCCGCTCACCGCTGCATGTGGTTATGCAGAGCTGCGTGTCGAGTCTCGACTCGTCAGCAGCAGCTGATCTCTCTCTCCCGTCAGATTAGACTTCACTCGCGTTTATGTCCATATCGATCAGATCCAGCTAGTTCTAGCGAATGATATGACTACCTGCTTATTAAAAGACAACTACACAATAAGTGTCGCTATGCAACTGGATGAGGCCACAAAGTATAGCGCAGCATTATGCATTTGTTTACATGCCCACCGGAACCCTGAGGCATTACCAACAGATCAACGCACAATCAACCCATACAGGACATCTCTTTCTCCACATTAAGTGTTAGACATTAGAGTTGACTATTCTTGTCTGTCACATACTCTTCTTGTCTGTCACATAAGTGGCGCAACTGAAGCGGTATTGCTCTAAAGGGAAATTATTTTGACCAAAGATATTTAGATTTGCCGGCTAACGGGAACTCTGACGTGTGCTTCGCGGATGCGCTCGGCTCCTCTCGACTGCTGCTTGGGTCTGCTCGGTCAGCTTCCGGATGAGGAGGCATTCGTTCGACCAACTTACAGTAGTTAACATTACAAACATTTTTAACAAGGGCCATAATAGTGTAAATAATGTTTGTGTTGGCAGTTATAACTGAATGTAATGTTTTCTACTTTTTTCCATCTGGGAAGGCATTTGCCTTCATCAGATGGAAAGTGTTTTGACCAACAACTTAAGTATTTCTTATAGCTATGCAGGGCATGCAAGCGAGCAAACACAAACAAGAACGAACAAACAAGTGAAATGAAGAATAACATTGAAATTGTACAATATAATATTGTGGTGGTTCATCTTATAATTCAGTCTAGAGAATGCACCAGACAGCATCTAAGACCTGCAAAAATCAAACATTTCTAGGGGGACGGAGGCCCCCCAAACCCTTCGTGCCATTTCGTCGGCGTGCATTTTTCAGGGCAATCTCTATTGGGCTCAGGGCCATCTGTAAATTAGCTTAGATGGCCCACAAATCCTTAATGTCATGCACTTGGACTGTAGACCACTTGGAGTAAAATCCATGTGAAAATTGCTTCTCACTGTTCTCAGGTCAAATATGTACATTTGATTAAAAATGCGATTAATTTCGATTAATTAATTACAAAGCCTCTAATTAATTCGATTAATTTTTTTAATCGAGTCCCGGCTCTAGTTATTATACTATAATGTAGAGTAGAAGTGTATGGTATCCATGCTTATACTACAGAATAGAAGTGTATTTTACAATAATGTTACCACTGCAAGTACTGGGTTATGTGTTACAGAAGCATAGTTACAATACATCACTATTATACTTCATACACTTTAAGCTACTTCCGGATACCACTTAAGTACACACCAAGTGTGCTATTCTGTTTCATGACAAATTGCACTTCAATTATGAGAAAAACATAATTTTAATGACAAAAAAACAACAACAAACCAAAATACGTGTTTATACTAAATGTAACAATTAACAAAACATGATGGCTAAACTGACTAACTAACTTGCAAAGTCTATATAAACTAAATGGTGACCATCAGTGAGGAGTAACGTTGCTTGTATATCTCTCGTTGTTGCATTTCCTCCGCAGCAGGTTCCGGATCGCACTCACCTCGGTGCCCGGAAACTTTTCTCTCACAGTGTCTTACAAAACAGGAAGGAAGCATGGGATTTAATACTTGATAATATAGCCAATATATTAGATTGAAATCCATTCACAATGATAACATTAATACGCATCTCTGCTTGTTTAGCTGACATCTCTCAGTGGATGTCCGCTCATCATCTCAGGCTCAACTTTGACAAAACTGAAGTGCTTTTCCTTCCGGGAAAAGATTGTCCCTCTCTTGACCTGACTATCAACATCGGCACCTCTGTTGTTTCCCCGACCCAGACTGCAAGGAATCTGGGTGTGACCCTGGATAACAACCTGTCCTTCACTGCAAACATCGCTGCTACAACCCGCTGCTGCAGATACACGCTTTTCAACATCAGGAAGATACGCCCCCAGCTGACCCAGAAATCGACGCAGGTTCTGGTCCAGGCTCTCGTCACCTCACGCCTAGACTACTGCAACTCCCTCCTGGCTGGTCTACCTGCATGTGCCATCCGACCTCTGCAGCTCATTCAGAATGCAGCGGCTCGTCTGGTCTTCAACCTTCCTATATTTTCCCACACCACTCCGCTCCTCCGCTCCCTTCACTGGCTTCCGGTAACTGCTAGAATTCACTTCAAGACACTGGTACTTGCGTACCATGCTGCGAATGGATCTGGCCCTTCCTACATCCAGGACATGGTTAAACCGTACACCCCAGCACGTGCACTTCGCTCTACATCAGCCAAACGACTCGCTGCACCCTCGCTGCGAGGGGGACCCAAGTTCCCATCAGCAAAAACACGTGGGTTTGCTATCCTGGCTCCAAAATGGTGGAATGAGCTCCCCATTGAAATCAGCACCGCAGAAAGCTTACACACCTTCCGGCGCAGACTGAAAACTCATCTCTTTCGACTCCACTTCGAGCGATGGAATGACTAACAAAGAACTGCTAACAGAGCACTTATATACTAATAAAGGACTGGCTTATCTAAAGCCAGTTGAGTAGCACTTGGAACGATTGGCTCTTTGAAACCTGATGTTCTTATATGATTCTGTTTTCTTCAAGGTTGTGTCTTCCTGGTCGAATGTACTTATTGTAAGTCGCTTTGGATAAAAGCGTCAGCTAAATGCAATGTAATGTAATATCTGTACCTATAATGGCATTGACTTTCTCCGGGTCAAGGGTCTCTGCGGTTTTCCCCTTCCCAGTAAGGGTAGACTTCGCCAGGGTCTCTTTCCCAAAGATTAGCGTTGCTAGTTCCTGGACAAAGAGAGACATCCTTCTGTTGCCTAATCTGTGGAAGAGGCGTGTGGAGACCTGGACGGAGGAGTTGCCTAGGAACATCTGTAAAAACAAAGAGGCGGATTAAAACAAGATAAATTACAAATATTTTACCTGTACCATCAAATGAACTTGAATGCTTTGCTATATTTTAAACACACTGGAGATATAATATAATAGTCATGCAAGTGTATTTCTAATGGCAACAACACATATTTGTAATGGTAAATGGACTGTACTTGTAGAGCGCTTTATCTGGTCAGCAGACTACTCAAAGCGCTTTTACACCACATATCACATTCACACACATTCATACACTGATGGCGGAAGATAAACCATCAGAGGTAACACATTCACTCACATCCACACACCAATGCACAGCATTCTGAGCAATTTGGGGTTAGGTGTCTTGCTCAGGGACACAACAGCACATGGCTGCCGGTGGCGGGGTGGGGATCGAACCACCGACCTTCCGATTGGTAGCTGACCTGCTCTACCACAGCCTTCCCCCGTAATCAAGTCAAGGTGTGCTCAAACAGTACTCGAGTACACTTCTGTATATGTATATGTGGGGCAGCTCTCGTCTTGGCTTCAAGGGTGTGAAAATACAATTCCATTGATCCGCAGTGATTAATTTTGTATAGAACAATAGCAATAGAGTATCATTACTATGTAGGTCATACCAAGTCATTACTGCCAGTATTGCGGCCAATTTGCTGGGAGTCACCGTGGCCACTACTGGAACAAGATCCTGATGAGGACGACCTTGAAATATTGTCCAGTGCTGTCTTCATGGAAGCCACCAATCTTGGCATCTCTAAAAAGTGGGTATAAAAAGTATTTAGGTGTAAATAACAAATTCAGACATAAAATAGTGTCAACCGCAAAATACTAAATACTATGATTGACCATGGTGCATTCCAACAGTCCTGATTTTCTGAAATTACGCTCTTTCTTTTACATTTGTTTACTGTTGTATAAATGCAATAGTTAGTTTATTTTCAAATTTGTAACATGTGGGAAGTCGGGTCGGGTCTCAAAATAAATGTGGGAATTCATGAATTTTACTTCACAACTTCATTCAAATTATTGCAGGTGGGTCAATAAACTGTGTGGGATAGGAATGTGCATCTCCATCACTGAGGCCGATGCGATGCGCATCTCGATACGATACCTTTGAAGCACCGGGCGATGCAATACGATTCACCCTATTCCCATACAGTTCGATACGATTTGATTCAATAATATGCGATTCAACACAATGCAAAACATTATGTTATAATTCAATATGGTACAACAGAGGATTTTGTTTTATTCCTTCAATTCAAATTCAAATTCAAAACCTTTATTTATCCAGGTAAAATCCCTTATTGACCAGCATTAACAATGTGCAAAAACAATTACCATATAGCAATGACCATATAACTGCCAGACTGACGTACATAACACTCAGTCAGTAGGCTAACTCACCAGTAAGCAGAAAGCAGCGGTTTCTATTATGAACATATTATAAATAATACAAATAACCTTTCACAAATACGTCTTATTAACTGCTTACAATTGTAAGCAAGACAATTAAACTATTATTGGCAGTCACAGGCTGCTGTAAAATAAAAACCACTCTCACTGACATAACACCTCACTGAGTGATTTAACTCATATGTCTAGCTTGCAGGTATTTCTTCAGGAATATTAGTTGATCAACATGATCAGGATGAAGCAACCTGCGCTTAGCTGTCACTGCATAGCCGCGGGAAGTCATTGGACTTAGGGGGTGCGGTGAATTGTCAACGGGGAGGGGGGGTAGCCTCGCTGCGGGGACAAGGTGGACATCTGTCGCCTGTCAGCACAACTTCAACGATGCCGTTTTAAGAACACATTCAGGGCGGTGCCGGCCGTGAGCACTGTGTATTTCGCTCTCCTCGACTTCCATGTTTATTGATAACTGTGACGCGTCTCGTAGTAGCGAAGCAAAGATCAAAGATCGTCTCTGCAGAGTGCTGACAAGTGGATGAGTGAATAATATGATATCAATTAATCAGTTTTTACCGATGCAAATGACGCCACAATCGATGCATCGCGAGTTCAACCCAAACTGTAGCCGATGTGCACTTTCAACCGGTGCACTCGCATCTTGAACATTTATGCCGGTGCACCGATGCGAATCTTAACATCCGTGTGGGAGCATTCAGGTTAGGGGTCGACCGATTATCGGCCTGGCCAATTATCGAGGCCGATATCCCGCATTTGACCGATTATCGGTCTCAAATATCAGAACAAACTAGTTTTATTAGTTTTTATTTTATTTTTTACTTAATTTTACTCAGGGTCACAGAGAGGAAAACAGTTTTAAGATGTTGAAAAGTTCATTAAACATATGCTTAAAGGCATTTCAAAGAAGTTGTGTTGGAGTTTGTGTTATTCTATATTTTGACACCAAGATTTTCTGATTTTACTGCAAATGTATATCGGTTCCAAATATCAGTTATCGGTCTCCTTGATTACTAATAATCGGTATCGGCCTTGAAATGGCCATATCGGTCGATCCCTAATTCAGGTGGCTGCAGAGCTAACCCAGGCATCACTAGCATGCACATGCACCAACCCACCTTTCAGAGCCTCCAACGTTTCCTGATCCAATTCCACCCAGACCTTCTGTGGTTGCTGCTGGCACGCTGGCTCCTTCTGTGGAAGGATGCAAGTGTCGTTGTCCTCCTCCTCCTCCTCCTCCTCCTCCTCCTCCTCCTCCTCCTCCTCCTCCTCCTCCTCCTCCTCTTCCTCTTCCTCCTCCTCCTCTCCTCCTCCTCCTCCTCCTCCTCCTCCTCCTCCTCCTCCTCCTCCTCCTCCTCCTCCTCCGTCACAAAATAACATTTGTGAATCTAAAATGAGAAAAATAATTTTAGTGCAAATTTCATACCACAAATTGTAAAACTTATATGGGAAACACTGGACATCAATTTGAAAAAAACTATTAAATATTTAGACCTACAAATGGTTGCTTTTTGATCGGCTCAAACAGGTCAATCGAGGTGACATCAGAATCTGAAGAGTGTTGAGGTGTTTCAGATGTCACCTCTTCTGAGGGCTTGGAGGTTCTCTCAGCCTGTAGGGATGTCTTGAGCTGTTCGCCCATGGCAGTTACCATCTGTGAACCAGACTGACAACATACATCATGTTTGAGTGTGCCTTGGAAAATTACCACCCAAACACCAGGCTTAACGCTTGTAACTTAAAACAACATTTCACCCACATTACATTTCGTCATATTAAGATTACACTTTTTCATTAATCCACAGACGTTGCATGTATTTAAAAAGAGCATTTGGTAATTGTAGGATGAAAATGTAGTGGCCTCAAAATACAAAAAAACATGCGTTATAACAAAAAGCCATAGCTGTCAATATCATTCAAGGTGAAACGGAAAATTATTTGTCAGTGAATGTTATAGCAATAAACAAAATCAGTCAATGTCATTCTATACAATCACAAACTATCAATCATCAAAACACACCAATAAAACTTACTGCCTTTCCTTGGTTTGTTTTTTGTACAGCCTCCTTCACATTTTTTACTGTACATGAATGATGGGATAGTAGACTAAAAGCTTTAGGAATCCAAACTATAACATGTAATATGTACCCTGTATCAAGATTGATGCAAAACAAGTTCAATTTTACCTTTTTAGAGAGGTTTAGAAGAAAAATAACCCACTTCTGGAAGTTCTGGGGTCATTTGGGTGGATTTGACCTATCTCTGGCCCCCCTTGTTCAATTTTGATGATTGACATCTCTTTTTAACAGTTAGAGCTAATAGAATCGAGGGGACGTTCCTAAAATCCATCTAAACATTACCCATTGGTTAATGAGAGCTGCACCCCTGAACCGGAAGCTGCTATACCAACACACTCTCACTCCCAAAGCGTCCAATAGCGACGTTTGGTCAGTGTCCGCGGCGTCCAATTGTTACGCTCCTAGGCTCCTTCAGCGTCATAAAGGGACGCAAATAGCTTTCAACTGATTGCAATGTATTCCCATCTGCGTCGGGATTTGACGCTCATGGAAGCACGGCATTCGTTTATGCGGGCTGCCCTTAAAGGCAATGTGAGCATCCATTCCCATTGGATAACGGAGAATTTTACACCCGGAAGTAAATACTCCTCTTACTGTCGATTGATTTTACAGTGATATCTGCACTACTCATCGACTAAAAAACACCAGATTATCCTTGTTAATTACACAACATTGATTGGTTTAAATTGTGTGCAATGCTTTTGTATTTTTCCCCTTCGATTCGGAGAAACAAATATGTTTTCTGAGTAAAGGATGGCAGAAGACACTACACTACCCAGAATCCCCAGCTATCGTTTGGCCTACACCATGTGCTCTGTTTGACAAACCCCGTTTTTTTCACCATTCATTCCGATGGCTGGCGTCTATGTCACGTGATCTTCAAATTTCTCCCTGCAGAAAAAGAAAACATGGCCGAAATTCGTTTTATTCTCGGTAGAAAATGCCTATTTTAAAGTTAGTTTGGCCATTAAAATGCGTTTTGATGTCATTTGATGCGAGAAATATGAGTTGTTATTTCAGATTATGTGTGCAGTGGATGTACATGATCTTTAGTTTGCTAGTTATTACGAAGATTACTTCAGGAAATCGCGACGTTTTCATTGTTACCAAGGTGGTTGCTAGGGACGCTGCTATCGATATTATTTCTGTTATGTTGTGTAACTGTTTAATGGTGTTATCTTTATTGCTACCCCCTTCCCCGTCAATGTATAGTGTTGGTCCACAGCCTAAACATATTAGTTTAACAAAATCCGCATCTAAAGATAGCCTACGTTATTTCCCCCCTGTGCAATTCCAGTCTCACATCTCAGAGCACATCGTCATTAACAAATACCGGAAACAGACCAAAATAATAATAATACCTTATTCCGAGTGTGCTTGCTTTTCTCTTTGAAAGTCATCACATAACGGCATTGTAATACACGGTTCGGCTGCATTACATATTACATATCTGCTGTAGTTCTGTATTTATAGAGCCCTGATGAGAAGACAAACATGAGGAACTGAAAACGTGACGTGGATCATAAATATATCAGCCATTAAACAACATCTTACATTTATTTTCACACAATACGTCTCCTTGCAGTATCAACACTAATTCGGCTCACTTTTATATTTGATCCAATTGGTAGATAGGCTGTATTTACACCATAAAGGTGCACAGCTGATATAAAGGGACACCTGGTGGTTAAAGCATGTTATTGAATTTCAATATTTTTATTATTAGATATTAATACGATCCCTATAAAGTATATTCATTACTCGTTATTCTCTACTAATTGTTAATTAAAGACTGTATGTAATGACTATTTTGCACATCCCGTTCAAGATTTCAAGATTTTCTAAGGTTTATTGACATATCATAGGCCTACACAACTGTGGTGTAGTTCTGCACTGAATGAAAAACTTGGGTTGCAGGTTCCTCAATAGTGCATTACAAGACATCTATCAATATTTGTGCATACCTCCAGCAATGTTAACTATGTTGAAGAACTTATTTTAACTGATATTATACATAATGTATTATACTCTATAAGATCTATGTAGATATTTCATCTCCGGCCTTGTCAGGTATTGAACAATCAATAAATAAAGAACACAGAATTGTTGAATATAAAACACAGAATTTATGTGATTATACTAAATGATTTTCAAATAAACACAACTGCATATTTAACTGTTACACATGCTGATGTAACGCAAATGTTCCAACTTGGGATCAATAAAGTATATCTTATCTTAAGCTGATCGATGGCTACTGCCATATTTGCAAAATGTGCCTCTGAACCTTGACAAGTGCATGTTTCAGGCTTATCAATTAATGTAATGTAATGTTATCACAGGGGTCACACACATAAGACCAGCTGTTAAATAAAGCTCTTCTGACCTTAGCTGGCATGTGGGTATATATATTAATACTGCCCATAATGGGCACAAGCAATTTTCACCCATTTATTAATTATATGTTTTAAATGTGAGTGTTTCCTATCCCCTAAACCTCCAGGGATGTACACAGTTTAATACTGGCAACTTCTTATTATGGGAAATACGAAAACGTCTTTTAAAACTACAACTCCCAGTAGAGACGTGCCATAGAGAACATGTTGCGAAACAGAATAGCCAGCATGTGTAGTTCTGGGGACGGGGTGGGGGAGGGGGGACGCGGTGGACCCGTTCAAATCCAGTTTTGGACAGTCTGCCGTGGTTCCATCCCATTTTAAGTGCTGTTCGAGAATCGGCTTAACCCTCGGAGCACACTCTCCAATCACAGAGCTTGAGGACTATCACGGGGTTTGTCAAGAGCACATGGTGTAGTCCAAACGATAGCTGGGGATTCTGGGTAGTGTAGTGTCTTCTGCCATCCTTTACTCCTGGGAATGGACGCTCACATTACCTTTAAGGGCAGCCGGCATAAACGAATGCCGTGCTTCCATGAGCGTCAAATCCCGACGCAGATGGGAATACATTGCAATCAGTTGAAAGCTATTTGCGTCCCTTTATGACGCTGAAGGAGCCTAGGAGCGTCACAATTGGACGCCACGGACACTGACCAAATGTCGCTATTGGACGCTTAGGGAGTGAGAGTGTGTTGGCTATACACTCTGGGTGCTATCATTAGCAGCTAATATGAAATATCCGGTTTTTACATAAAAATGAAATGAAGTATTATCAGTAATACTTTCTAAGTGACACAGACACATAGGACTAACCTTCAGCCGCTTTTTTTTTCGTTTTATAAGAATAAAGCTATTTTTTACAGTGAGTTCTGGGCTAAGTTTGTTAGCATCTTTTCGCTCAGGGCTAATTTAGATGCTTCTTGTGAGACTTGTGCTTTGATTCGGAAAAAATAGTTCATATATTCAGTTAGCTGAGTTTATAACCGTTAACTGAATATGGCACATTAATAGGTTTTTAAATATTAAGAAGCCTTGAGAGTGAAAAAACACCCCGCAGGACCCAGATTATGGTTACTGCCGCGTTATTAGCTTCAGTGCAAGGTGAGCACATTCAGTGCCTGCAGGAGCTCACAAGTCCTTATTTGCATATGTGAAAATAACAATTAAGATATTATCTAAGAGATAAATATCCCACACCCCTAATTTGAACATATGTTAACGTTATAATTTACCACCACCTTATACACATTTTTACTGAATAGAGCTTCATAATTGGACTCAAGCTAACGTTAGCTAGCAAGCTAGTTAGCTAGACAATAAATCAACTCTTTCTACTAGCATTAAGTTATCAGTTACATTTCTAGAGAGACTATAACCAAAGTTAGCTAACGTTATAAAGATTTTTTCAGAATCATTTAATTTGTATTTTTAACTTACCTCCTACGAACAGCAATTTGGCTGCAACTGGCTTCGACCCCTTTTGCGGTCGACGTTTGGCAGGCCAAATCACCTCTATCCAGCCTTGCTCCAAATCGAGGTCTTCCCTGCAGGTAACTGTAACTTTTGCAGCCCTGTTTACATCCTTTATGATAGATGTATGTTCTACTCTAACCGACCCGTCTGGGAAATAGAACAGTCCAAATGTTAGTAGGTCCAGCAGAGACATGTTGAATTGTTGTAGTCTGGCTGCTCAATTTCAAACAATAACCGTCAGTCCACCGATGCACTTGGATCCACCACAGTTGGCGCGCAAACTGCTACATTGTGATTGGGCGTCATGAGTGACCTGCATCACGTGATGCAGGTCCAGTATTATAGAGAGGCGAAGTCACGCCCATCTACTTCCGGCCCATGGGACCCCGGAAGCGAAAAATTTACATTGAATTCAATGGAGAGATAAAACGTATCTTTTGATGCCGTTTGAATTGTGCCATTTGTGAAGTTCCATGTCAAAAAAGTCACATTTTGTTGTAAAACTGTTGAAATATAAGACTATGAAAAATACGCGACTACAAAGACTACAAATCCCAAATCCCATTCTGGCTCGCATAAGTGATGTCACAGGCGATAATACTCCAAGTGGTTGTGACTCGTAATTAAAGCGAAGAAGAAGAAGAAGATCTCATAACTGATTTATTCCCTCCAATAAATAAGAGATTGCTAAAAATAAATTCACTTTTACAAGATGCCTGTGTGCTTTGTACCAGGTTGTAATCACATAAGTGATCATACCACTTGCTCGTTCTATCGATTCCTGAAATGAAAGGACCAGGAGTCGCCGGATCAGACATATCAGGTAATACACATGTTGTGCATGGAACACAGTCAAGTTAGCTACCTAGCTAGTAGCGACGAGTAGCGAGCACGTTAGTTAGCATTACATTACTTTAGTAATGGTAGCCTTACCATGAAATTATTATTTTATTACATGAAGTAAACTAAAGCAAACAGATATTGTTCTAAACTGTATTAAAGTAAACAGGTATTATCTTGAACTGTATTGAAGTGAACATGTATTATTTGGGACTGTTTTAAAGTAATCCTATATATATAAACCTTCTTACATATACTTTCCCAGACACCCTGACACACACACACACACACACACACACACACACACACACACACACACACACACACACACACACACACACACACACACACACACACACACACACACACACACACACACACACACACACACACACACACACACACACACACACACACACTACACTCCCTGACCAAGATATCAACACACATACACTTTCCCAGACACCCTGACACACACAATACACTCCCTGACCAACACACACACACACACACACACACACACACACACACACACACACACACACACACACACACACACACACACACACACACACACACACACACCACACACACACACACACACACACACACACACACACACACACACACACACACACACACACACACACACACACACACACACACACACACACACACACACACACACACACACACACACACTTCATCTTACCAAACACACACACATGTCCTTTTCAAGGTTCTTTTTGGGGCCAATATAATCTCAAGTACTGATAGCTTTGCATGACATTCTTCTGGACGTGTTTCATTGTGATGACAGTAAGGGTGAGTCAATCTGTTTGTTGGAAAGACAGTAGTTGAGTGATTACTGAGAGAAAATTATTAGAAGAGATAATTATTCAAAGTGTTGTTACTTTAAAGTGTTGTTACTGACCTTTTTCTCTTTTATTTCCTTTCCCTCACCTGTAACTGCTGAGACCCTGAGGAACATGCACACTGACCTGCCCTGGCAACCTGATTTCCACTGTACGTAATAGTATTTGGTTATGGTATATTATTTATATACATTAAAGGCACAATGCACCCCCCCGAGACACACATGTATTGAGTGTGATATTGTGCATAGGTCAAGTGAAATCATCTTTACACACTAGAAAACTGTAGGAGCGGCAACTTGTTTTGAAATTGAATTTTTAATATCCGATAATAAAGTTGTTCTGTTTTCTTTATTCTTCTCTCTTCCCAGCTCCATCCATCACCATTCTCTGTTCCTGCAGGTCCTGCTTGCTAATCAATGCTTTATTTTTTTACACAATTACAAATAAAGTCAATGTATTGTATGACATGAAGTTGTGCTTCATTCGGAGTCAATAATAAATCCATTCTGCCTTCAACTGCACAATGACTGTGGACTGCACCGACATCCATGTAGCTGCCCCCCCAGTAAGATGAACCAAGCAAAGAGGGTCACCATCATGCCTAAGGACATCCAGCTGGCCCGCTGCATCCGCGGAAAGAGGGCTTAGACTGACCCGAGACCAGCACACCCAAATACAACGGCTCTTTTAAGAGCCACCTACAGTTTCAAAGAGTTGCAATCCTACGTTATTATAATGATTAAACTGGTTCATGTATCACTTAGTTTACTGAACCGTGATGAATGAAAGAAATTAGTGAGGTAGTGGTTTACAGAAGTTACAAAGACATTAATATATGAGTAACAGGTCAGTGTAAACACAAGCTTCTGTCAATTATGGATCATTCAAACTATATACAAATAATATGTAATAACGTTCTAAAATAAGTATTCGGTATATTCCTTGATAGCTTTTGGAGAAGGTTGTTTTTAAGTTTACTAAAATCTATCGTTTCAACTGTTTCACTTTATAAAAAGGAACAGGTGAGTAGAGCATTATTGAGTTTCTTATTCTGTCAGTAAATTATCCAAATGAAATGTTTATCATTATTTTAGTCAACCCTAAACAAATTGATTGTACCTTTTTAATAATGACCTTACATGGTCGCCAAAGTTAAATTAACTTCAGAAAATCAAATCAATTAATTTCTCCAACAGTCAACTATTTTCATAAAGAATATATATATTTTTCAAAGTCAACTTTATTGTCAATCTTACTCAGTTTGTGTTTATAGACAGAGAGATCAAAAATACTTTTAAATCAAATAAAATTATACAATTTACAGATATGTATACAAATATATATATATTAGGGCTGTCAAGTTAACGCGTTAATAACGCGTTAACGCAAAAACAAATTAACGCCACTAATTATTTTAACGCGATTAACGCATGTGTATTTTTTTCCTCGGCCGCCCCGTAGTTTCAGAGCGCATCGAGTTTAAAATACCATCTACAAGCTGATGCTGCTGACAGCCCCGCTCCTGCCGCCCGCTTGTGGCAGACCACACTTCCACGCTCACCGGCAGGCACCGACTGGCCATCGGGAGGACCGGGAGGGTGTGTGTGGCCCGAGCGAGCGAGAGAGAGACCTTACGTGCATTACCGTACCGCAGTGTGAACACGGCTATTGTTGTTGTTAGCATCTGGTGCTAGCTAGCTGCGCTAACGGATATAAGGAGCTGTTTAAATGAAAACAGAGGAGCGCCCTATCCACACAACTGCGCCGAGTACTTGACTTTAAGCAGGCAGCCAGACAGCGGGACGTTGTACGAGAAGTCAGCACACTCATGATTGCAGCAACATGATTGCAGCGTCCAGGCAGCTCCCGTTCGAGCATATGCCTTGAGTTGCACATAGCTCCAACGATCACACACACACACACACACACACACACACACACACACACACACACACACACACACACACACACACACACACACACACACACACACACACACACACACACACACACACACACACACACACACACACACACACACACACACACACACACACACACACACACACACACACACACACACACACACCATTTGTATTGTATGAGAGAGGTTCCAGGTTGAATTGAGGCGAATATTTGTAATGTTCAGAGGTTGTTGTGTTTAATATGCATGAGAATATTTGTCATTGTTCAAATGATAATAAACATTAGCATAAAGGATATTTGTCCACTCATATGTTGATAAGAGTATTAAAAACTTGAAAAATATTCCTCTAAGGTACATTTAGAACAGATAAAAAATGTGCGATTAATTTGCGATTAATCGCGATTAACTATGGACAATCATGCGATTAATCGCGATTAAATATTTTAATCGACTGACAGCCCTAATATATATATATATATATATCCTATATACACCATCATGTATAATGATGGTGGACACTTCACTGTCTGGATGGCAGCTTGCTGGTCTCTGCTCAGTCGCATTGAGGCAAGCATTGCCTCAAGCCCCCGACCCCCATGCCCCTTCACCAGCTCCGGCACGGTGACAATGGCCTGATGTTGAGGCCGCGGCTCTGGCTCAGGTGACAAAAGCCATGCCATGCCACACTGTGCGCCCCTCAGTGCAGACCTGAACCAGTCTACATCCTGAGTGGCGATGTCTCTGGCCAGTGGGTTGTATGTCTCCTCTCACTGTTGGTAAAGTTGAGACACCGGCTGGACTACTTTGGAAGTGCCAGGCTTCCTCCACTGGCACTCAACATCTGTGGAGCTGATCTGCCACATGGCACATATTGCCAATGCTGCAGCGTGGCTGCATTTGTACATCCCCCGTGCACAATCACAGACAGCGCTCTGCATCGCGCCATCGTCTCCCATGCAGATCTGTACAAATAAAGTAAGTACCATGTTTGTTAGCATGCTATAATAGATTGAATGAGCAATAATACAAGGATGGTCCGGATCTGGGGGTGGGAGGGGTTATTTTTCCATAGTTTTGTCCTCTTGTCTGATTGTTGTTGTTGTTTGTTTTTTCTGTATTGGTTGTGATTGTACATTGTATTTTTCTAAATGTGTATGAATACATTTTTGAAAAACATTTGATCAACAATAAAAAAGGATTTGGTCAGGATCTAGACTCAGTGTGTAGTTTATTAATTAATCAATGCTCTCTACATTAGGAAAACACATACCAGTGTACCAGAGGGAGTCACACACAGCTGTGCCTAGATAACCAAACAAATTGACAAGATAACCAAAACCCTTGAATCTACACACAGCAAATAAACTCAAATGACACAAAGAGATGTAAAAGGAGATCACACATACTGTATAGTCGATATAAAACTGTCCGCTTCAATCTGAAGAGCAACTAAAACAAAACACGGGAGTTTACCTTGTTCTTGTGAACACTAATGTTATCCACAGCATACACAGAGACCACGAAGTTCTTAAGGATAAAACTAGTTACTGACACAAAACACGTTAGTGTACCTAAGTTGTTAGCTAATGTTAGCTAGCCTAGCTGACATTAACGTTACACATTGCACTCATATTACTCACCGAAACCTTGTAAA
Source organism: Pseudochaenichthys georgianus (assembly GCF_902827115.2). Taxonomy (NCBI): domain Eukaryota; kingdom Metazoa; phylum Chordata; class Actinopteri; order Perciformes; family Channichthyidae; genus Pseudochaenichthys; species Pseudochaenichthys georgianus. Next base: position 20,340,886 of record NC_047505.1, read on the forward strand.
GCCGGTCCCGCTGCTCTTACAGAACCGACTAACTCCCCTTTCGTGTATGTACAGCTCTCAACGTGTCCAGACTTGTAGTGATGTTCACCTCGTTTTATACTTTTATTCTCATTCTGAAAGAAACAGGTGAAATTTGCTAACGTGACGGCCGTCTTTGTGATGGTGACGCGTATTGTGCAAGACTAGAGACCTGTAGTTCACTCAGCGGTTTCACACAAAAAAAATTGTAACTTCACAGTTTTACGACACATTTTTATTTTTTTGACTTGCAAAATATTCTTTTAAATTGACAAACATCATATGTGTCATTCGTGGCACAATTCAAACGGGATCAAAAGATAACCTTTCTTTCTCCATTGACTTCAATGTATAATTGTACGCTTCCGGGGTCCCATGGAGGCTCCCGGAAAGGGAGGGACTTCGCCTCTCTATTCGGTTTCAGCCGTTACTTTATAGCCCTTGGTCTGGTTTAACGCTAGCGAGTTGTTGGAGCTAATGACTAACAATTATATATTATAAATATGCCACCAGTACAGTCATTATGCATTATTACATGATGGTAATAGTCCAGACCTATATGTTATAACCTAAACACTTACAAACAAAGTACATTGAAGTGCAGTTTAAAATGAACTAACATTAAAGTGCACTGTTTGTAAGTATACTTATGTACACTTCTAATGGAGTGAAATTCAAGTCTACTTAAATAAAGCATACTAATAGTGTATTACAAATGACATGCAAATATTGAACTTTTCAAAAGTAAACTAACGTACCACCGTAAGTATTTGCAAGTTAATATACTTTTTAAAAGTACAATGAAGTACAAATTAAGAAAAACGTATATTAAAGTGCACTTTTTATAAGAGTACTTAAATACATTTCTAATGAAGTGTATTTAAGTACTTATTAAAGCATGCTAATAGTGTATTACAAAATAGTAAAAAAATAATTGTACTTTCGATAAGTATACTTAATGACTACTAAGTATTTGCGATGTAGTACGTATAGCGAAAGTGTACTTACTTGCAATTCTCAATACACTTAGTTTCAAGTACACTTTTAATAAGCACACTGAAATACCACTTTAAGTATTTCAGAAATAGTATATTTATATTTAGTACATTAATATTGAACTAAATTACATCTATTTTGAATTATACTTTTTAAAAGTACATTTTAAACATACTTTAAATTAAGCACAAAAAGTAGAAGTATACTTGTATACACTTTTGTATACTTACATTATATTTCTAATAGGCTACACTAAAGTATATTATTTTTTTACCAGGGTAATTCAGGCTATGAATGACATATGAACAAACCCTTCTGTAAAAGCCTTCATAATATTGATAAGAATATAACTGGAAGGTTTGGTGTATCTACGTGCTACTGAAGTTGACATTTCGAACTCAAAGTAGGAGAAAAAACTCATTTTGAGAAAACGACCTTTAAAGATTGCAGTGAGGCGCTAGCTAAACCCTCCTGTTCTTTGGATGACAGCTTGCGCCTCGACACACTCCGTGAAGGTATTTCATGTTCGGGGTCATTTGTTTTTTGTATAATCTTGCTTCGTGCAAGTGACAATTGTTGTCGTCTTCTCTGTGAACGTTTTTTTCACCGTTCTTTTGCCATTTTGAGATTTCAATTTCTAGCGGAAAGCTAACCAGGAAGTGTCACACCACGTGACGCTTCTGAACGAATCACGTTGTCAGAAATTGACACCAGCCAATGAGATTTCGTTTATTGGTTTAAGACCCTTTTGTACTTTCACAATTGGTTGCTGATACAAAGGATATGACCATATTTGGATCTGATGAGATTGTGCAGGAGAGACGGAGCTTTCCAACGATATCTCTGATGACATGGTGCACACAGCGGTCGCGGTACTTTATGTTACGTTATAATGCTAACTTTTGGTGAATTTAGGAGAAATCTACAGACGCAAATAGACAAACTATAGTAAAATAAACACTTAAATGTGTATTTTGTACGTTTTCCTTCCAAAAGCCTGAAAGAAAACATGTTATGGAATCAAAATAGCACAACATCTCAAAATTGACCAGTGCATGAAAAACGATGTTTTTGCCTGCGGTGTCTCACCTTTAACAAACAATTTATGCGGCTCGTACCGCTGATAGCCGGGCCCGGCCCGGCACCGCCTTTTTTCTTTCTTTTTTAAGCGGCCTCCTCCCCACTTTTGGCAGCACCCCCTGAGCAAAATGATTTCCCGCGGCTATGGTTCATAGGCCTCCTCATCTTTTCTGTAGAAGCTACCTTCAAGGGCAGATTTCGCCCCCCCTGCTACATCTGCAGGGTTAGCGCATCGCCTCTCTATTAGAGCTTTAAAGCTTGCGCTCCACTCACTCAGTGAACTTCAATAGATCACCAAAGAATACAGTGGGTTCTGGGACTGGAAGTCGGGTGAGAGCCATTGCTTCTTGCAACGCCTGTACTAAATGTGCCTCATTTTTTGTCATTTCTTGACTTCCAGAGTGAGGAGAAGATGGGTTAGCATCATTCAATTGGCTGTGTACAGGACTACACCTCTCACTCCTTTCCTTTCTCTCTTCTTCGGTATACACATTTAAATTTGCCTGAATGACATCAAGGTCTCTTTGATTTTCAATGTACTTCAGTTGTTGCCGTTGAGCTTCAATAGCAGCTTCCATATCAATTTCAGCTCTCTTTGCAGCTAACTGTGCAACTGTCTCTGCTCTCCTGGCTGGTTGGCCCCAAATAGTAAAATAACTGAATAAGTCAGATAAAATCATAAGTAAAACATAAATAATAATAATAATAATCATACTAATACAAATAAATAAAAAGAAAGTCAAGAGCGAAAACAGTCTGTAAGAATCCGGTATAAGGGAAGAAAATAATAGTAAACATTGTCGTCTTGGTGAGGAAAAAGGGTTTCATTAAGAGGGAAAAGGAAATATAGAAGAGTAGTCTTGGGCAAAAGACAAAGGGTCATGGCGGAAGAGCAGTAATATGAATGGTCACTTTTATTTAATTTATTTCCTTTCAGAGAGCTACCTGCGACTCAGCGTCAGAAGTGATAGGGAGTTCTTTGATAAGGCCTAATAGTGGGTCCCGGTAGTATGGAAGGATTTCAGAGATCCTTTTAGTGAGAATCTTAACTTCTCCATCTGAAGGCATTTTAAGACATCACGTATCCACTGATCATGTGTTGGTGGGGAAGCATGTATCCATTTTAAGAGAATAGAGCGTCTAGCTAATAGAGTGGTGAAGACAATGACACGGCGTATAGTAATGGGGATATTCTCAGATGGAGGAAGGCCGAATAGTGCAGTCATAGGATTAGGGTCTATCTCTGTGTTAAAGGCCCGTTCAATGGTTCCAAATATGTCAGACCAAAATGTGTCCAACCTCGGGCAAGTCCAGAGCATGTGCAGATGGTCAGCTGGGGATTGATTGGATCTGTTGCAGGCATCACTCCAATCTGGGAATATTTTAGCCCGCTAAGCATTAGTAAAGTGAGCTCTGTGGAGCACCTTGCACCAAGTAGGCAATTTCTAGCACAGATAGATGATGTATGGACTAGGTTGAGAATGTCACTCCATTGATCATCGGACATGTTGCTACCTAGATCACGCTACCAGAGCTCCTTAAGAGGCACCATAGGGTCCGGACTCAGGGAACCAATCTAACCATAGAGAACTGAAACCAAGCGCTTTTGATCAGGGTCGAGTATGAGAAATGTATCAATTGGCGATTCGGGGGGGGCGGTTAGGGAAATGGGGAAATTGCTTTTGGAAGAAGTGCCTGATTTGGAAAAAACGGAAGAGATGACTGTTGGGCAGGTTGAATTTGACTGAAAGGGACTCAAAGGATGAAAAGACTCCATCCTCGTAAAGGTCATTAAGCGTTGCGAGACCATTGTTCGACCAAACGCGGAAGGCCGGGTCAGTACACGATGGGGAGAATAGGTGATTGTTTGAAATTGGGGCGTGAACCGAAGCTCTGTAACCCGTGCTGTTTCCTGAATTGGAGCAAAATGCTTAAGGTGCTAGTAACAATTGGGTTACTCAAATGTTTATGGGTCGCTACAGGGAGCTGAGAGCAGATTATAGAGTGCAAAGGAGCAGAAGATGACAGCTCGATATGTACCCAAGGTGGGCAGGGGTCTGAAAGTTTATATTTAGCCCAATAGAGGAGTTTGTTAATATTAGAGGCCCAGTAATAGTGGCGAAGGTTGGGGAGCGCCAGGCCCCCTTCTGATTTAGGGAGTTGCAGACACAACCTTCTAATACGCGCAGGCTTGTTGTTCCAGATGAACGCATTCAACTACTTATCAAGATCAGTGAACAAATATGTATTGATGCGCACTGGGATGTGTTGGAAAAGGTAAAGAAAGTTTGGCAGGATGACCATCTTTATAAGGTTGACGCGACCCGCAAGAGACAGGGGAAGGGAGGCCCACCTAGACATATCGGCTTTGCATTTATCTAGTAGAGGCTGAAAGTTTTTAGGGAACAGGTCTTTAAAAGAGTTTGCAACAAACACCCCCAAGTATTTGAACCCCTCCACAGCCCTTTTAAAGGGGAATAGGGATTGGGGAAGTGCCTCTGCCATTTTCTTTACAAAACATACTTCGCTCTTTTGAATGTTTAGTTTGTAACCTGATACACGGCCAAATTGATCTAAAATCGACAGTATGGGGGGAGAGAGGATAAGGGGTTTGAGATCATAAGAAGAAGGTCATCAGCATATAGAGATAGTTTATGAACCATGCCATGACGCGTAATGCCCTCAAACCTATCATGGCTTCTGAGCCAGATAGCGAGAGGTTCAATGGCTATATTGAACAACAGCGGCGAAAGAGGACACCCCTGGCGAGTACCACGTTGGAGAGAGAAAGGGGGAGATCGAATGCCATTAGTGTGTACAGAGGCAGAAGGAGAGGCATATAGGAGTTTAATCCAGGAAATACATTGGGAATCGAAACCAAATGTATCAAGACTAGAAAATAGGAAACCCCACTCAACCCTATCGAAGGCCTTCTCTGCGTCAAGTGTCACTATGACTTCGGGGGTGTTAGAGGAAGGAGAGAAAATTATATTGAGCAACCTCCTTGTGTTAAGAAAAGAGTGTCTCCCCACCATAAAGCCTGTTTGGTCGAGCGAAATGATATCTGGCAATACACGTTGGAGGTGGATAGCCAGTATTTTGGCCAGTATCTTACAGTCCACATTTAACAGTGAGATTGGTCTGTAACTGCCACACGAAGTAGGATCTTTGTCTTTCTTGAGAAGCAAGGAGATAGACGCAATGGACAACGTTTCTGGCAATCGGCCTGTCTGGAGAGAGTCATTGTACATCCTAGCCAAAATCGGGGCTAACTTGGAAGAATATGCCTTATAGAATTCAACTGTATAGCCGTCGGGTCCAGGAGACTTCCCACTTTGCATAGATTGTATTGCTTCATGTATCTCAAGGGTGGAGATGGGGCCACCCAATTCGCTAGTGATGTTCTCGTTAATTTTGGGGTAAATTAAGGAGTCAAGAGGATTGGGGGTCGTGGCAGGGATTGGGGGACAATCCGAAGTGTAGAGATTGGTGTCAAATTCAGAGAAAGACCTGTTAATATCAGCTGGGTTAGAAGTAAGGTTGCCATCGGACAGTCTGATTTGGGGAATCAATCTGGACGCACAAGCTTGTTGAGCTAGGAGTCTACCAACTTTGTCGCCTACACTGTCTCAGTTGTCTCTCAACAATGCCTGTCATCAGAAGGTCGTGTTCTGAATGTAGCAGGAGGCGTTTTTTATAGAGAGAAGGAGAGGGAGAGGAGGAGTATGTTTCATTGAGTAAGCGAAGCTCAACACAGATTTCTGAAAGCCTTTTCATCTTTTCTCATACGTGAAGTGTACAAAATGACCTGTCCCCGCACAGTGGCCTTAAGAGCCTCCCAAAGAACACCGCTACTAACGTCGGAAGTGTCATTAATTTCAATGTAGGAAGAAATCTGAGTGGAAAGATAGTCTCTAAATTCACTGTGACAGCAGGGGAGAATTGAATTTCCATAATGGAGGGGGGGACATACCAAGAGGGAAATTAATGTCAACCGAGGTGGGAGAATGATCTGAGATGGCTATCGGATGGTATTCGCATGAATTGACGAGATGAATCAAATTGTTATCGAGTAACAATAAATAAATTTGTGAAAAAGTGTGGTGCCTGTGGGAGAAGAAGGAAAATGCTCTACTTTGCGGGTTAATAACTCTCCAGGGGTCTGAGAGTCCTAATCGTGATGCATTGTGCAGTACTACCTTGGCCGAATTGGAGAGAGTGGCTTGTGTGAGCGATGACCTGTCGAGACTCACGTCCTGGACCAAATTCCAGTCACCAGCAATAATAATACGATGGTTGTCGGCGTTGGGAATTTGAGCAAAGACGTTCACAAAAAAATTACCATCATCCCAATTGGGAGCGTAGATAGAAGCTAGTATCACTGGTGTGTTCTGTAGCATGCCCGAAACTATGACATAACGACCATTAGGATCTGATATCGAATTTGTCAATTCAAATCTGACATTCTTGTGAATAATAATTGCTGCCCCTCTGGCTTTGTGGGAGAATTTTGAGTGGAACAAGTGACTCATCCATGCCCTTTTAATACGAAGGGTATCAGAATATTTAAGATGAGTTTCCTGCAGGAATATGACATCTCCATTCAGATGTTGCAGCCATGTCATTACCTTACCAATCTTAGTGGCATTGTTCATGCCCTTAGTATTCCAGGAAATCAGGCGCACTCCTCTATCTGTTGTTGTCATGGCAGACACCATCTAGGAAGTTCCTCAAAGACAAGTTTACCTGGACAAACACTGTCTTGCATACACAGGAGAAAGAGAAAAGAGGACGACGAAAAATAATAATAGTAATGATAATAACTCAAACAAAACAGCTAAACCCAAAATGCACAGCATAATCAAGCACTCTGGCTTAGATCTATGTAATTACACTAACGCTTGTAATTACACTAACACTAGTCTTCCGGGGACCTAGTCCCTATCTAAACAGTAAACCATCCCCATATTATCCCACACAGAACAAGTGGATGGGTAAGTGAATAGGAAATTGTCAAATATTATGCAGATAAATCTATGCCAATACCAAACCACAGAGAACAGAGAAGAGAACACACATACAATGTAGTGCAGTACAAATCAGCATGAACAGCCGGACCAACAAGTAAATACAATGTATTTTATCCATACAGATACCCTAAATGAGACATAATAGGAAATAAAATAAAGTGCAAAATAAATCTCTGAATGGTAAAGGCACAGATGGACAAGAAAATAAGCTAGTGCAACAGCTCCACATCAATGGAGCTCCCTCTAGAGGCAAAAGCGATACTCTGCGGCTAACATGTCGTGTGACCTATCAACAGGCATTCATAACGGCAATGAATAAAAAAAAGGAAAATATAAGAAGTCTAGCCGTGGAAAAACACACATGTCTGTCTGCGTGTTAACGGCATAGTTAGAACCCATGTGAACTAATAGGTCAGACAAGTTATTTAGGTAGCCAGTAAGGCTAGTAAACTGGGCTAACGTTACCAAACCGCAGCAGTCAGGCGGAGGAGGAGGCATGAGAGCCGATACCAGATCGGTTATCTGCAATAAAGTCCTTGGCCTCAGAAACGGAGGAAAGTCTCTTCCTGGCCCCATCCTTCAGTGTGATATTAAGCCTCGCAGGGAAAAGTAGTGCGGGCTTGAAGCCCCGTTGGTAAACTTCAGACATCACCTCTTGGTATTCCCTGCGCTGCTCCACTATCTCAGAAGGATAATCCTCGTACTGCCGCTCGCTGAACGTTGTCAGTTTTAGTCTTACTGGCTTGTCCTTCATCCTCCACCGCATCAATCCCTCTTTTTTCACCTCGTTTATCCACACCATCACAATTACTGGGCTTATTAAAAAAGCTTCGGACGATCAGCTGACGTGACATTTTGCGATTGCTAAAGCCGGTTACAAGACTAGACAATAGCTACTTAATATGCACACCCTCGCCACCAACTGGACATGTCACGGATGAGTGAAGGAAGCAGGACCCAAATGCAGATAACTCTTGAGAAACCCTTTATTCCAAGGATAAATGACAAATACAGAACAGAACACTCTCCGGTGAACTCCGTCACCAACAAACAATGACCCAACACTGAACACAGACAGAGACAAGACTAAATACAAGAAGGGGTAATCATGACAACGAGAAACAGCCGGGCAGGGGAGGAGAAACACAAGGACAACAGGTGAACACAATCGGGTAATCACGGAGGGAAACAGACAGAAAGCAGACAGGCAGGAAACGGGGGTGAACACTTAACACAATAAGACAGGAAACCCAAAGACAAGAAAAACACCAACACAGACAAAACTACAAGCGTGACATAACATGTGAATTGTGACAGAACCCCCCCCTCAAGGGACGGATTCCAGACGTCCCTAAAAAAAAAAAAGTCCAAAACCCCAAGCAGGGTGGGCGGAGGGGGTCCGGAGGACGGGTCTTGGGCTGACAGCCCAGGAACACAGCGGAGGACCAGGAAGGGGTCACGGGCGGACGGCCCGAGGGGCAAGGTACAGTCCAAAAAGGGGGATTCGGGCGGACTGCCCGGGGACAAGGCAGTGAACCAGGAAGGGGTCTCGGGCGGACGGCCCGGGGTCAAAACAGAGTCCAAGGTGGGGACCATGGAGGACCGAAGGCAGTGGTAGGAAGAGTCAGGGACCCGGGTCCGAGGGCGAAGGCAACGGCAGGAAGAGTCAGGGGGTCGGGCCCGAGGGCGAAGACCGCAGCTCTCAGGGGGCCGGGCACGAGGGCGAAGACCGCGGCTCTCAGGGGGCCGGGCTCGAGGGCGAAGACCGCGGCTCTCAGGGGGCCGGGCTCGAGGGCGAAGACCGCGGCTCTCAGGGGGCCGGGCTCGAGGGCGAAGACCGCGGCTCTCAGGGGCCGGGCTCGAGGGCGAAGACCGCGGCTCTCAGGGGGCCGGGCTCGAGGGCGAAGACCGCGGCTCTCAGGGGCCGGGCTCGAGGGCGAAGACCGCGGCTCTCAGGGGGCCGGGCTCGAGCCGGTGTCGACCGGACAGGATCAGGAGGCCGGGCAGGAAAGCGCTGATGGGCCAGTTCCGGAGATCGGGCAGGACCCGGTGTCGGCCGGACAGAAACCGGAGCCGGTCGGACAGGCTTCGGCAGGATCCCCCACGGAAAAGGACCAGGAGTTGGCAGGAACCCCCGGCGAGACCGGTGATGGACATGGGGCTGGCAGGGCCCCCGGTAGAACCTCCAACGGCACGGGATATAGGGTTGGCAGAACCCCCGGCAGGGGAGTAGACGGCGGGACCTCCAACGACACAGGACACAGGGTTGGCAGGACCCCCGGCAGGGGAGTATTCTGCGGGACCTCCAACGGCACAGGACACAGGGTTGGCAGGACCCCCGGCAGGGGAGTAGACGGCGGGACCTCCAACGGCACAGGACACAGGGTTGGCAGGACCCCCGGCAGGGGAGTAGACGGCGGGACCTCCAACGGCACAGGACACAGAGCTGGCAGGACCCCCGGCAGGGGAGTAGACGGCGGGACCTCCAACGGGACAGGAGAAAGGGTTAGCAGGACCCCCGGCAGAAGAGTATTCTGCGGGACCTCCAACGGCACAGGACACAGAGCTGGCAGGACCCCCGGCAGGGGAGTAGACGGCGGGACCTCCAACGGGACAGGACACAGGGTTGGCAGGACCCCCGGCAGGGGAGTAGACGGCGGGACCTCCAACGGCACAGGACACAGAGCTGGCAGGACCCCCGGCAGGGGAGTAGACGGCGGGACCTCCAACGGGACAGGAGAAAGGGTTGGCAGGACCCCCGGCAGAAGAGTATTCTGCGGGACCTCCAACGGGACAGGAGAAAGGGTTGGCAGGACCCCCGGCAGGGGAGTAGACGGCGGGACCTCCAACGACACAGGACACAGGGTTGGCAGGACCCCCGGCAGGGGAGTAGACGGCGGGACCTCCAACGGCACAGGACACAGGGTTGGCAGGACCCCCGGCAGGGGAGTAGACGGCGGGACCTCCAACGACACAGGACACAGGGTTGGCAGGACCCCCGGCAGAAGAGTATTCTGCGGGACCTCCAACGGCACAGGACACCGGGTTGGCAGGACCCCCGGCAGGGGAGTAGACGGCGGGACCTCCAATGACACTTGCGTAGGGGCTTGAATAGGGAATGGAGAGGGAACTTGAGCGGAGACTTGAGAGGGGACTCGAGAGGAGACTGAAGAGGGGACTCCAGAGGGGACTAGAGAAGGGAACACGAGAGGGGATTTGAGAGGGGAACTAAAGAGGGGACTCGAGGAGGGACCAGAGGAGGGACCAGAGGAGGGAACTCGAGAGGGAACTCGAGAGGGGACTCGAGGGGGAACTGGAGAGGGGACTCGAGATGGAAACAGAGAGGGAACTCGAGAAGGGACTACAGAGGGGACTAGAGGAGTAACTAGGGAAGGGAACTCGAGAGGGGAACTAGAGAGGGAACCCGAGGAGGGACTAGATGGCCTAAAGGAGGGACTAAAGGAGGGAACTCGAGAGGGGACTCGAGGGGGAACTGGAGAGGGAACTTGAGATGGAAACAGAGAGGGGACTCGAACAGAGACTAAAGAGGGGACTAGAGGAGAGACTAGAGGAGGGACTAGATGAGTAACTAGAGAAGGGAACTCGAGAGGGAAACTAGAGAGGGGACTCGAGGAGGGACTAGAGGAGGGACTAAAGGAGGGAACTCGAGAGGGAACTGGAGATGGAAACAGAGAGGGGACTCGAGAAGGGACTACAGAGGGGACTAGAGGAGAAACTAGAGGAGGGACTAGAGGAGTAACAGGAAGGGGAACTCGAGAGGGGAACTAGAGAGGGGACTCGAGGAGGGACTAGAGGAGGGCCTAAAGGAGGGAACTCGAGAGGGGACTCGAGGGAGAACTGGAGAGGGAACTTGAGATGGAAACAGAGAGGGGACTCGAACAGAGACTAAAGAGGGAACTAGAGGAGGGACTAGAGGAGTAACTAGAGAAGGGAACTCGAGAGGGGAACTAGAGAGGGGACTCGAGGAGGGACTAGAGGAGGGCCTAAAGGAGGGACTAAAGGAGGGAACTCGAGAGGGGAACTGGAGAGGGAACTTTAGATGGAAACAGAGAGGGGACTCGAACAGAGACTAAAGAGGGGACTAGAGGAGAGACTAGAGGAGGGACTAGAGAAGGGAACTCGAGAGGGAAACTAGAGAGGGGACTCGAGGAGGAACCAGAGGAGGGAACCCGAGATGGGACCGTGGCAGCCGGGACCAGATCCGGGGCTGGAACCAAGGCAGCTGGGGTCGGGACCATGGCTGCGGGGACCAGAACTGGGGCCGAAACCCTGGCTGCAGGGACCGGAATAGCAGCCAGAAACATGGCTGCTGAAGCCAGAATCCTATAAGCTCCAGCTTCGACGCCGGAAACACGGCCGTATAGGGCGCTCCCGGAGCCGGGACCATAGCCGCTGGGGCCGGCCCTGGAGCCGGAAACATGGCTGTATGATCCAGCTCTGGAGCCCGGATCATGACTGTGTGGGGCGGACTCGGAGCCCGGAAACATGGCTGCGGGAGCCTGCACTGGGGCAGGAACCATGGCTGCTGGGGCCGAAACCGTGGCTGCTGGGGCCGAAACCGTGACTGCTGGAGCCGGGACTGGAACCGTGGCTGTTAGTCTGGACTTGCGACTCCCTCTCTTAGGAGCCTTTTGGAGGCTCCGTGGGCCTCCAAAAGCCAGAGTTCCAGAGAACGGCTCCTGGACAGGAGCAGGAACTGGGGAAGAAGCAGAGGTTGACTCCAGACGGAACACGCCGAGACGTATGGTGTCAGGTTGAGAATTGGGAGGTAGGGAACTAGCATGCCTGGAGCTAGCAGGCCGGGAAAGAGGTTTGACCTCAAAGCTGCACAAAAAGTCCTCCACCCACTCGGGGAGCAACTCCCTCAACCAGGGCCTTGAGGTTACCTCCTGGCGTGCCGCAGAAATAACTGACTGCCTCTCTTCAGTACTGGAGGCATATCGAAAGTCATTCCTCAAGCATGTTAACTTGTACTTCACCGCGTACAAACTGTCTGCTGGGTCCATTCCTGGTTGGGTCATTCTGTCACGGATGAGTGAAGGAAGCAGGACCCAAATGCAGATAACTCTTGAGAAACCCTTTATTCCAAGGATAAATGACAAATACAGAACAGAACACTCTCCGGTGAACTCCGTCACCAACAAACAATGACCCAACACTGAACACAGACAGAGACAAGACTAAATACAAGAAGGGGTAATCATGACAACGAGAAACAGCCGGGCAGGGGAGGAGAAACACAAGGACAACAGGTGAACACAATCGGGTAATCAGGGAGGGAAACAGACAGAAAGCAGACAGGCAGGAAACGGGGGTGAACACTTAACACAATAAGACAGGAAACCCAAAGACAAGAAAAACACCAACACAGACAAAACTACAAGCGTGACATAACATGTGAATTGTGACAGGACAGGGGTGTGAATGACTAAATAATAGTTACAGACTACAGTAGAGTACAGTAGATCGCCCTCAGTCGGCCTGGCCTCTAAGGATGTAATATAATTTGGGCCGCTGGTGGACATTTTGGCGCTGTTCCGAGTTGTGTTCTAATCTGTCAAAATGACGGACTGCGTTCAGATTTGTCAGTCATTGTTAGAAAAAATCCGTCATTGACGGAAAATATTCGGTTAACGTGACCTCTGCGTCAAGGGGCAAGCAAGTGGCAAGGAGTTCAAGCGGGAGTACCGGGTTCAGTGGGAGCAAGAGTTTAAGTGGCTGAGGAGGGAAGATGGCAAAATGTTCTGCGACATCTGTAGAAAAGCTAAGATGAGTAACGGATTTGTCCGAGGGTGCACGACGATGCAGAGATCAGCGTTCAGGCTAGGCTACAGCAGGTCAATTGAGTTGTTCTTGTAAATGTTTTGTTCATATTTTGATTTTAATTGTCTCATTTAAAACGATGGCATTGTTCATAATTGCCTGTTTAGGCACAATGGTTGCGGTGTTTTCAGGAACAAATATATCATTCATGTTCGTGTTGACATGAAAAGTGACCACACGGTCGGTGTCTCTGTTCATCTTTTTGTTTCTTCATGCCCTTAAAAGTATGTATGAATCATTAAAACATGAATGAATGAACATTTGCTGCTCAGTACCCAAACATAAATATTAAAAATGTCTCATCTCATCATTAAAACTCTTAAAAAACTTTTATCAAATAAAATGATGGGTAATAATGGATTATGACGGAAATGTTACGATCCTGTCCGTCAAAATGATGGACAACGAAAAAGTCTAACGCAACCACTGGTCCCACGGTACTGCAGCTTGCCTCTCTTAGCTCTGGCCTCACGGATGATCTTATCTTTCTGCTGGAATCTGTGGAGCTTGATGACCACAGGTCTCGGTCTCTGACCCGGTACTGGCTTGTTGGAGAGTGTACGGTGCGCTCTGTCACACTCCGGTGGAGACTCAAAAACGCTGTCACCAAGGACCTCAGCCAGAAGTTCAGAAAAGAAGGTGGAGGGGTGAGGCCCTTCGATGGACTCAGGTAGACGGTAGACCAATGATCCTGATATTGTTACGGCGGCTGCAAGACTCGAGGTCCGTCAACTTAGCTTGTAGCTTGGTATTATTCTCGGCTAGCTTAGCACACATCGATTCCAAACTTTGTATGCGTCCGTCTTGTTCGTTAGCGTTGGATTCAAGCTAATTAATTGAGTGGGTATGATCGGAGAGGGGAGCATGCTTAGAGATCAGCTGCTGGGCTGTCAGAAGAGGGGGAGAAAAAGAGATCTCCGTCCTCCGTTTTATTCTTATATGATTATATAGAGTCATTATTCATATGTTTTAAAGCTCAATAAATAACAAAGAAGACCTTTGAACTAACTGCCGCACGGTCCCCTCGTTCCTTGGAAGAGGCGGAGAGGTGGATGTTTGTCATCTGCTGGTGGACTACCGGAGAGAATTACAGCGAGGGAGGGATTGCAATGAATAACAGCAACAGCAGCAGGAGCAAACGCTTGCCTCGGGGAGGGAGAAAAAGAGCCACAGCGGAGAATAAATAGAAGGGCAACCATGGCAACCATGCAAGGGAAGTCTTCCTCGCTGCTTTTGTGGCAGACTACAGCGCCACTTACAGGCCTGGCATATATACTACAGCGTCTCCAGCGCTTTCGAGCGGCAATGGCCGGCCGTGGCCCAACCCCACATTCCCCTGATAGGTGGAGAATTGACCACGAAGCGGAGCACCACTTTTGTGATGTAGAAAATAACTCAAATCTGGATCAGTCTGTATCAGATCCGTTGCATCCCCGTTTTTAGAGATGTGGGCCGTGGCGGCGCCAGAGATTTTCTCTAGGGGGTGCTGTGGGGTAGCTTGGCGTTTCATAGAGGGTGCTCAAACATTAAGGGTTTCCCATTAATGCACCAGCGCTACAGTTGCATTTTCTACTGCAACACTCCCCACACCCACACGCACACACACAGTGTACCCGCGACTGTTACAATGAAGGCTCGGTAATCAGCTCACGGCATATAGGTGTAAGCAGGGGTAAAGTGCTATTTTTACAAGCGGGGAGTGGACCTCACCTCCTCAAGGAGGGTCCTCACCTCCTCTAGTGGGAAGATTTATTTTTAAATATTGAAGTTAAAAGCATCAATCTGGTGCACTTTGAGAACAAAATGAAGAGATCTATGGATACATCTCTCAACATACATATGAAACAGAACTGTCAACAGATATTCTATTTCTTTATAGATATTTTACAAATCACTCCCCTTTTAAAACAAACCGTTTGAGACCCACTGAGATAACTAGACGAAAGATAACTATCTAAACACTGAGATTCCTTTACTTCACCTGAGCTGAGGTTATCTGAGACTCTCAGTCTGACAGGAGAGAGTTCTCCCTCCACCTTGTTGTTGAAAAAGCTCCTTATATCCGTTGGCTTGGCTAGCTAGCACCAGATGCTAACCACAACAAGGAACAGGTTACACGCCGTCAGCGCTGAGACGTGATCCACCTTTGCTGAGTTCCGGATGAGAGCCACGTTCAACCTCATCCACCACAGCGGACCCGAGTTCCACTAAAGGCACGCCGGGAAGGGTTTCAGGAGCCACTCCACACTGGGCGAATCACTTCTAGGATCCTACTTTTGCCCGCCGAGTGGATATAGCACGAGAGGGAGCAACTCTTGCAGAGATAAAGAGTCGGAAGTGTGGACCCGGCTCTCCTCTCGCCGCCCTTCTCGCCGCTCCTCACACCGCGTATCGCCGCTCCTCTTGCCGCTCCTCTTGCCGCTCCTCTTGCCGCTCCTCTCGCCGCTCCTCACACCGCGTATCGCCGCTCCTCTCCGCGCCTGTGCTACCGGCGGAGATGTAAAGTGGATTAAATAGCCGGTGTAACGCGGTGGGATTACCTTCTCTACTCTGCTGTGCTGCTATAGCTGAGGCCTGGTTCCACCTTGCTCCGGGAACAGCGTGGATACTGTTGTGCTGGACTGGGAGAATGGCGGGTGTCGTGTTTCTGCTGTGCCTTTTCTTGGCTGTGCTGGACAAGGAGAAGATCGCTAGTCGTCCTGAAAAATCTACTGGATTCGGGTATGTTCTGCCGCCCGCAGTGGACATCCCCTGTACAGTTTCGGAGGTGTTGCACAAACAATTGCTGGTTGCACTGTCGCGGACATTCATTTCGGAAAATGTTTGTCTTTCTCACATGCCTGCCACGATGGTCCTTCAGAATTGTTTTTTAAACTCTAATCTCACTTTCGCGAAGTTTGCTGGTGACTCTAGAACAGCTGACAATGTATGTGTGTTGATTAAGAGGAAAAGGTGCTTGGTATTTTTATTGTTGTTACTATCAGGAAATGTACAGCCAAATACAGGTCCACCGAGCAGTATTAGTCAAATAGCTACTCCTGCTGATTTTATATCTAGATCTGGGCTAGGTTTAATTCATTTAAATGTGCGTAGTCTGTTACCTACATTTTGTCCGTATTTGGGCGAGTTCGACTGATGCTGATGTCATTGTCTTATCAGAAACGTGGCTAGATAAATCCATTTTGGCCTCTGACATTTACATAAATGGTTACAGTGTATATCGTACTGACCGGGCTAAAAAAGGTGGTGGCGTTGCCATTTATGTGAAAAATAAGTTTTGTGTAACTAATATGCTTTCCAAATCTGTTAGTAAACAGCTAGAATTTTTAGCCGTGAATATTGAGGTAACAAAGGGTCAACAGCTCATGGTGGTGGGCTGCTACAGGGCCCCTTCGGCTGTCAAGGACTCTTTATCGTCGTTGGCAAAACTGTTATCACAACTTTCCTACAAGGAAATAGTGCTGCTTGGGGATTTTAATTGGGACTGGTTAACTTCTGTGTCAGAGGATTTTAAAAACCTGTGTACCTCATTGAATTTTACCCAGATTATAGACAGTCCTACTCGCCCAAATATTAAGTCCCCAAATAAATCCTCCTTAATTGATCTAATTTTAACAAATGTTCCACATAAATACTCATCTGTGGGAGTATTTGCTAATGATGTGAGTGACCACTGTGTTGTAGCCACAATTAGGGACACTAAAGTCCAAAAGGTTAAACCACGTATCATCACAAAGAGAGACAAAAAACACTTTGTGGAGCAGGGTTTTTTACATGATCTGTTTGATTTTGATTGGGGTAAAATCAATTTGTGTGCTGATGTAGAAACTGCATGGTCTTATTTTTATCTTGGTTTTATGAAAATTATAGATAGACATGCACCTCTGCGTAAATTTAGAGTGAAGGGACGAAACAATCCCTGGTTTTCTGCTGAGCTGTCCAGTCTCCTTCATGAGAGAAATAATGCTTGGGCTAAGGCTAGGAAATCAGGCTCAGAGGTAGAATGGCTACGTTTTAGGCAGCTAAGAAATAGCTTCACATCTCAAATAAAAAGTGCTAAATCAAAGTACTATTTGTCGGTTACCACAGAAAACCTGAATAATCCTAGGAAATGTTGGAAAGCCATAAAATCGATTTCCACTGGTGATATTCCAAATGAGCTACCTCCGTGCCTTACCACAGCATCTGGCACTATATCAGACAGGGCTACTATGCTAAATTGCTTTAATGAGCATTTTGTGTCTTGTGGCTCTCTGTTTGGCTGTGTGGCTCCTGTGAACGCTCCAATCCTTGACTCTGAACAATGTGGTCTGGAAAACCCTTTCAGTTTTACTCCTTTAACTATTGGTATTGTTCATGAAGCATTATCCAAGTTAGATCCTAGGAAACCGGCTGGCCCGGACAACTTAGAACCTTTCTTTTTAAAGATAGCTGCAGATTTTATTGCTCCACCTCTTACTTCTCTTTTTAACCTCTCCCTCAGCACGAACACAATTCCAAAAGTATGGAAGTCTGCTTATGTCTTGCCTTTACTGAAAGGAGGGGAGGCAACTATTTTAAATAACTATAGGCCAATCTCTAAATTGTCAGTTCTGGCTAAGGTGCTCGAACGCTTAGTGAGTGAACAAGTAAAGGAGTTTTTATGTATAAATGATATCCTGTCTAAACATCAGTCAGGATTCAGAAAGAAACACAGCACCATCACTGCGACAATGAAAGTGGTAAATGACATTACTACTATTTTAGATAATAAGCAGAGTTGTGCAGCTCTGTTTATTGACGTTTCCAAAGCATTTGACACCGTTGATCGTCGCATTTTAAAGCAGAGGCTACTCAGTATTTGCATATCCAGCAATGCAGTGGGGTGGTTTGTGAACTACCTCTCTGAAAGGTCCCAATGTGTTCATTTTGATGGACTGTCTTCTGAGTGGTTAAACATTTCTAATGGTGTACCACAAGGTTCTGTTTTAGGACCACTTTTATTCTCCATATATATTAACAGTGTAGGTGATAATGTGGATGAAGCTACTTTACATTTGTATGCGGATGATACTGTGATGTGCTGTGCAGGTCCCTCCATTAAAGAGGCTGGTGTTAAATTACAGGCTGTTTTTAACACTATTCAGACTCAGCTCTCTGAATTAAAGCTTCTTTTAAATGTGGATACAACCAAGGTAATGCTCTTTTCAAAAGCTAAAAAGACACCAGAGCCTGTTTTAGATATTGTAACTACGCAAGGAACAAAACTTGAAGTTGTTGCCTGTTACAAATACCTTGGTATCTGGCTTGATGATTGTCTCTTTTTTAAACTTCATGTCAATAACCTGCTTAAAAAACTGAGGGTTAGGCTAGGGTTCTTTTTCAGGAACAAGTCCTGTTTCTCGCTTGAGGCCAGGAAAAGGCTAGTCACTGTGACCTTTTTACCTGTGCTGGACTATGGGGATCTGGTCTATATGAATGCACCTGCCAATTACCTGAGCAAATTGGATGCTGCGTATCACAGTGCTCTGAGATTTGTCACAAATTGTAAAGCGCTTACACATCACTGTACACTGTATACCAAGGCAGGTTTACCATCACTCTCTGTACGGATGCTCAGTCATTGGTACACGTTTATCTATAAAGCTTTGTTGGGTAAACTCCCGTATTATATCTGCTCTCTGATAACACAGAGAGTTGCAAGCAGCTATTGTCTGAGGTCACATGATGTAGTCTTGTTAGATGTGCCAAGAGCAAGGACTGTCTTAGGTAAGACAGCTTTTATGTGCGCAGCTCCACTTGTTTGGAACAATCTTCAGCAATAATTGAAACTGAGCAATCTCATTCCTCTGCATGTTTTTAAAGCTAGGCTAAATTAAATGCTTGCTGATACAATGGGCACTTGTAAATGTCTATAACTATGTATCCTGTAAATAATAATAATAATATAATGTATAATGTCCTTTATGGTTTTATGTTTCATGTGGAACCTATATGCTGCAGGTCTCCCTTGAAAAAGAGATCTATGATCTCAATGGGACCAATCTGGTTAAATAAAGGTTTGAAATGAAATGAAATGAAACAACGATCTCCGGTAGATACCATGGTAGATACCCACCGGTGCGCGAGCTCTCTCTCGCTCGCGCACGCACACAAAATAGCTCGTGCCACACACACACAGAGCAGAGCTTGAATGAAACACAGAGGGCCCTTCTCACTTCGCTTAAATGGATTCCTTGCATCCCTCACTTGCGTCGTTTCCCTGTGACTAGTCCCTCCCACCTGGGAAGCATGGAGAGACGCAATGAAGTGTAACAGAGTAACATGAAGTGAGATGTCTCACTATGGGATGCGCCTCATCGCGGAGCAAACAGAAGCATCAATCTCATTACGCCAATCCTGATTGGCTGGTGATCTTGCCGTCAACGTCAGGGGAAATCACCCCCTATAAGTAGCTTGCGCCACAACGCATGTGTCATTCAAAATAAGCACCTCTTCTCGCTTCACCATAGCAAGGAGGGCCGTCTGGTGAGACATCTCACTTCATGTTACTCTGAGTGCTGGGGTTACGTAAGTAACCTATAGTTCTCATTCATAACACTCCGTTCGATGTCTCACTATGGGATATTGTAGCTCCCGTATTGCCAGGCGAGCTTATCTCGAAAATCACCAAACCGACCAGAACTTTAACAGGTAGGGCTCCGACTCAACCAGGTGCCCAGCACTGCTTGAGTCAAAACTGAGAGTAGAATGTCCAGACTGTTAAAAGGCGGACAAAAGTGAGCAGCGAGTACCAGCTCGCCGCTTGCACCGATGTCTTGAAAGGGAGACATCCTGGACAGAGCCTAGGAAGCCGCCAGACCCTGAGTCAAGACAAAAAACTCGCGAACCTGAGGGTGCCTGCGAGCTCTGACTTGTATGGGCCCCACAGCAATTGCTTCCACACAACAGTGGGAGAGCCGTTGCTTAGTAATAGGCTTGCCCTTGTAAGGGATAGGGGGCTTGGTCATTATGACAAAGCACCCCCGATCATGGTACCGCTCACGGGCCAGGCCCATAGAGCCAAGCGCTCTGGGTGTGGGTGAAAGATCGCCCCCCCCCCGCTTGGGACAATATGTCCCTGCGTAGTGGGAGCTGCCAAGGCTGCCCGCACAGCAGCTGATATATCTCCGCTAGCCAGTACATAGCTGGCCAGTGTGGAGCTATCAGAATAAGTGTGTGGCGTTGCTCTCTCACTCTGGCCAGAGTTGGAGGTATCAGAGCCAGGGGTGGAAATGCGTACAGAAGGCCCGGGGGCCAATCCTGCGTGAGTGCATCCACGCCTAACGGTGCATTTAGATCACGCATCGAAAAGAACAGCCGACACTGAGCGTTGTCTTTTGATGCGAACAGATCCACCGCGGCTCTGCCGTAACGCACCCACAGCTGGCTCACAATCCTTGGATGTAGAGTCCAGTCTGCATAAAGTGGTGCACCTCTGAACAGTAGATCTGCCCCGAGGTTCATCACTCCCGGTACGTGCGTCTCTCTCAGAGAGAGGAGACGTCTACCGCTCCATAGGATAAGTTTGCGCGCCAGTGTGTGTAACTGGAGAGAACACAAACCCCCTTGGCGGTTAATATACGATATTGTGGTCGTATTGTCTGTCCTCACGAGGACGTGATGTCCCTTGAGGAAAGGCAGAAAGCGTATTAGGGTGAGAAACACCGCTAAAAGCTCCAGGTAATTTATGTGCGCCCGCTGGAGGTCTCTACTCCAGAGACCCCTCACCGGGCGACCTTCATAAATACCTCCTCAACCTGTCAGACATGCGTCCGTGGTGACCACTTTCCGTGAAAGGACAGCACCCATGGGCACACCTCGTACTAGAAAAGTCGGGTGCAGCCAGTGGCGCAGTGCCCTTACGCATCTCACAGTAACCATCACTCATGATTTAGGGTTTAGTTTTAGGGCGGCCACCCAGCGCTGAAACTCCCTCATGTGTAAGCGTCCCAGTCTTACAACCAGGATGGCTGATGCCATGAGCCCCAGCAATCGCAAGCATGATCTGAAAAGAACAGCTGGAAAAGAGCAAGACAAGCTCTGAAAGCTTTCACTCTTTCCGCTGACAAGCGAGCTGAAAAGGGCACCGAATTCAGGCGTAAACCCAGGAAGAGTATAGTCTGCGCGGGGCACAACATGCTCTTCTCTGTATTTATTACAAAACCCAGGTTGAGCAGGTGCTTAACGAGGACATTTGTCTGCGTAACAGCCTCCTGCTCCGACTGTGCGAGAAGCAGCCAGTCGTCCAGGTAGGTCGCCAGGCGAATGCCCTGTTGTCTCAACGGGGCTATCGCGGCTTCCGTACACCGTACAAACACTCTTGGACTGAAAGACAGGCCAAAGGGGAGTACTCTGTATTCATAACAGATCCCCTGAAATGCGAACCTCAAATATTTCCTGTGTGGATAATATACTGGGATGTGAAAATATGCATCTTTCAGGTCGACTGATGTAAACCAGTCATCTTTTCGCACAAGCCGCAGCAGAGATGTGTGAGTGAGCATTCTGAACTTATATTTGTATATTTGTATATTTGTTCAGAGCCCTTAAATCAAGTATTGGCCGAATTCCGTTCCCTCCCCGTTTGGGAACGAGGAAGTACTTGGAATAAAAGCCGCCCTGACTCTGCTCGGCGGATACAATAGATATAGCCCTCTTTTCTAGGAGCGAGAGAATCTCTTTCTCCAAAATGAGGGCTGACTCTCCTCGGGCCTGCGAGTGCAGAATGCCCGAGAAGCGAGGAGGGGTCACAGCAAACTGGAGTCTGTAGCCCCGTGTTACTGTCTTGAAAACCCAAGCGGATGATGTGAGCATCTCCCACTGCGTGCTCCTTAAAGCCAGTGAGGATGTCACATCTCCTCCTCTCTGAGTCTCTATTTGTTGTGTTATGGGGCCCTCTAGTGTCTGAACACAGTGGTGCCCCTTATCGACAATACCCACCGACACTGCGCATGCGCATGCCGGTGGTGCCCTTAAAGCCCCAACCGGCATTGCGCATGCGCTTGGCGGTGGTGCCTTCACAGACCCGTCAACAATCCGCCTTTTGAGAGATGCCGTAGCTGCTCTCAGAAGGGGAACAATTGGCGGGCTGTTTATTGGCTTTATTGATTTTCTTTTCATCATTTTTTTGAGCTGCGCCCTCGGCCTGAAGCCTGTATGCGTCAGCTGCAAATGTTTTATGACAGAATGATCAACCAATGTGTGACATGTGTTTGTGCGGACTTGA
Organism: Pseudochaenichthys georgianus; assembly: GCF_902827115.2. Taxonomy (NCBI): domain Eukaryota; kingdom Metazoa; phylum Chordata; class Actinopteri; order Perciformes; family Channichthyidae; genus Pseudochaenichthys; species Pseudochaenichthys georgianus. The sequence continues at coordinate 20,363,101 of NC_047505.1, forward strand.
GGATGCTGTTTAGGCATCTCTCGAGGCGGCGGGAACACATTCACGGAGGGGAGAAGGAGGGGCTGTCACGCCGCTCGTTTCTTCTTCCTCGACTGCTGGCCGAAATTCTGGGTTGGCTGAGCCTGAGCTGCAGCCGGAACCGGAGAGTTTCTAGGCCAGCCTGCCCTTGTCTCCAGCCTGGGCTGGGGACTCAGGGTGAGCTGCGACCTCTGTGTCTTCGGTGTTTTAAACCGAGCAGAGTTCGAGGCAGCTTGGGCAGAGGACTGCTGCTGCGAGAGCAGCGGCTGGACCCTACGAGGGAGGCAGAGGTGGAGTGCCTCGTCCTCCCTCTTCTTCGACTCGCACCTCCTTTACATGGAGGCGAGAGCAGAGCCGAAGATTCCCTCGGGAACGATGGGCATATCCAGCACATCCTCCTTTTCCCGGTCTGGGAGAGTGGTGAGGTTGAGCCATCTCGCTCTTTCCTGCACCACCATGATCCCAATTGCTTTGCCCGTGGCCTGGACGGCGCAGCGTTGGACACAGAGACAAATGTCCGTGACCGCTGCCATCTCGTCCAGAGTGGCTGCCCCCGGGTTACCCGACAGGTCCTCGCAGAGCTCCGCTTGGTAGGCGGTTAACAGCGAGGACACGTTCAGGGCCCTGGCGGACAACGCTGCCGCTTTGTAGGCCTTTTCAGTCACTGCTGACTGAAAACAGTCCGACTTTGCTGGCAGCGTGGGGTTCCTGCTAGGTGACGGGCCCACCTTTGGTAGAAGGTGAGCCGCTACCAGCGGTTCCATGGGCGGCATGCAGAGCAGACCGAGCTTCTCCATTCCGTCACAGTCTAGGGAGGAGGCACCCTGGATTGGGACCTTGTTGCTGAAGGGCCGGTCTCTCCACGAGACCGACACCTCATCCAACATCTCCGGGAAGACTGGAAGGAGTTGTCTCATTTTCCCCGCTGCTTGGGGAAGATGTTTTCCCTCGTAGCGGGACCTGGAGGTCTCCTTGGCCATTTCGGGCCACGGGACGTTGAGTCTGACCGCAGCGTGTTTACACACGGCCTGCAGGTCCATGCTCAGACCGGGCGAAGCTGGTGTGCTATCGCCCGGGAGAGCAGCACTTGCCTCAGGCTTTGCAGCCTGAGCCGGTGACATGAAGGTGTCCTCTTCCTGTTCATCCGATTCGGACAGGAGGAACGTCAGGGCGTCCTCCTCTTCGTCCTCCTCGTAGTCAGGCCCGAGGACATCCTCCGCGGGTGAGACCATGGTGAGGTCTAACCGGGAGCCCCAGCTTGGTGGAGTGCGAGAAACCGTTCCCGCATGTCTTGCCGTCACCGGGTCCCGGCCTGCCAGGGCGCAGTTTCTATAGCGATAGCAGATAGTGAGCCCCAGACCGACACGGAGAGGGGCTCACTCTCTGTGGCGGACGCCCCCGTGTCCTGACTGCCGGTCAGCGGGTCCATGGACATGGGGGGGTCCTGTTCCGACAGGCTAGCTTGTCGAGCTAACCTTCAGCGGAGGCTCTTAGCAGTGAAGCGGACGCAATGTCCGCATGAGCCGGGGTTGTCGATAGCGCCTCGGGCGTGTTCCAGCCCGAGGCAGGACGAAGAGACCTGGTGTGTGTCTGTGCCCGATATCTTCAACCCGCAGCCGCAGAGTCGAGCCACCGAGTCGAGCCACCGAGTCCCTGACTCCTCTGGTGTGAGGGAGAGGGACGTCCATCTTGGTCGCCTCGTGGCGTGGAGAGGGCCCGCTCTCGACAGGTGGGACGGGAGAAAAGATAAAACCACCTTGTCCTTAATGCGGAGATAAGGACAGTGTGGGTCTTTTATTCCCGGAGAATACTGACAATGTTTATTTATATTGCCCAATATCACAAATGTTACATTTGTCTCAGTGGTCTTCACAGTGTGTACAGAATATCAGTATGACAATACGACACCCTCTGTCCTTAGACCCTCACATCGTACAAGGAAAAACTTCCGAAGAAAACCCACAGTTTAAAGGGAAAAATGGGAGAAACCTCAGGGAGAGCAACAGAGGAGGGATCCCTCTCCCAGGACGGACAGACGTGCAATAGATGCCGTGTGTACATTGAAAAGATAATACATTTGCAACATAGGTAGTCCAAATGTTTGGAAATGCATGTGTGTATAATAGGAAGATGAATCCACGAGGATATCCATCCAGGACCGATGATCCAGGACCACAGCCACGACTCGCGATCCAGGGCTCGCGATCCAGGACACAGGACCGCAGGATCATCCATGACTCCGGATCCCTGGCGTATATAGACACCAAAAAGAAAGACATTTGGGGAAGCTGGGTTAATCGGAACATGAGAGTACACAGGTATAGACAGAGAGAAGGAAGAAGTAAGATGTCCCCCGACAAACTAAGCCTATATCAGCAAAACTAGGGGCTGAATCTAATCAGCCCTAACTATAAGCTTTATCAAAAAGGAAGGTCTTAAGTGCACTCTTAAAAACGGATAGGGTGTCTGCCGCCCGAACACAATTCGGTAGTATGCTCTTTAAATCCTTTCTTCCTCCGTGGAGAAGAGAAAAGAGAAAACTTCCTCGCTACCGTAGTGTCGGTAGAGAGGGAGCGAGCTAGCAACAGGTGTGCTGCTAGCTTAAAAAAATCAGACCTACCTTACTTTCTCGGGTAAGAGAAGGGCGAGGTCGATTTTAAATTCTAACAGCGTTAGTACTACCGTCTTGCTGCAAAGCAGAAGGAGTAGCCGGCGAGCGCCCGTCGACCGAAATGGGTATTTGGGTTCAGTCTGTGGACAGTGAAGCTTGCCCGGCTACTGTCGAGATGTGCTATGAAGCGAGAAGAGGTGTTTGAATGACGCATGCGTTGTGGCGCAAGCTACTTATAGCTTGCGCCAATCAGGATTGGCGTAATGAGATTGATGCTTCTGTTTGCTCCGCGATGAGGCGCATCCCATAGTGAGACATCGAACGGAGTGTTATGAATGAGAACTGTCCCCGTTATTTCCACACACACCCCCGCCTCTGTTAGTACACATTTACTGACACAAACATTTGTATCATCTGTTGTAGAACCAAATACATTAAATAAAATAAGAACTAATTCTCAAAAAAAAAGATAAACGCCATTCTTAAAATGTATAACGAAAAAAGCGATCATGAAAATGTTTACAATAAATGAAGAAAATTATTTTTGACCACTTTGTTGTTCAGATATATCACATATTTGTAACTAAATGAAACAAAACACAGTATTAACTGAGGAGTGACTCTCGTGAGGTTCATGTATTTTCTTCACTCCGCTGGGAAACTGCTCTCATGTCAAGAAGCATCAGATCAGTGCATGCGCTGCATCGTCCAATCAGTGAGCGATACACAGTAAGGTGGCGGGGCGAGTGTCTGAGGATTTCATCGAAGGATGGTCTGGTGGTTCCTCGGTTATAGCTCCTCCATTATCGCTCCTCGATGCTCGGTCCTCCGGCAAAAATAAGGCCATTGGGACGCTACTCAAGATGGCGCAGACAAATCAACTTCCGGTGAGACCGAGACCGAGGAAATGAAAAATAAGAGAAGTGAGAAGGGCCCAGAGACCCAGAAGTAAGCTACTTGTACTCACAAGGCCTATTATGTGCAGAATCCCTCTCGCTTTCAGTTGGTTTTGATTGAGTGTCCACACGTGGACGTTTAAGGACTAAAAAACGATCCATTTGTCACTTTGCTGTTAGCAAATAATTTGGGGCTCAGCTAACAGGAAGTCACTCAAGTGTCACAAAGTAATTTAGCCTATGGGTAGGGTATGTAGGAGCCATATGTTAAAATGTATATTTGAATATTATTATCATTTGTTGTTAGTGCTAGTATATAATTTATTGGAACCAGCCGTGTGAAATTATTAACGGCATAGACGACCGCAGACGTCAGCTGCTGGTGATTGAGGGGTGAGAAGGAGAAAGAAGCACCGAGCAACATAGTTTTTTGACCTGAGAGAATATAGCCGCGTTCACACCGCAGGACTTTCCCTGGTACTTTAGTTCTTTAGTTCCGTTAGTACCAATAATGTCGCGTTCACACCGCCGGGACTACTCAGTGCCGGGAACTCTTTTGGTACTTTTTAGTCGTTATGTCTTGACTGTGCAATAAAACAAACAAACTGGCGAAGCTTTATTTATTGTGTCCCACCCCAAATTTGCAGAATAGAAGAATGTGAGAGCAGACAGGTGTCGGTGGTTGAATTTATCAGAAACACAAGTTTTACACACATAAACACAAGTAATTTATCATGTCATTTGTTTTAGATAAATAAGGGAAAAACACCAAACAAGGGTTGATGTCCTTTTCCAAAATCAGCCTGAGGGGGTAATATATAATAAATACATAAAGATAAAGTCCATTGTTATAATGGGGTATTTTATTTGTAAATTACCCTTATGAACTCCATCATGTCTGAGGTCGGAAAGTAAACAAACGCCTCATACAGCGGATGGGCTTTATACCCCCTCCTCCCGTGTAGTTCTTCTTCTCTCGTTTTTTTTGTTGTACTCGCCGTGAAGTGGTTTTGCGGCCTGCCAGTAAACCCAGAGAAGAAGAAGACGAAGTGACGTCAGCGTAATCGTGCCTCAGGGAAAGTACTGCGGTGTGAATGCGATTGGCACTAGCCCCCTGGCGGATTTAGTGCCGTGGTACTTTAGTGGTACTTTAGTGCCGGCACTAAAGTACCGCAAGTCCTGCGGTGTGAAAGCGGCTTATGTGTTTGTACTTGATACCTTTTTGTGTAAGTAAAACACAAACTATCCTGAGACGTATTTTGTCCGAGTCAAGCTTATTTGCTATCTGTGAGCCGAATTTTGGATTACTGGAACTACATTTGTCAAAGAACTACGCTCTGGAGAAGCCGAGCTATGAAGGAGGGATTCCAGTGACGGCGTCGCATGAAAGGAGAAGATAAAGATTGCTCTTCCACACATGGAGATCGGCGCATTAAGTGGGACATCCGAGGAACAAAATACGGTGAAGTGGCCTGTTATGTTAATGTTTGAAGACGGATGGGAGATCGCTACACAGAAGCGGGATACTGAATGGATCAGCTGATTTCAACTACCAGCTGATTACCTTTGCTTTTCGTTTGTAAAATACATTTAAATAAGTTGTTCTTTAAGAAAGACAGTGCAACAAAGACATTTTCTATAAAAACGAAGCGTTTACTGTTGGACACCTTCAGTTGAGTTTAAGCACTGTATAAGTTTAATTTGAAAGAGCCATGGAAGAACTAACCGAAAGGAGCCACACGAGGGAGCTAAAGCCCACGGAAAAGGCCAAAGAGGGGAGGCTACACAGGCTAAATGGATTAAGGAGAGCGAAGCTGGGCCAGCTCAGCAAGAATGTTAATGAACTGAAACGTCTTAAAGAAAATGTTAGCAATGTGGATAAAGTGGAAGAAGAAATCCTGAATGAATTTGCTAAATTATATGGAGAGTTTAATGACATTAACAAAGAGTTTGTAACTCTCTTACCTGAAGAGGAGGTGTCTGAAGACCAGCAACACTGGTTTAATCCCAAATCAGCAAACATTGAACAGTTTGTACATATAACTGAAACATGGATTAAAGGAGTACGCGAAGGCACAAAAGAGGACCATGAAGAGGAAGCCTGCTCGTCTGAAGTAGATGATATCAGGCCTGAAGACAGCGCCTCCAGAGCCAGTAACCGTACAATGGCTTCCTCTACTGTTTCTTCTGCTCACAGGAGAGCCAAGGCTGAAAAGGCAGTACTGCTAGCTCGAGCAGCATCTTTAAAGAAAAAGCAGGCTCTTGAGATAGAAGAAGCCTCTCTAATACAGCAGCAAGCAAAGCTCAAAGCTCAAAGAGAACAATTAGAGATGGATGCAGCTGTAGCTGAATGTGATGCAAAGTTAATGGTGCATGACGGGTATGAAGACCAGCAGGATGGTATGAACAGCTACCTCAAACGCAGCCAACGTCATGGCAAGTCAGAGACATCTGGCACCGGATCCAGAACTGCTCCAAAACCAGCTAAATATGGTGAGAAACTTGCCTCAGCACACCTGCTAAAAGGAACTGTCATGCCACGCCCAACAGAGTCAAGCAGGTGGATGGACACGCAGGATGGAGCTCCTGATGCAGCACACGGACCGGGCCCCAGAGAAGGTCACCGTAGAGGAGAGGAGAGGGACAGCTATGATGTGATGCAGCGTCAAAGTCAGATTACAGAGATGCTGGTAAGGCAGCATAACCTGTCTTATCTTCCTAAACGAGACTTGCCTGTGTTCAAGGGAGACCCGCTCACCTACAAGTCCTTTAGAAGAGCCTTCAACCATGTCATCGACAGCAAGGCAGAGAGCAGCAGCGATAAATTGTACTACTTGGAACAGTTCACCGGAGGGGAACCTCAAGAGCTCGTCCGCAGTTGTGAGCACATGGCACCACAGAGAGGCTACAAAGAAGCCAGGGCTCTACTCCAGAAACATTATGGCGATGAACTTAAAATTGCTACCGCCTATATGGATAAAGCTCTAAAGTGGATGGAAAAAAGTAGAAAACATTACATTCAGTTATAACTGCCAACACAAACATTATTTACACTATTATGGCCCTTGTTAAAAAATGTTGTAATGTTAACTACTGTAAGTTGGTCGAACGAATGCCTCCTCATCCGGAAGCTGACCGAGCAGACCCGAGCAGCAGTCGAGAGGAGCCGAGCGCATCCGCGAAGCACACGTCAGAGTTCCCGTTAGCCGGCAAATCTAAATATCTTCGGTCAAAATAATTTCCCTTTAGAGCAATACCGCTTCAGTTGCGCCACTTATGTGACAGACAAGAAGAGTATGTGACAGACAATAATAGTCAACTCTAATGTCTAACACTTAATGTGGAGAAAGAGATGTCCTGTATGGGTTGATTGTGCGTTGATCTGTTGGTAATGCCTGGGGGTTCCGGTGGGCATGTAAACAAATGCATAATGCTGCGCTATACTTTGTGGCCTCATCCAGTTGCATAGCGACACTTATTGTGTAGTTGTCTTTTAATAAGCAGGTAGTCATATCATTCGCTAGAACTAGCTGGATCTGATCGATATGGACATAAACGCGAGTGAAGTCTAGTAAATTGTCGACAGGGGGGGTGTGCTAGTGACTTACCGCAGAGGTAGACATTAAGGGTAAAATTGACTTGTATTATCACTGGCCCCACCATTGTAACCACTGGCCCGGAGCATTCGTCCAAAAACAAATCGACTAATAATGAAGATAATTAACACATTTGTTGCAATAGTAATTTATGCACTAACTACATTACTACTTGTACTACAACATTTGAATAATCAGTTCTTCCTCATTTTCCTCAATTGTTCATATTTGGTTTATTAAAATAATGATATTGTGGTCATTGTTAAAAAATGTCTGCTATTATTATGAGATTATTATTTGTATAATGCACTTTCTGCCTTCCTGTCATTAGGAGTTAGACATGTAATGGCTATAGATTAGATTAGATCCTTCATTATCCTAAACTGCTGGGACATTTCGCAAATACCTTTATATTGTCTACTCTTCACTTACTTGTCAGCATAGGTCGGCATTGATGTACAGAGCCGACAGAAGACCTTGTTTATATTGGCATCATATTGAGAGGTGCAGCCAGTGACGCGTCCTCAAACCAGGAAGTAAGCTGCTGGTTCCCTCGACAAGGGTTTTGGAAAATAGCTGGAAATAAGGTCTGTGGAAAACAAACCTGTTTGATAAATGCACGTTTTGTTCAGCCGGATAATCTCCACATGTCTACCCTACTTTTATAATTTTCGAATCATAAATCTAATCGATAGATTATAAAAGGGTTTTAGGACGCGTCACTGCACCACTAGAACTCCATCGATCAAGCTGGCTGAAACTTTCTCTCCCTCTTCTTCTCATGATCCCTGTCACTCTCCTTTAACTCCTCCGGTGACTTTCTTTTATTTGAAGATTGTTTTTTGCCCGGCGCTTGGCCGGTTACCGCTGGTATTAAAAACATTTTGGCGAAATAGTGAAGGAGCGCGCTGCCGCTCACGGGAGCCTGCTCGCGCTGCACTCCGCAGCAAACAGCTGTTTGCTTTTCACCCAACAACGACAACCGACTCACGGAACGCTATGTTGTAGCGTTGATATACGAAACAATTTAACTAAATTGCTAGTCAAAATACCAATACCACAGGGCAGTCCTTAATGTCGAGCCCTGAGTCGAGTGCAATCCAGTGAGCTGGTTATTTTCTCAGGCGTGGACTTACTGCCCCTGCGAGATGGAGTTCATGACTTTATGAGCTGTTCATGAGCACTCATGAAACATTCATGAACAACTCATTATATGTTCACTTGTCATGTTCATGAACCAAAATTCAGACTTTTATGAGCAATTTATGAACTGTTCATGATCCAGCCAATCACACAATTATAAATAAAACCCCAAAAAGTGTGCATGAGTATTTCATGAACTTTTCATGACTATGAGCATTTCATGAATTTTGGATGATTGTGGCAAGTTCAGAATATTTATGAATATTCATGAGCATTTTATGAACTTTTGATGATCAGTGAGTGTGATGTTTTTAAAGACCTCTTGAATATTCATCTACTATTTGAACATTTCTTTCTTTTTTTAAACTTTTAATCTTAAAACAAAACAATAGTGAATTTGAAACTGAACATTATCTGTATTTATTTTGGTGACATTCATATCATTTTATGGTTTATCTATACTGTTTGAGAAGCAGTACGAGTAAGTAGCGCCAAGGTGGAACCTTTGGCAGGTGAGCGGTGACATCTGGGTTATTTTAGGGGGGACACTTCCGCCCCCTCCTCAGAAGCAATCCAGACGATCAACCGGATCCTGTGTATAATTATTGCTGCTCCACTTTTCTGTTTTCTACAGGTCAGTACATAATGAAAATGATCGATGTTAACTTGTGTGAATTAGATATGATGTTGGAGATGTTTAGGAGAGTGTGTCAGAAGGTTTTGAGCATGTTTGACATAGTAACGGTATTTTAAAAATACTAAACTGTCGGCAACAATAGATGCCATTTCCGCGGGCTTCAGCCGCGCCTGGGTAAATGTGACCTGAGCGAAGGCTCGCAGGCAGGTTAGCTGCTGCGCACGGGTAATATGTTTTGTTTACCTGAGTGAAGTCTTGCAGGCACATTGCCTTGTTTTTTGTTTATTAACATTGACAGTGTATTTTTGTGATCTCCATAATATGTTATATTTGGTAAAGATAGATATATTGATAGAAAGTATTATTTGATAGCGTAATGTGTTTATAGATAACAACCTGTCCTTCACTGCAAACATAGCTGCTACAACCCGCTGCTGCAGATACACGCTTTACAACATCAGGAGGATGCGTCCCCAGCTGACCCAGAAAGCGACGCAGGTTCTGGTCCAGGCTCTCATCGTCTCACGCCTAAACTACTGCAACTCCCTCCTGGCTGGTCTACCTGCATGTGCCATCCGACCTCTGCAGCTCATCCAGAATGCAGCGGCTCGTCTGGTCTTCAACCTTCCTAAATGTTCCCACACCACGCCGCTCCTCCGCTCCCTCCACTGGCTTCCGGTAACTGCTAGAATCCACTTCAAGACAATGGTACTTGCGTACCATGCTGCGAATGGATCTGGCCCTTCCTACATCCAGGACATGGTTAAACCGTACACCCCAGCACGTGCACTCCGCTCTGCATCAACCAAACGGCTCGCTGCACCCTCGCTGCGAAGGGGACCCAAGTTCCCATCAGCAGAAACACGTGGGTTTGCTATCCTGGCTCCAAAATGGTGGAATGAGCTCCCCATTGACATCAGGACAGCAGATAGCTTACACACCTTCCGGCGCAGACTGAAAACTCATCTCTTTCGACTCCACTTCGAGCAATAGAACTATTAACAAAGCACTTATGGACTGGCTTATCTAAAGCCAGTTGAGTAGCACTTGAAATGTTTTTGCTCTATGAAACCTGATGTACTTATATGATTGTATTTTGTTGGTCGAACGCACTTATTGTAAGTCGCTTTGGATAAAAGCAGCTAAATGCAATGTAATGTAATAATTTATATTGACTATGTTGAATTTCTCCTTGAGATACAGTAATTGACTGTGACAGACAGATAACTTAAATGGAGAAATGTGATGTTTGTAAAGTTCAGCTATTTGAACGTAACTGTGTACTTTGAATTTTGAATAAGAAGCATTCCAGACGATCAACCGGATCCTGTGTATAATTATTGCTGCTGCACTTTTCTGTTTTCTACAGAAATCATTTATTGTTGCAGTGGTACCCAAGCTTTTGGGACCCGTACCAACATTTTTTGTGCAGCTGAGTGTTAAGAACTGCTTCAAATAGTGATAGGATTAATTGTAGTGCTCCACCTGTATACATGTATGTTTGTTTGTTTGTTAATTTGAGTAAAGTTCCATTGTGATTGACATAATTGTTGTTTTCTATGGTTGCCAATTGACCCACAGTCAATGGTTCATGAACGGTTCATGAACAGTTCATAGCCAGCCATTGAATTATAGTCAGTGACTGTGTATGAACTGTTCATGAACGGTGCATGAAGTTGTTATGAACAATTCTTGAAATGTTCTTGGTTGAAAACTGAATATCCCTACACACTCACTGAAAACTCCATTTCATGAATTGTTCATGAACCATTCCAGCACAGGAGTTTCATGAGTAGTTCATGAACTGCCTTAGTGCCATTTAATGTTCATGTCACTTTCATGAACAGTTCATCAACTTTGTTATGAGCTGTTTATGAGCTGTTTATGAGCTGTTCATGAATATGGTTCACTGATATTTCATGAACTTTTCATGACAAGTTCATGAACAGTTCACTATCATCTCACTGGGGTTATCCTGGCCCTGAAACCAGTCATCTGGTTGAGTGTAGGTTGGGTCAGGGTGTGGTTCCTTGCACTCAGAGTTGGGCTAACGTCCACGCTAGCTGCTACATGCTTTGCATGTAGGTGATACTTTAGGCTTGATGTGCTGCGGTGATATGCAAATTCTTTTTTGCATAATTTGCACACAACCGTGCTCTTGTCGACGCTTCCATCCGTCCGTTTTTTAAAACAAAATGTCCCATCCACGGGGCCGACCAAAGCGGTCTCATCAGCTTGTTCGTTCATGTTTGACTATTGTTCACCGTGGTTTGTTGTTGTTTGAAGTCCCATGCTGAAGTCATGAACGTTAGTTCGTGCTCCAGTATAATCGGTACGCCTGAAACTCATCCAGTGAGAAACGTTCCGCTGTGCAAAAATAAGTGCGATTAAAATGCGTACATTTTTTTAACGCGTTCATTTTTGTGTAATTAATTAATCTTAATTAACGCGTTAAAGTCCCGGCCCTAGTTATTATGTATGACACCTCTATTAGGTTTTACCTTAAATTGTCCTTGGGCAGACACACACACCGCTAATATTGGGTATTTTATTGGGTTCGGGATTCCTATGGATGACTGCTTAGGAGAGAGCGCAGAGAAGCGTGTAAGACTGCGACTCCGCCTCCAGGGGCCTGTACTACGAAACTGGTTCAACCTAACCTGGATAATTGAGTTAGCCGGTTGGCCTAATCCAAAACATACGCGCTCTCGCTAAACGGTACTACGACGCGAGTTATCAAGTGGATCGCTCAAGCCAGCCGTGTCCTATCTAGTTAGGTGCGCGTTCACATGAAAGGGGTGGTATTTGGAGCATTCGACCAATCACAAACATGGAGAAGCATACTGACAGCGCAGCGTCATAGGCTACTTCCTGAATGAAAAGTCAACTATAAACATATAGTTCTTATATGAAGAAGTTAAACTTTAAACATCCATGACTTAAACACGTTATCCAGGATCAAAGCCACATAGCTGCACCTGCAAGGTGAATACAGCTGGTAAAAGAAAAAGTGTTTGAATGCATACATTAACAGGTTTATGATATCACTGCCCCGTCTAAAACACGAGTGGATCTGATTTTAATTACATTTGACTCGAGTGTTTCGTCAACTTAAAGAGCCTGTGACACGGTTTTCCCCCATCATCCAAACCCATCAATTTGAGTACATATTGTCCCCTTCAAAACCGTTACTGAACTGATTTTGGATATTTGTACTTTGATAACCATTAATCTGCCCTTCAATGTTGACAATTTTCTGGATCTTCTCGCGGATTCTTCAAGTCCCGCCAAATGATGGGTGACGTCATTGCGGGCACAGCGCTCCAGCTGCACCGTCCAGGATCCCAGCATCTGCATGTAAACCTTTATATATATACAGTCAGATGTAAACGCACGACGGCGCACACAACAGCAAGCTCAGACAGCGATGACAGGTTAATGTTGAACGTGTCTGAGAGCTCATATGAGGCTGAAGGATCGGTTTATGTTGTATCTGTTAGAAGTTTAGGAATGAGGTGCGTCAATATGGGCGATCATATGGTCATGTAGCCAGTGGGACTGGGACTGGGACTAAAAATCATCCCGGGACTCTCGACCGGCCCACTTCGGTACCGCTAGTAAATTGTCAACGGGGGGAGCGGGGGATGTAAAATACAAATATAATGTATAATGTCTGTGTCTTTGACATTAGCGCTGCTAGCCACCTGTGCCCTGTACTACGAAGCCAGTTCAACAGACCCTGGATATGTTTGAGTAACAAACAAACTAACAACAACAAACTAACAAACGAGATATCGCTAAGCGGTCCTACGACGCTGGTTATCAACTCGGTAAATCAAGCCAGGGTTTCTCTCTCCAGCTGAGAGCGCGTTCACGTCTAAGACACGAGTGGATCTGACTTTAATTACATTTGTCTCGAGTGTTTCGTCAACATAATGTGTTAAATAATACTTCTGCATACAGTCTGTGACACTGTGAGTGCTGCACGGCCAGATACGGCTCAGCTGACTCAGATAAGGAAATATATGATATATTATGATATTATATGATCGATGATCTGATTGATGATGTAATATGAATGATAAGTGCGACACGTCGGCGTCTTCTCTGCATACGGCAGTTTAAACTGTATTTCCTTTATCCTGTAATATGACTTGAGAGATTTAAACTCCGCACACTGAGTTGATCTCTTTTCTATAGATGCCAGAGGCGGGCAGCGTCAGGTAAAAAAAAGTTATTTAGCCTTCCCAAACCTGAGCCTCACGCGCCGCCTATGGGGGATGTGCTAGTTACTTATCCGACCGGCCCACTTCGGTACCGGCCCATCGGGATTCGTCCCGATGGCCAGTCCGCCACTGCACCCAGCCCACGTAAACTGTCAACGGGGGGAGCCTCGCTGCGGGGAAACGGTGGACCTAGTGTCCCGATCGGAGTGGGAATAATAATAATAATCCGTGCATTTTATCCATTAATTTCCCCAACATTGTGGTAAAAAAACCACACGTTTAATCCACGTTGGTGTACTACAACTACAAAAAGCATCGGTTTGTTTTCTCATCAGGAAATGCAGACCGGCTCAAACAAACGATTTTTAATCATCATCCTCACTCATCATTTAATGTATCATATGTTCGCCGAATTGACATGAAAGCACTAATACATTTAGTTTCATCCACTTGAGTTTATAACCACAAAAATAATCGATTTGTTTTGATATCACATCCGACGGGAGGAAATTCAGCAGCTCTCACTCCCGATTTTTAATCCTAATGTAATCATCATCTTCACCACGATCATTTATGTTTATGTCGCCGAATTGACATGACAGCACTGACACATATGAATATACTGTAGTCAACTTCATTAAAACGTTATTAACCTGCCTAAACTCAGTAATTCACCATTTCTACGCATGACACAACACACTTTGTCCGTGTTTGGCTCTCGAAGCGTTCCCGCATTGACGTCACTTCCGGCTTCCCCCAAAACTTCAAAATGAGTCGAAGGAATTTCCCCGCGATGTTCGAAATTATTGATATTTAACGAAACGGTATCGCTTTTTCTTTTTTAAACTGACGGTTCGAGATTACTAGTAGCCCAATATTTCATTGCACAACAGTTGTTGGGATGGTGTCACAGGCTCTTTAATGTGTTGCTTAAAATAATACTTCTGCATACAGTATGTGACACTGTGAGTGTTGCACGGCCAGATACGGCTCAGCTGACTCAGATAAGGAAATATATGATACATTATGAAGTGATATGCCGCGGACTGTACTTAATGTTACTCTGATCTACTTATGTTGTGACTTTCTTAACGCTAATGTTATAATAGTCAGATTGCTCTGAAGATGGGAGGTGATATTCTATTAATGTTCACGTTCACACAGTCGGTGATTTTTGCCGGCCGTCTTTCCTGCAACGGCAGCTTTTCTGTATTTCCTTTCTCCTGTAATATGACTTGATCGCTTTAAACTCCGCACACTGAGCTCTGATTGGTCAGCAGGCGGTGTTTTCACTGAGTTAAGCTCTTAGCCTGCAACCTAACCTGGTCCCGACCAGGTTAGCCGCTAAGCATAAGTTACCATGGAGATCTAGCCTGCTAAAAAGAGAACCAGCTTCGTAGGACCGGAAAGGCGGAGTTTTCCCTGAATTTAGTCGGCTAAGCGAAAATCCTGCTTCGTAGTATACCCCCCTGGTCTCAACTCCAGTTTGTCATGGATTAAGTCCACAAAGCCCTGAAATGTTTGCCGAAATGAGATCTGCACCTTCCAAAGTAGGATGAATGCCGTCTCTCTTAATCAGACCAGGTTTTCCCCAGAAGGCTGTCCAATTATTTACGAAGCCCACATTGTTTGCTGGGTACCACCAAGACAACCAGCGCTGAAATGATGACATGCGGCTATACATGTCATCATTGATCAGATTGGGGAGGGGACCAGAGAAGATTACGGTGTCCGACATTGTTTTAGTATAACTACACACCGACTCCACATTAAGTTTGGTGCATTCTGATTGGCGTAAACGAACATCATTACCACCGACGTGAATAACAATCCTACTGTATTTACGTTTATTTTTAGCCAGCAGTTTAAGATGCGCCTCAACGTCGCCCGCTCTGGCCCCCGGAATGCATGTGACTGTGGAGGCTTCGGTCTCTAAATTCACGTGTCTCATAATAGAGCTACCAATAACCAGAGTTGGCTTCTCAGCGGGTGTCTCGCTGAGTGGGGAATATCTGTTAGATACGTGAACGGGTTGGTGGGGACCTGCGGGTTTCGTGTTATGCCCCTTCTGAACAGTCACCCAGCCTCCCTGCTGCTCGGGAGTTGCCGGGGGACGGCTAAGAGGAGCTACCTTTGGCCGGTCCGCACTGGCTAACATGGGCTTTACTTTAGCTGAGTTACTTTCTAAGATGCAGAGCCAGGCTTCTATGGCTATGATTCCCGCCTCCAACCTAACAACTATACTACATTTAACACATGTATCCTTACCAGTAAAGGAGGCCGGGAAGTAACCAAACATGAGACAGGAAGAGCAGGAAATAACACCCGAGGGTGGGGAAAGAGCCATGGCTAGCTATCAAGCTAAAGTAGCTACCGTTAGCAAACCCGAAAAGAGTGTAGGCAACTGTGGAGTTACAGTTACAGTCGCTAAGAGAAGGAGAGTTGTGAGTGCTTAAGCTGTAGTAACGTGTGATTACAACGTCAGGCAGTTGCCGTGATCAAGAGTTTTAAAACGATCGATTAAGTTAAGTTAATAAGCTATCAGCAACAGAACAGGCACACGGGATACCCGGAGATGACAACAACAACAACCACACACAACAGTTTCAACAGTTAAGGGGTCAAACACAGAGTCATATGTGATCCTTGACCCCAACTAAGAGGTGAAGTCGTGAAGACAAGCCGAGTTTAAAGTGGTAATCCACTATCCTGATCCCTACTTGAACCTTTAGTGACGCAGGGTCACTGCTGTTTTCGCTATCCTTACAAAAATGATAAGTCAGTTATAGTGACTGGAGGTGCTTTCTTGTGTGTGTGTGTGTGTGTGTGTGTGTGTGTGTGTGTGTGTGTGTGTGTGTGTGTGTGTGTGTGTGTTGTGTGTGTGTGGAAATCTGCTGAGGCAATTTTTTCGTAGCTGTTGTTAGCTTATTAGTTGACTATTTTTTGATAGATGCCAAGTCTTTATGGATTAGGTATTGGTATATTAATAATTTGCTTTCCTTTGAAATTGTAATTGTTTGTTAGGTTTTGTCTGCATAACAGAATTCAGGAAACTGGAATTCAGCCGTCAACAATTTTCCTTTTTTTACCTACAATTGTCCTACAGTGATGTGTAAAAAATATTTAAAAGTCGAATGTAATCGGTGGTTGCCACCTTAGTTTCAACGTGAGTATTTTCAACAAAACATGTTGTTTATTAAAATGAAGCAACGGTTGAAACGTTTTTATCAAAACACCAGTATTAGTAAATGTTTTAGTGAATCAAAGGGTTTATTGGATCCAAGTGTCAGGTACTAAGAGTTTTATATGTAAATGCTTGTCAAAAAGAGTTATACTGCGTTCAGACCGGACGCGATGCGATGTTTGGGGGCGGCGCGATTACATGTAAAGTCAATGCAGAGACGCGATCAGAGGCGAATTCGCTCCGACGGCGCGCATGAAGCGATGGACGCGGCGCGAATCACGCGATTGAGGCGATTGAAGGGGGCCGCGTCAAATGCGAGAGTTCAATTTTTTCAACACGGACGTCAAATTCACATGACGCGTTCTCGCGGAAGCCAATCAGCGGTGAGGATCTCAGCCTGCCGTCACTGACGTTCAACCAGAAAACATCAGCCATTAGCTGTTAGCAGTTCGTACACAGAGATCACAGCTCCTCATATCTGTTCAGAAACTGACAAAAGTTAAACAAGAACAAACCACAGACTGTCTGTGTCATGGCGAATACAGTCGCTGGTTTATTTATGAGTGTGGAGTGAGCATATACAACATTAGCTTAGCCTGGTCGACCCAATCTCCATTCAGAAAACAAGCATTTTAAAAGGTTTTTCGCCTGTCGTCTTGTCTGCAGACTTCATGGTTTTTACTAACCGGTATCAGTATGTTGTTACGTCGGCATCATTTAGAAACGTGTATTACAATTTAATCACGGTAAAATATGTTCATTTTGTTGTAGTTGTAGCTCCCGAGCCAGCGCGTCTTGTTTGAATGATGCGAGTAAACACAACTGGCAGCCGCGGTGAAACTCGAGCGACGAGAGCGATGCGATAGGAGCGTTTAGAGCAAAGCGAATATTCGCATCGCGGCCGGTGTGAACGTAGCATTAAGTGTGCATTTCAGATCAGTGTCAAATATATTTGTACACATTTGAATAGTAGGCAGGACAAGACACTGACTTATGTTTTTTCTTTTTATTAAACTTGAATTCATAGGTTTTAAACCCCTCCTTTAACAACAGCAAAGTAATCAAGTACAACAATATATATTTACACTTGCATCATAATCGTGCATCATTTTGGATTTATATCCAATTGACAGTTTGTATTTACATTCAGAATGCTGAATGCTGAATGCTTAAAAACAAAGCAACATTTTAAACAATTTTGTAGAAAAAACAAAAGGACAATGATAGAAACAATTATTTTCTTTTGACATATTAACCATTTATAACAAAAAGGCTGGACTAAGGTTAGCAGTGATATACTTTATGTAAATATGATCTGCGCCTTTAAAAATGTGATAAAATAATTTGAATCGTATTTTAAGAAAATATAAGACTTTCTATAATTATTTGTTTAATAGATTCAAGAGAGGATAAAGTAGTGTTTTTGTGCGTTAACACTGTTACAGTTCCACAAAAATGTTCAAGGGCTTTTGTTCCTATCGTTGGGCAGTTCTAAACAACTTATTTCAGTCTGTGATTATTCAACTGCATTTGCTGACCATGTATCCAAAGTGAGTCCAATGTTTCAGTTGTAAAATGTGTTGATGTGTTTTGGTAAAAGTCTGGTTTTTGTCCTTTGAATTAGTCCACATGATTAAGGCCCACAGTTTGTGCTCAGACACTTCAGAACTGTGCACTCCGCTGCTCCAGCACCCATCCTGCAGGGTTCATGTCTAACTGTAGCATGTTGAGCACCCAGGGGTCCAGCTGTGCGCCTCTAATAAACTCCTCCATGTTAATATGACCTAAGGAACAAAGTTGAAGAAGGATTTATGCTCTATGCTGAAGCACATTGTTATTCTACCTTATTTTTTCACAACAGCAGTCCTTGTTACATGATAAGGGATGCTTCATAAAATGCTTACCATCATTGTCGGTATCCACGGCTCGTAATAATCGATCCACGGCCTCGTCTACTGTAAGCTTAAAATCGTCCTCATCCTTCTTTGTGCCTTTCTTTATCTTATAGATGCTCTAGGTGGAAAGAAATAAACCAAAAGTTGTATTCAACTGAAAAAATAAGCACCCATAATAGCCCAGCTACTGCCCTAATGATGCAATAGTACCCTACATTTCCAATATTGAATTGAGTTTCTAGGATGATGTGTGATGACTTTACTGCAGCATGGTGTTCCCTTTTTAGTTTGAGCTATTTTTGATTCTGGGAAATATTTTACAATTGTAAACACTTGCATCATTTGTCATTTGTATGTATCTGTTTATACTCAAGATTGGAGGCAACACATTGACAGCCTTCAAACCAGTTCGCACATTTTTGGTTTTGTATTATGTTAGCCTTTTATATTAATCAGAGAATAGCATGTTTTAAAACAGTGCATATATATTTTATTATAATAAATACATATACCAGTTCACACTTGGACCTGAAACATCATGGTCTGGATAATCAGCTTCTCCATTAGAATGAACACTTTTCACATGTACTATCCCACCTGTAACTATAGCAGATTGCAGATACAATGGTGAGGCTAAACACCAACTGTTGAATTTAAATATTGTATATTACTTATTTCCATTAAAACGGATCTTGTCCTTCCAGAGAGGTGAGACGAAATCAATGTTAGATTATAGTGAATTTACCTAAGGTGTAAAAGCTACACATGAATAGGACATTTTGATTAGATTAAACTGAATTATCTTCAGACATGACATAGTAAAAAAGACCAGGTGTATATATCTACAATTATTAATAACTGAATTCCTTTGAGCTCTGTCAGAGGCCTGGTATTTTTCATTCTGACTCAGTCATAATAGTCTTAGTGGGACACAATGCTGTTGATACCTGCTAATTTCCTACAATGACAAAATAAAAAATTGCATACGTATATATAGTTTATTAGAATTATTAGGGATATGATAAAGTCCACAGAGCTGAACAGTAGAAAAGTCAAATATATAAATATTGGAAGTATCATATGAGTTCAAATCAATGATGTGCTCTTATTATCTGTTTTAAGTTTAGGCTTTAAACAAAATGCTGTTCAGAAGAGGAACCTTCTGTAAGGGAATCCCCTCTTTTGAGCTCAGTATTGCGGTTGCATCCAACACCCACAATACATGTTGTTGTATTTAAGTAGACTTACATTGATAATGGCTTTTAGTTCATCCCTGTCCACATAGCCATTGCAGTCTCGGTCGTACACCTTGAATGACCAGCGCAGTTTAGGCTCCAGTTCTCCCCGGAAAACAAGGTTCAGTGCTGCCACAAACTCAAGGAAATCAATTGTGTTGTCCTGAAAGGTACAGTAGGTTGAATGAGAACTATTGGGTTACATATTTCCATTTTGGTAAAGATGAACAATATGCCAGGCTCTTACAGCTATTATGGTCTCACCCTATTTCTGTCGAAAGCTCGAAACATGCTCTCCGCATAATCGGACGCTTCTCCTGTTGCTGCCACACCAAAGAAACTCTTGAACTCATGCAGAAAAAGTAGTCCACTTGGGCACTCCAACACAAACTTTTGATACATGTTCTGAATTATTTGGACATCAACATCCTTAGAGTTCTCTGTTTGCTGAATCTGCCCCATGGCGGGCCTGTATATCAGCAGACCATCGTCCTGAAACCTTTGGATGTACACTCCCCAGTCTGCAGTGGGTATCATACTCCTGGACTTTTTTTTTTTTTAACCCTCTTGAATCCCAATGCTCCTGTTTCCCAATGAGAGAGGTGATTAGTGCGGCTTTAGGATTACCACGGTATTATGTTGGTGGGGTTTCCTTTCTGAGTTAAATAGCAGGTACCTGTGCGTATAAGAAAACTTGTAGGAAGGTCAGGCATAATTCCAACAAGCAAAGGAAAAGGTATGTGTTCCAATAGTGTGGTGCACATTAAAAAAGCACACCAGCAATGTTAAAGGAAGGCAATACGTGGGACACTTGGAAGGTCAGCATTAATTCTGACATATATAGTTAATCCTTTTCTGGAAACATGGGGGAACCGCAACAAACTGTGAATCCTTGTAACATATATTCCCCTACTGAATACTGGAAAAACATGGCTCTTTAGCAAGTTGATGTTCCACTTTCTCAAATTTGAATGTCTGGTTTTCAGAGCTGGTCACTTTGTTTTAGTTTTTCATAAGAGTACAACTTTTGACATTACAAATAATAAGTGAATCCATTGGTAAAAAAGGAAAAAACAAACGTTCATTAATGCAGCTATAAAGGCAAAACATGCAATTTTTAGATATGTCTTTTATGATCTTCAGATATTTCGTCTAGCGCCACTTTTATGGTGACATATATGAATTTGAGTTGAATGCTTTAACAACTAATGGATACAAATTGCAATTCAGTTTGGAACATTTGACATGTCTGTAGACATAGATGTCGTCATGTTTAATATTAATCAAACTGACCTGCTGCATCACTTAATGCTATGACTCTGATTTAAAAAAGGTAACAACTAAATTGTATCCTGGCCTGTCCTGGAAACTCTATTTGCCAAATGGCTGGTTTCCAATTCCATTTCCATCTTTAATCAGTCACAGTGTCTCTCTGTACGACTAAAAGATACTAAGACGCTAAAGCGGTTTAGGTCAAGCTTACTTTGAATTGGTATATCAATCTCTTTAATTAGATTACATTAAGGAGACAAGATCCCTCAGGCTCCGTCAGTGTGTCCAAATAAACCATGGGGGCCCAATTAGTTTTAAAATAATTGATGGTTACTTGTTAGTTCCTGTTTATATTACTTAATGGTCCATCACACCTTATGATATGGTGCCAGTAACTACTCAGGACACAGTAACTGTCACCAAATGTGGTTATTAAGATGCTGAGTTGCACAAACCAAACCGTATCTGGCGCTTTTCAAAAAGACACTTTACAAAAGTCACACTTAACAATGAAGGTCACACAAAGAAAACGACAATTCAAAATTCAGATTGGCGGAGTTATGATGTGGGGGGTAAGAGTTCAATGGGAAAAAGCAAGTCTGAAGAGGTGGGTTTTGAGTGCTTGTTTGAAGGATGCTAGGGTGGTCCGGATCTTAGTCCTGGTGGGCTTTTGGGTGTTTGCATCTCCAGACCTGAGGCAGCGGGTGGGGATGTGACGGTGGAGGAGGTCAGAGAGATAGGGAGGGGCCAGGTAGTTGATGGCGTTGAAGGAGGGGAGTAGTATTTTTAATATATTCTGACTTTGACTGAGAGCAAATGGAGGTTATGAAGGACTGGAGTGATGTGGTCCGGCGACGGATGGAGGTGAGCAGATGGGCGGCAGAGTTCTGGACGTATTGCAGTTTTTGGTGAGTTTGTTTGGTAGAAAGTAAAGATTAGAAAGTAAAGACATGTTTCTTACTTACCATTTGTACTGTGTAATTCGTTTAGGATTGCTATCATGCTGATGTCTTATTGGCTGGTAGTCAGGACACAGTATTAATGGTGTGACCCTCGATACAATCCCTGAGAAGTCATTAGAGGTTTCTACTGTTAGATAATCCCACAACAGCAGGGCCACTCCGATTATGTCTTTTATCAACTTGTAAAGCACCTCTGATCATGATATGATGTGTTTCTGGCTCTTCACACTAATGTATTTGACATTTATAATATATTTAAGAATTTGAATAGAGGGATACAAAAGTTTGCATTCATACGGAATAAAATTATTGGTGGAAAGTTTTCTTTAGCAGATATATTGATCATACTGTGGATACTTCCAGTGTTTGTTATAAACACTGACTCAGGTTCGATCTGTATATCTTTTAGCCCTGAGATTGGTATGCTTCCTATCCCTAACACAAATAGACTGTAGCAGTAGAACATCTCAATCTAGGTAAGAATGACTTCTTTACCCCAATGTACCCATGTCACAAAGTGAGTTCATTCAAATCTCTTTGAAAAAAGCAGTCTCAAGCATCCCATTGACATGCATGGAAATGGTTAATTTTTTAACACATTTCCACTCCAATTATTTTGAAGGTCTTGTCATGTCAAGACTGAGTTTTTGTAATTTGGGTGAACATGTTTTTTTTTTTTTTTTATACTATACACATTAATGCAGCAATTGCATGTCGAACCACCTGTGGTCTTAAATAGATACCTTCAGGGTAGATCTTAAATAAGCAGCTCTGTCCTGGCAAAGTCAAATTCATCGGGGTTGTTCAACTAATTTGTTGAAGTTGCCGATGGAAAACATTTAAACCAGAAGAAATAAAACAAGATTGCTTTTGGACTGCAAAACAATATGTTTTTATAATGCACACCACTCGTGTTCGTATAGTTCAATTTTGTAATTGAGATTATTGTTTTTATAGGGACCATAGCAATGTATCACACCACAGCATGTAGCCTATATTTGTTTGCAATGATGGTTCCTACATGGGCCTTTAAAATAAAACATTTAATTTAATTTAAATTATATTTTGGTTGTTATCGGTTAAGTCAACATGTAACATTTCATGTAGCTGACATAGTTCCACAATATAAGTATTTCACATTTCTGGAATTTGTTTTCTAAATTATTTCTAGTCATACTTCCTATGGTTGATTCCATTTGTGTCTGGGTTCATGATTTGTTGGCACTGTGTCAATGATGTTTCGTCAACACATAAGGGAGACTGAGTCAAACTAACAAGATTAGGCTTTCAGTTGAGGGATTTTCCTCACAGGGGTCTGACTCTCACTTCTGCTGCTGATCTCATATGACCCTTCTATATAACCACTCATGCACAATGTGACGTTTTTACTTTTACGTAACTGATTTAATTAATGTTATTATTATTTTTCTGCATAAGGTAAACACTATTTAAAGATTGAAATGACTTCTACCTCCTGCTGAAGCAGAAAGGCAGGAACAGGTGTCCATCTAAAGCAGATTCACTTCTAATATGGCTCATATGCTTTGTATTTTTGTTAAAAGCTCATACTGTTTTCAAAAGTGATGGATAAGGGGAACATGTCAAGAATATTATAATAAGTCTTATTTGTAACCCTTCAAATTCAGTAACATTATCCTATATGTCTGTTTAGGACCAGTGCCAGACACACTTTATAGAGAATTAACGCCCTGCTTGAGATTTTCTCTTTTTATGATCATTCTTTTTGACATCATTATTGCCGTTTATTTAAAAAAAGTTACCACATAGATAGACAGGTTTTTTTTTTAAGGGGACATAATGATGCATTTATTCTTAAAAGCACAACATAAATTAACCATGTCCAATAATGTCCACTAGATGGCGATATTGGTTCAATGTTTATTTTAGTCTGAACACTTTGTGTTGCAGATTTAGGATTTTCATGTCTGAGGTTATTGGGAGGCTATTTAATCCAGAAATTAAAACATAACAACCATCCAAAGGCAAGCACCCATCATAATCACACTATTAAAAGTGGACATTTGTAATTCAGAATGTACAGTACTAATTAGTTGTTATTAATTGTCACATTATTGCTGTGAAAATACTCTCCTCCATCAGAAGCAGATGATAGAAATATATGTATTTATTAAGTCTTTCATATAATTCAACTGAAATTATATGGATATTACTTTCCAATGCAGTGATCAACATACCAATGAAAAATATTGAGCATGTTATCATAGTTCTTTCTCTGTCGCTTAACATTATTTCACATAATATAATATTCACTACTATATTGCCATACAAATTGATACATTCTGCAGTGTCATTGTCTCACTGCATTGTTTGAATTATTGATGATGATAGAAAGAAACAAAAAATGGCCCTTTTACCAAAGATATGTTCTATTTCTCATGTCCTCCTTCCACTCACTCCAAAATGATTTGTACAAAATACATCATGAGATGATACAGATCAAACACAATGCTGTAAGATGTGTATCACACAGCATATTAAATGAACATGGTATACCCTAGAGTTGCATCCATGCCCAAGCCCACTTTTTGAATCCCCTTGAAATATTCTGCATACTAAAACTCTACGACCTTGGTAGTTAAACAACGCTTCACATATGACCCTGATTTCAGTGATTGGATTTGGGCCTAAGGACCTGAGTTGCATGTCAAATATCTTTCTTGCCCTCTTCCCCTATATTAACATTTTTACTTTAAAATCTTACAAAAACAGCTAAAAAAAACTGTCCCTCAATGTCCACTCAGTAGCTGTACTGAAGCATACTCAGTGGATGGGGATTGCTCAGTTACCATTACTTGGCATAAGTATGGAACTTTGACGTGTGCTTATAGGGATATTTGATAAACAAAAATGTATTGCGTGCTTGAAAACATGTTAAAGGGGCCCTATTATACTATGTTCACGGTTAATTATTGTATTTTATGCCTCTTCTGTGACATGTTTATATGCTTTAATGTTCAAAAAGGTCTTTATTTTTCTCCTACTGCTTGTGCGGCATCACCTCTTTTCACCCTCTGTCTGAAACCAGAGCCCAGACTGCTGTGATTGGTTAGATGGTTGTATCAGTTGTGATTGGTCTATCTCTTAGAGATGTCCCGCCCCTTATCATAAACAATGTGTTGGAGCGCCAGCCAATAGATGCGTGAGTGTTACGTAGTTAGTTTGTTATGTTACCAAAGTAAACAAAGCACTACAATGGAGGCATTTCAGGCAGTCAATACAAATGTTATGACTTGGAACTGAAATCAAGCAGTGTTTTGCGAGTTTGCGGACACCCTAAGAGTCAGTTTAAGACTTTTTTCTAAACGCTGTTGAATTACAGATTATGATCACAACTGTATTTTAAATCCCTACGGCCGATATTTTTAAACAATATCATGTAAGCACTTGAATGTCTTCTGGGTGATGACCGAAGATCACATCAATGGCAGCACCAAAGCTCCATTCATCATACCTTTTTCATCTATTAGTCATATCTAGTAAGAGCTTTCTGTGCGTGCTTGTGTTATTTCCTCCATCTGTTACCATCTGTCAATAAACTGTAGGGGGAAGCTCTTTTTTTTCTTCCAAAGTTCAGATGACAAATAGCATGCTGCACATCTTTTTAATATAAATAACAAAGGCTTGTGTTCTTTAGAGCAATTCAGAGATATACCTATATGTATATTTGACATAAAGTTTGGTTTAATTTGTAAATATTTCACCGGTCCTTCTTTTAGGACAGATCTTGCCCTCCTGGGATAAGATAAATTATTTAGCTATCCTTTTAAAGAGCAATGCAGGAAGGTTGGGAAATGGTCTTTTGTTTTTGAAGGTTTCTTTTCAGAATTTCAAAGGCTTTTTATTAAAACTCAGATTATTCAAATTGTCTAAGAGAGCACTCACTGAATTGTAGCATCCTTTTCAGATATACTCCAAAACAAGTAGAGCCTCGAATCCTGAATTAAATCCATTCATATCAAGGTACTGTATGCAGAATGTAACACTCTAAAATATAAACATATTCAGCAACATAACTCATGATGTCATTTAGATTATTTTAGAGAAACCTCATTAAAAATGGCATTTCAAATGAATGCATATGTATGAAAGAATATATTTTCAAGATGGCTCCACAGGCAACCAAGCTCCTATTTGGTGGCTAAAGTACACTATTGGTGGCCAACATTTAAATGCATTACTGTTACATACATAATAGAATGGGATGTTGATGATCTTAATCATTTTCTCACATTTATTTTCAGGCAACATAGCTGCAAGGTGTGCATTTATGCACCGTTTTTGTAGTCTACTTTTCCCATGAATTGTGATGTGGTGCTTCCTAAAACTATCAATTCAGTTGAACAGCTATATCCAGTGGCGGCTGGTGGAAAATATGGTTAGTGGGGCTATGGAAATAGGGACCAAACCATACTAAGGCGTTCCGGGGGGATCCTCCCCCGGAAGACATTTTTGAGAAATGACCCCTTAAATTATCTGGTGATGTTAGAGGGTGGGGGGCAGTAGCGTGGCGTGGGGAAAAAAATAGGCGAAGCCAATAATACGTCCTTTCTTTTGGGTCGGGGGTGTGGTGGTCAATGTACTAACGTAACCAGATGAGTGATTACAGCACCCGGTATCATTTTACACACATTTGTATCAGAATATGAAACTTTTATTTCCAAAATCACACGATAAATACATTTGTGAAGCTTGTAAAGGGAAGAAGACAGCTCTCCCTCGCCACTCTGCTGTTCCCCTCCCTCCAAAAGTATGAATGTAAGGCGTAGTAATCATAGATAACACGGCAGGGTCCGTTACAGTTTGTTTTCATCTGGTTTCAAATAAGTCTTGGTTTTCAGAATATTAAACTTGTTTCGGCAAATTCAGATGATAAATACAACTTTGAAGCTTGTAACGGCAGAATTACAAGCGGAGAACGGAGTAACTGACATCACAGTGCAACAGCCGGTGTTTCTCGTGAGTGTTTTCCCCGGAAAACAAACACAATACACACAAACGCAAAAATAGAATGAGAATATGTTTCACATGTGACTTATTCAAATTGCGAGTGATTGAGTGACAGATGAAGGTTGTTTAGGAGAAAATGTCGGAGAAAAAAAACTTTGAGAGTGGTGCTCGGAAAAGGAAATTGTTGAGGGAAAAGGACTTTCGAGACAAGCAGCTATTACAAAAAATGCCGAAGTTTACAGGTTATTTTATCTACAGCAGGGGTGGGGAACCTCCGGCCTCCGAGCCATATATGGCCCGCGAGACAATTTGGTACGGCCCTCGAGGTAATTTATAAACACACGCAAAAAAGAAAAAAATGTAAGAAATCTAGACCGCAAAAAAATTAAACAAACGAATACCTGTTTTTCCTGGCCAAGGTCAGGGTCCTTGAACACAACACGAGCCTAACGTGTCATTACGTGGTATATGTCTCGACTGACAGGGTGCAGTTCTGACGGAGAGCACCAGAACGCCGTTCCAGCCATAAGGAGCCGTACACATGCCGCAGTTTTTGCGTGGCTGTGTCTTTAGTTGTAAACCCAGTGGCGATCTGTTCATCTGTCATACTGATCATACAGTCAATAACTTTGTTGTTATTAGCATCTGGTTAGCTAGCTATGCTAACGAATATAAGAAGCTTTTTCTACAACCAGTGAGGTAAAGGCACATCTTTATATGATCATTATAGTTATAAAAAAACAAGAGTATAAAATATACTATATGACAGTAAAAAAAAGTTGTTATTAATAAAGAAGGATACAGTTTGAAAGGAGAGTGATTTGTCATATATTCATAAAGAAAAATAAATCTGCTTCCAGTTCTGTTTCATCTGGGTGTTGAGAGATGTATCCATAGATCTCCTAATTTTGCTCTCAAAGTGCACCAGATTGATGCTTTTAACTTCAACATTTAAAAAACAATCTTCCCGGGGGAGCATGCCCCCCGGACCCCCCTAGAGGAGGTTAGGTACCCCCCCCCCACTTAAATCATGTTCACATGGACAGGAAACTAAATACATTTGCACACATCTTGTGTCCATATCTTTCTGTTTTGGTGGTCACGCCGCACCGTGCACGTGCATGCATACGCGAGTCATGGTGAGATATCTGGATTAAGAGGTTGCTTTTTCTTTGCACAGAATGAAATGAATGGGCTGTGATTTTAGTTTTTTTAAGCAGAGGTCAATCATTTGTACGGCTCCTCTGATGATATTGTAAACATTGAAATGGCCCTTGAGAGGAAAAAGGTTCCCCACCCCTGATCTACAGGATGAGGAGGAAGGACAGATTAGTTCTGTACCGAGCGGCAGCGGTGCCGGCCTCGGAGCCAAGTAGGCCGTCTGGTTCTGATAGCGATGGAGTAGTGGGAGAGGAAAAACAGACAGGAGGGACATTATCTGTTGGAGGAGATGGAGAGGATGACGAGGACTTGCTACGTGGAGGGGAGCCAACGGCAACCGGACAAATACATGAGGGAGGCCCGATACGTCACTCACCTGGAGGCGAGGACCAGGCGCGCGTAGAGTAGAGTGGAGAAGTGCGATCACAGAGCCTGCCGAGGCTATAAATGACTTTGATTTGTTGTTTAAATAGGGGGCCTACAAAACAAAAACAAAAAATCAGCCCCAGGGCCTGATGGCAGGTTAAGGCGGGCTTGCTTCTATCGATTAGATTTATGATTAGAACATTATAAAAGTAGGGTAGACATGTGGATATTATCCGACTGAACAAAACTTGCATTTATCTAACAGGTTCGTTTTCCACTGACCTTATTTCGAGGTATTTTCCTAAATCCTATGGAGAAATCCCATTGCTTTTTTGTCGAGGGAAACCAAGAGCAGCTTACTTCCGGATTTTAGGATGCGTCACTGCAACACTAAGTTTATGCGATTTGATTGGTTTGTGAGGCAAGGGAAGCCAGCCGCCTCTGGCTTCCCTTGGCATGGCCCTGACCAATCACAGGTTGGCAGGGGCATCACGTGAGCCTCATCTGATTGGTCAATCCCTCCATTTTATTTCACCAAGGGAAGCCAGATTCGGCTGGCCTCCTCTCGCAACAGTGAGTGCAATCTACTGTTTCACCATAACATCTAGAGAGGCGCTGTTTGTTTCACTCTTTGTAAAATACTCAATGAGAATGGGGGAGAGACGGGCCGGCAGCAACACACAGCAAAGGAGAATTATCGAAACAAAACAAAGTGTTTTTATTTATTTATTTAAATTATAACTACAATCCGAAAAAACAGGGGAAGCCTGGCTTCCCTTGGCCTCCGGGAGAAAACGCCACTGGTGGGGGGAGGACAAATTGAGGCTTAAAAATACGAGATAATCCATAATCTTCAGTGTGGTTAGCTATGAATCTTCCAAAACTGTGCAACAGTACAGTAGGCCCACACAAACTGCAGAACACTGGTGCTTTGGGAACACTCAAATGATTTAATTCCCATTTAAAATCAGGACACTAAATACGAACATTGTGTGTGTGTGTGTGTGTGTGTGTGTGTGTGTGTGTGTGTGTGTGTGTGTGTGTGTGTGTGTGTGTGTGTGTGTGTGTGTGTGTGTGTGTGTGTGTGTGTGTGTGGTGTTTGTGTGTGTATGTGTTGCCGAGTGGAAACAGTCCTGAGTAAATCTGATTTAGTCAGAAATCGGGAGAAATGCGGGAGAAATATGACCCGGCCTGGGAGGAAACCGCGAGAGGGCAATGAAATCGGGAGTCTCCCGCGAAAATCGGGAGGGTTGGCGAGTGTGAGCGTCACCTTGGATACGAGTCCAAACAACTCACAGACACACAGGCCAGGGCGCTGACACGGCGCCCTTTGAGCATCAGATCTGACGACGCTGAGTGGCTGAAATTATGTTTCGGCGGCATAGTATACAGATAGCAACAGTCAGCTTGTTGGCTGCTGCTGCTCTGGCTGAGGGCTCCTTTCTACCGCCCGGACGAGAGAGGGTAATGATACACGCTTACTTATCAGTAACTTTAGATATCGTAAAACAATTTTAAATGAGATTTTATTGTAGATTATACATTTTACTGATACCAATTATATAATATTTACCTTGTTCATTCAAAAATAAAAAAATATATTTTTAAATATATTTATTTATTTATTTTTAATCAAAACATGTGGGAAGAGGGTGGGCGGCGCCCCTAGCGCCCCTTTGGGCCGGCC
The DNA here is from genome assembly GCF_902827115.2 of Pseudochaenichthys georgianus. NCBI lineage: Eukaryota > Metazoa > Chordata > Actinopteri > Perciformes > Channichthyidae > Pseudochaenichthys > Pseudochaenichthys georgianus. Next base: position 20,392,979 of record NC_047505.1, read on the forward strand.
ACCACTGGCTATATCTATTGGCTTGTTAGGAATTGGTAACACAATCCACAATTACATGTGTCCTATTATAGCTACTTTAACTCCTGCTTCCAATCCATCCTACATTTTCATCACAGTTTTGGTCTGGTTCTTCTTTGAGGATTGTGTTAGCATTAGCAGAGTAGGCTTAGTAAACCCATACTTTGTATCCTTCTAATGTACCAAACTTGCATTGAGTTTGTGACTCCATCAAGTATGAGCATGACAATGACAGACTGGTACTGGTGTAGCTTGGGAGAACTGAGACCTGGAAAGGCCAAGCAACATGAGCATAGCAAATGTTAGCTTGTGAACATAGCACCGAAAAATAAAACGGAGCTAGCCGTCAGCAGTGGCGACAGAAACATGAGTTCTATTAAATACACCTATTGCTTCGGGATTGCTGGTTGTATCAAAAGCACATTTTAAGCCACAACATACTGTAAAGAGTACAGAAATGTATTAATTGAAGCAGACAATTTAAATAATCTTACATATCTTTAGAGAATATAATTTTAGGCCCATTTAATATAATCGTCCTTGAAACTGACATCAGACATTTTTAAAGAACAGGTCTTTAAATCTCCCTGGTTCAAACTTGAGAGGATTGAGAAGAAGACTGCTAATTATATTTATTGTTTGATTTCAATAGAGATCAATTACATTTCTCAGTGTATCGCCAGTTTCATCCATCATTTCATGAGACAAAATCAAGGTCGACGAATTGTTCTCTTCCTTTCTCTTCTAGCTTTTCATGATGAACAGTCTATAGAGGTCAATGATCACCACAGCTTGTGTTGAAAATGAAAGAATAGCACAGATGATAGAGCAAACTATTGATAATTTCTCTCTGCACAAGGTTCCGTCAACATATGTTCCTAATGCTCCCTTATTCTTTTCTAAGTGACACACACAGGCAAACACACCAAGGTGGAGGAGGTCCTTTTGTCCTTTCCCCATTCTATCACATCACCATTTGTCTTGTGCAATAACCAGCAGTCAGAGGGTGACATTGAACAATATACTTATTCACTTCAGGCTTTATTAAATCCCCTACCAAGATAGCTTGTGTAATGTAAGTTAATATAACATTTCTAATCAACATTTAAAAAAAAGTTTGAATGTATAAATGACATGCTCATAATACGTAAAAGCACTCGGAAGCCTCAGAGTGTAGGCTTTTATCAACAAATTGGTCTCCCAGTTGGCCAGCACTGACTGTGAAATACATACATCATATTTATACAAAGACATTCAAATTGTGACCTTAGGGGGTAAAAAGGTCATGGGGTATTAAAAAAAATCTATGGATTACTTCTCGAAGGCCAATGAATGGACACATTAAGTTGTATGTCTCTGTGAGTAATGCATCTGGGAAATATGTTCATAAAAAAGATGCCGTTGGGAGAAGAGGAGAGGTTATAATGCAGTGGCGAACCATCAGGGCCTTCAAGGTATTCAGAGAATACTCTGGAACACTCAGATAAAACAAACAAAAAATCGATTTAATTATATAAATAAAATGTATATAAAATGAATAAATGAGAATCGTATCCGTGTTGTTGATCTGTAATATTACAGTGTTACGTTGATTTGTTTGTCCTTCTCGGACCATGCACTAAGCATTTCAGTAGAAAAGAAAGCAACCAATCAGATCTTGTTCTGGGTCTCTGGGTAGAATATCCTTCAACCAAGGTATTCTACATTCTACATCCTTGATCGAATGCCCTGGCCGTTGCACTGAATGAGAGCGTACGTTTGGACTGACAGTTTGATCAACCAATCATATATTGATTTGTAGCCAATGGGTGTATTCTTTCAGAGTTCCCCTCGGTTCCAGGGTACTCTCGAACAGTGATTCTCAAACTTTTTTCAATCATGTACCCCCTTTGAAAAAAAATGCAGCCAAGTACCCCCTGATCAACACAAAAACAATTTGGTAAGGACAAAATACCTATATAAAGAGGTACAGTACAGCACTGCAACATCAGTGTCTGATTTATTAAAACAACAACCTTGTAACTGAGAAACACTTAAATGCTACATTTCAAATGTTTACAATCCATCACTAAACTCATGGCAAACCAATTTTAACATCATGCAATAACACTAAGACGACATTAGTTGCATTGAGCTGATCTTTTTAATAAGTTGTACTTACAATTTAGTGAGAAACATGGGCTTGTGCTTCACTGAGGATCTTTGTTATTGTCAGTGACAGGAAGGCCACTGCAGTTATTACACTTCGCTTTTTGAAATATGTGTAACTCTGTTAATATAAAACCCACACTGCTCAAACTTCCTTACTTTTCCTAAAATTGGTATTTTTTTTTTCTTTTCATTAACATAAAAATAAATCTCACGTACCCCCTGCAGTATTCCAACGTACCCCTAGGGGTCCGCGTACCCCCATTTGAGAACCACTGCTCGAGAAGGCCCGCTAGTTAACTGGTTCGAGGCAGAGGATCTAGATGAATGCGACGAAGCAATTCATGCCATTTTATTGTTTTTAACGTTGAAATGACAAGTGCAACAGGTGAAGATGAAGGTGTTGCGGAATTGTTGTGAGTACCCTTTTCAAGACGACAATTCAGTGAAAAGACGGACATTATAATGCCGCGGAGGGGCGGTGGCGGGAGGTGGGTGCGTCTACAGAAGGTCCAGTTGTGATGGCCACGGTTCGCCACTGTTATAATGTCACAAAACTCAAATTGAATTGTTCACTATACGACAGAGGTGGGGACTCGAGTCACATGACTTGGCTCGAGTCGCATATTTTTTGACTTGAGACTTGCTTGACTAACATTGATAAAATACTTGACTTGGACTTGGTATTCATGACTTGAGACTTGACTTAAGCTTGAGATAGATGACTTGAAAGGACTTGACTGTTTAAAATTAAATATTTGCGTTTGTTTTTGTAGTGAGAAATTACGTTTAGTTTTTTCGAAAAACGTGATTATAGTGCCATGCGCGCAAACCTGGCAACCCACTAGAAGGCAGGAGTCTCAGTTAACATGGCTGCGGCTAGCTTTACTCCAAAAATGGTGAAGTTTGGATTCAAGGATTATTTTGTCGATGACGGTAATAAGAAGAGAACAGCGGTATGCAGGGTCTGCAGCATAAAGATCAGTGACACGACCAACATAACATCCAACTAAATTCGTCACTACAAAAAAAAACACAGAGAAAGATGCGTGCATGTGTTGTGTTAGCTGGAAAGCTAACGTTAAGTTTAAGTTACGTTAGACTTGGTTTCAAATCAAGGGCGCCAGAAGTGGGGGGGCCAGGGGGCCATTGGCCCCCCCACTTTACGGCCCTGTCCCACATTTTCGCAGCAGCGGATGCCGCGGAACACTATACACATCCCGTTTCAATAACTCCCCTCTACTCTAAAGTCGCATCTAAAAAGAACGCCATCTGATCTAGCTGTGTATATTTTGTTATTTTTTATTGTTATATTCAATCTCATTAGTTACAGGCATTTTTGAAGCTTGTAAAGAGAAGAACACAGCTCGCCTCTCACTCGCCACTCTGCTCTTCCACAGCGCTGCTTCCCCTCCCTCCGCTGACATTATGAATGTAAGGCATAGTAATCATAGATAACACCGCATGGTCCGTTACAGTTTGTTTTCATCTGATTTCAAATAAACAAAGTCTTGGCTTTCAGAATATTAAACTTGTTTCGGCAAATTCAGATGATAAATACAGCTTTGAAGCTTGTAACGGCATAATTACAAGCGTAGAACGGAGTAACTTGACGTCACAGCAAGCATAACAACAGCCGGTGTTTCTCCTGAGAGTTTTCCCCGGGAAACAAACGCACAAACACACACACACGTATACCCACACGCACATATCTTCCCTCTGTACTACTTTGATCATTTGCTCCGCTAATAATCAATCCGATCGATCCAGAGAAGAGGAAACTTTAAAAGGCCTTTTTCTCAAAATGATGACTCGGTGACAGTCATTATATAATGTGACATATTTTGCTTAATATAGTACAAAAACAATCCTGATATCATTAGAAAGCTAGGAATCTCCTCTTTCCAACAGTGTATACAACTCAAAATGTGTCTTCGGATCAATGCGACTGATTTCGATGGAGCAGCAGGTCACTTTGCATTAGGTAATATACAGCAGGCAGACATAACAGGAAGAATATGTACATTTTAATCCAATCAAATAGGACATTGTCACACCATTCAAATGTATCCATGTAAATTACAACCAATAAAAAAGCTTAGATGTGTTTATTTGTTACGTTGTTTACGTTATGTGTTACGTTGTTCAGTGTGTGTCAGCTGTTAACCTAGATAGATAAACTTGCAAACATGTCAGAAAACTAGTGTTAGAAAACTAGCATTAGAAAACAAAATACAGTCAAACTAAGCTGAAATTCAACAACTTGAATGTCACATCCCTGACATCCACAACTCCGGAGCCTGGTCCTTCAAACATATAACCAGCGCAGCCAGATGAACCCAAAGCAGCAGCTCTGCGGCCGCAGAGACTGTCAAAACCGCAGCCGCCGGCATCGTTGAACCGAAACAGGCTGGTTCCGACTGCATGGAGGTTTGTTGTCGGGACATTGTGACGGGCAAATAAAAGCTTATTTGGGCAAAGAGAAAGGTACTTCAATGCAGAATGGTACAACAAAAGAGAGTGGTTAATTATTTGCAAAACCACTAAACGAGCCTTCTGTGAAATATGCAGATTTGCTGCTGTCAAACGGCTTGTAACTTTCTCCAAATGTGGAGATGACAGCTTTGTAAATACCGAGTTAATAACTGGAACTTTTCACAGAGCTTACTTCAGTCAAACACCAGTCAACATTCAGCTTGTCAAACGAGAGCGTAGCAGGAAAAAATAAGAGATGGAATGAGCAACTGCGCTGTCATATGTGTGGGCTGGTCTGTATAGTTTAATTTACAGGAAAGGAGTGAGCAGAGGGTTGAGTTGTCCATTCTTGTTCTGTTTTCTCTGACTATCTTCCTCCTGAAGACCCTCTCAGACTTTCATTTGCTCGCTCTACTAAAGAGACACGTTACCATGGAAACCAAACAATGGTGTAGATGTATTGAAGTCCGAGTGGAAACAGTAACATTTGGTACATTATGTTAGAATGAAACAAATCAGATTTAGTCAGAAATCGGGAGAAATGCGGGAGAAATATGACCCCGGGAAGAAAACGGGAGTAGGCCTATCCCGCGAAAATCGGGAGGGTTGGAAAGTAGGCTATTGTGGTGACACGTTATGGGACATAATTCACCTCTCTTATTGTGTTGCCACACGGACCCTTTAGTGGGAACACCTGGAGAGTTAGCCTCCATTCCTGCTAGCTCGTCAAGCAGAGCAGTTGATGTGTTAACCTCTCTGTGATTAATGGATAATAAAGAGTGGAACTCCGTTCTGAATACACCGCCTCCGACTCCCTTTTCCTGGCGCTACACTGGTGACCCTGACGTTTCCGAGAAAGTTTCCGGAAAATTAACGAGCATGGCTGAACGCGATGTGTTCGTAAAGCTGCCGGAATTCTGGGAGCACGCCGCGGAGGCATGGTTCGCACATGTGGAGGCGCACTTCGCCTGCCGACAGGTCCGTGACGGGGACCTGAAATACTACCATGTGGTAGCAGCGCTGGGCTGCTCTACGTCGTCCAGGTTGGTGGGATTCATCGCAGCCCCCCCACATCATGGCAAATATGAGGCGATTAAGGCCCTTCTCCTTAAAACATTTAGCTTATCTGCTAAGGAGAGGGCCCGCCAGTTACTTGACATTCAAGGCCTGGGAGACAGCAAGCCATCTCAGCTAATGGAGAAAATGCTAAATCTGCTAGGGGGGGAAGATCCCCGGATTTTATTCACGGAGATTTTCCTGCGTCACTTGCCTCCCCGGGTCCAGACGGCGCTGGCCAACACGCCTGTCACGGAGCCGCGTGCCTTGGCTGAGGAAGCGGATAGTTTTTTCCTGGCTACACAACAGCCCGGTGCAGAGACGTTAGCCGCGACGCGCAGCAGCCCATCTGCAGTCAAGACAGCATGGCGGGGGCCGGACACGGCTGTGGCAAGCCGGCGTGGAGACACCGGAGAGTGCTCTTACCACGCACGTTTCGGGACAAGGGCGAAGAGATGCATCGCTCCGTGCAGCTACAAACCCCCGGGAAACGGAGGGGCCGGCGCTCGGTAGTGGCCCTGAGTGTCGGCGGCACGTGCAGGCTCCTCTTCGTCAGCGACAGCGTTTCGGGGAGCCTGTTTCTGTGTGACACGGGCGCTCAACGGAGCGTAGTTCCAGCGTCGAGTGAAGACGTCGCCCGTGGGGGGCACGGACCGCGATTGACGACGGCTAACGGCGGTCCCATTCGCACGTACGGCGTGAGGCCTATGTGTTTGTGCATCGGAGGACAGCGTTTCAGCTGGGATTTCGTGACAGCGGACATTTCTTTTCCCCTCCTCGGAGCGGAATTTTTGTGTGCTCATGGACTCTTAGTGGACGTTAAGAATAGGCGTTTGATTGATGCCTTGACGTTTTCTTCCCTCGTGTGCACACTTGGCAGCGCAGCGTACGACGGGCTGTCGGGCTCGCTGTCAGGGGCAGACACGTTTCTCAGACTGTTGGCCGAGTTTCCAGACCTGTCGCTGCCCACCTTCTCTGCGCTTACCACTAAGCATGGCGTGGAGCACCACGTCACTACCGAGGGGCCTCCTGTCTACGCCAGGGCCCGGCGGTTGAACCCTTCTAAGCTGGCTGTGGCGAGGGCGGAGTTTGCAACCATGGAGCGCCTGGGCATTGTCCGCCGCTCTGACAGTCCTTGGGCTTCCCCCCTGCACGTCGTCCCCAAACCGAACGGCGGGTTCCGCCCGTGCGGGGATTACCGCCGACTCAACGACGCCACTACGCCTGACCGCTATCCGGTGCCGCACATTCAGGACTTTTCGGCTCATCTGGCCGGTACGGGGGTGTTTTCCAAGGTGGACCTGGTGCGTGGATACCACCAGGTGCCCATGCACCCCCTGGACATTCCCAAGACGGCAGTGATAACACCTTTTGGACTTTTTGAGTTCCTGCGGATGCCTTTTGGACTCAAGAATGTCGCTCAGATGTTCCAGCGCCTGATGGATTCGGTACTGCGGGACCTGCCGTTTGTGTTTGTCTACCTCGACGACATACTCGTCGCCAGCGCTTCAGTGCAGGAGCACCTGTCCCACCTCCGAGCCCTTTTCACACGGCTCAACGAACACGGATTAATCATCAATCCGGCAAAGTGCCAGTTCGGGGTGTCGGACATCGATTTCCTGGGGCACCGCGTCACCAAGGGCGGTGCGACACCTCTGCCAGCGAAGGTGGAGGCTGTTGCGGCTTTTCCTCGCCCGCTCACAGCCCGGTCGCTCCGTGAGTTTCTGGGGATGGTGACCTTCTACCACCGTTTCATCGCCCGGGCCGCACACATCATGCGGCCGCTGTATGAAGCGTTGAAAGGCAAGACCCCCGTCCAGGCGATCGACTGGACAGCAGAGGCGGACGGCGCTTTTGCTGAGGTCAAGACCGCGTTGGCTCAGGCGGCTTTGCTGGCACACCCATCATCTACGGCTCCCATCTCCATCACCACGGACGCGTCGGACTACGCGGTCGGCGCAGTGCACGAGCAGTGGGTGGAGGGCGCTTGGCAGCCGCTCGCCTTTTTCAGCCGCCAGCTGACGCCCAGAGAACGCAGGTACAGCGCCTTTGACCGAGAGCTCCTTGGACTTTATTTGGCCGTGCGGCACTTCCGTTTCATGCTGGAAGGCCGTGAATTTACGGCGTTTGTCGACCACAAGCCGCTCACCTTCGCCATGTCAAAAGTGGCGGAGCCTTGGTCGGCACGTCAGCAGCGGCAGCTTTCCTACATATCAGAGTTCACTACGGACATTAAGCACGTGGCTGGCAAGTCGAACCTGGTTGCTGATTGCCTCTCCAGAGTCGTCATCGGTGCCGTCCAGTTGGGCCTGGACTATACTCGCATGACGGCGGACCAGGTCACAGATCCCGGCGTCCAGGCTCTGAAGGTGGAGGGCGCGGGGCTGCGCTTGGAGGACGTAGTGTTCGGCGACGCGGGCATTACCCTCCTGTGTGACGTTTCCACGGGCCTGGCGCGGCCTGTCGTCCCTGCCAGCTGGAGGCGCTCTGTGTTCGAAGCGGTGCACGGCCTATCACACCCCGGCGTTAAACCTTCGGTGCGCTTGGTGGCCGCGAAGTTCGTCTGGCATGGGCTGAAAAAGGATGTGAGGATTTGGGCCAGGGAGTGCGTGGCTTGTCAACGCGCTAAGGTGCACCGCCACACGAAGGCCCCGTTGGAGCGTTTCCTGGTGCCTGAGAGGAGGTTTGATCATGTCAACATTGACCTGGTTGGTCCGTTGCCTTCCTCTCAGGGGTTTTCCTACCTCCTCACCATGGTGGACAGAACGACCCGTTGGCCGGAGGCAGTTCCGCTCGTATCTATCAGCCGCAGATGTTGCCCGGGCCTTCATTGCAACGTGGGTTTGTCGTTTTGGCACCCCGTCAGACATTTCCTCAGACAGGGGCTCTCAGTTCACGTCCGAGCTCTGGAACGCTGTGGCAGACAGTTTGGGGGTCAAGCTGCACAGGACTACCGCTTACCACCCTCAGGCTAACGGCCTCTGCGAGCGCTTTCATCGCTCCATGAAGGCGTCCCTCAAGGCGTCCCTCAAGGCGTCCCTCAAGGCCGGCCTTACGGACGGTAACTGGGTCGACAAGCTGCCCTGGGTGATGCTGGGCCTGAGGACCGCACCTAAGGAAGATCTGCAGTGTTCTACAGCGGAGATGGTCTACGGTCAGCCGCTGAGAGTTCCGGGGGATTTCCTCCCAAATGCATCAGCTCCCTGGTCTGCCACGGCCCAGCGAGTTTTTCTGCGTGACGCGGCGGAGGCTTTCGCTCCAGTCCCGACTACTCAGCACGGTGCGCCAGGGTCTCAAGTTCCCGCGGAGCTACGCTCGGCTGGGCACGTCTTCATCCGTCACGACGCACACAGAGGCCCCCTCCAGCCCCCTTACGACGGACCTTTCCGGGTTTTGGAACACGGTGAAAAACACCTGGTGGTCGACATGGGCTGTAAGGCTGAGCACGTCTCGGTTGACCGGGTGAAGGCTGCTCACTTGGACGTGGACCGGCCGGTGGTGCTGGCTCGGCCGCCGAGACGGGGCCGACCCCCGGCTTTGATTCCTGTCAGGGAGTGTGGACCTGTTGTTCCGGTCCCTCCTCTGTCAGGGGCCGCACGGGCGGAGGTCGCTGTACCGACTCCGGTGCGCAGGTCTCGTGGGGGCAGGCGGATTGTTCCTCCCCGCCATACGGATTTTGTTTACACGTGAATTCTGGGGGGGCTTGTGTGGTGACACGTTATGGGACATAATTCACCTCTCTTATTGTGTTGCCACACGGACCCTTTAGTGGGAACACCTGGAGAGTTAGCCTCCATTCCTGCTAGCTCGTTAAGCAGAGCAGACGATGTGTTAACCTCTCTGTGATTAATGGATAATAAAGAGTGGAACTCCGTTCTGAATACACCGCCTCCGACTCCCTTTTCCTGGCGCTACACTATGTCACATACACACGCACTTTTTGCCCCCCCCACTTCTGAAATGAATCCGGCGCCGCTGTTTCAAATCGATTAAGCGCATTGCAAAGAGAAGACACAACGGTAAATTAACACTAGAACCGCCAACATTCATTTTTGACTAACCCTGATACTGACGGGCTGTCAGGAGAGGGAGAGAGAGAGGAAAAGAGATGCCTCGTTTATTTCCCCTGTGTTATTATCAGAAGTTACTGTAAACCTTTGAATAATGTAGTTCATCAACTTTTAGTAGTTTGTTTAAATGTTTTAATTATGTTGTTTTTGTTTGTAGAAGTGCATCATTCCTTGATTTATTGTAAAATGAATCTGAACTTTTTGATCTGTTATGATGATAAACTGAAGCAATTTCTAAATGAACCCAATTAACTGAGTTTTAAATCGTTCTACTTAGTTTATAAGGAAATTATGAAGAGGAACAAATTAAATGATTTGAAAATGATATCTATGTAGGTGCTGACGCTGTTGGCGGTTCTAGTGTTAACAGACATTTAAATTAAATATGTGTAATGGCAAATGCCATATATGATTTTCTTACCTGGAATTCTGCCTTTTTGAACAGACTTTTTGATTGAGTCCTAGCTATATTGTCTGCAGTTCTAGGGTTAATATAAATCTAATACACTGAACAAAAATATAAATGCAACACTTTTGTTTTTGCTCCCATTTTTCATGAGATGAACTCAAAGATCTAAAACATTTTCTATATACACAAAATAACCATTTCTCTCAAATATTGTTCACAAATCTGAAAAAAATCTGTGATAGTGAGCACTTCTCCTTTGCCGAGATAATCCATCCCACCTCACAGGTGTGGCATATCAAGATGCTGATTAGACAGCATGATTATTGCACAGGTGTGCCTTAGGCTGGCCACAATAAAAGACCACTCTAAAATGTTCAGTTTTATCACACAGCACAATGCCACAGATGTCGCCAGTTTTGAGGGAGCGTGCAATTGGCATGCTGACAGCAGGAATGTCCACCAGAGCTGTTGCCCGTGAATTGAATGTTCATTTCTCTACCATAAGCCGTCTCCAAAGGCGTTTCAGAGAATTTGGCAGTACATCCAACCGGCCTCACAACCGCAGACCACGTGTAACCACACCAGCCCAGGACCTCCACATCCAGCATGTTCACCTCCAAGATCATCTGAGACCAGCCACTCGGACAGCTTCTGCAACAATCGGTTTGCATAACCAAAGAATTTCTGCACAAACTGTCAGAAACCAGAAAGCGGTTTTCTGATGTCAATGTTGTGAGTTGAGTGGCCCATGGTGGTGGTGGGGTTATGGTATGGGCAGGTGTATGTTATGGACGACGAACACAGGTGCATTTTATTGATGGCATTGTGAATGCACAGAGATACCGTGACAAGATCCTGAGGCCCATTGTTGTGCCATTCATCCACGACCATCACCTCATGTTGCAGAATGATAATGCACGGCCCCAAGTTGCAAGGATCTGTACACAATTCTTGGAGGCTGAACACATCCCAGTTCTTGCATGGCCAGCATACTCACCGGACATGTCACCCATTAGGCGCGTTCACACTGCGGTACTTTTCCCACAAAGGTTCATGCGAACTTAGTTCATGCGAACTCTTTAGTTCGCATGAAAAAACCATGACCAGATTGTTGTCCGTTTCCTGGGACTTATGAACAGACAACATCTGTTCTTCGTGCATCTCCCTGCTGGCCATGGCACGTCGGTCCTCACTCTCCTTGCTGGCCATGGCACGCCGGTCCTCCATCGCCGCGATGGTGTCAAGGAAGCTCTCATCCCGAGCCCGCTTTCCTAAGAGGACAAATAAGCAAGATACAAGATCAGTTTATTCTCCATGTAGTTTTACAACATACAAGGAATTTGTTTACTAGTAGGTTTTTCACGGAGACAACATTGGACAGGGTGCAGGCAGGGACAGTGTAAAAAATGCAGGTGTAAAGTAGAAGGTAAGATAGGATCAAATAGCATAATATATACACACACTTTGTGTGTACATACATGCATACATATATACACACTTTGTGTGTACATACATGCATACATACATACATACATACATATACACACACTTTGTGTGTACATATATATATATATACACTTTGTGTGTACATACATACATATATATACACACACACATACACTGTGTGTATATATATATACACACACACTTTGTGTGTACATACATATATATATATATATATATATACACACACAGTGTGTGTGTGTGTGTGTGTGTGTGTGTGTGTGTGTGTGTGTGTGTGTGTGTGTGTGTGTGTGTGTGTGTGTGTGTGTGTGTGTGTGTGTGTGTGTGTGTGTGTGTGTGTGTGTGTGTGTGTGTGTGTGTGTGTGTGTGTGTGTGTGTGTGTGTGTGTGTGTGTGGTGCCCTTATTTATTGTTTTGTATTTGTGAAGAGTGCTTAATGTATGCTTGAACTTAGTTTTTTGTCAAAAACTCTTAGGAGTTTTCTTACCGGAAGTCATGCGACCTCTAGCCCGGAAGTTTACGTTTGTGAGAGAGTGAAAAAAGGCGCTAAAAGTGTAAACGATATCAGTTCGATGCATAACGTTCTTTTCAAGACCAGAGTAGTAAATGTGTTTGTATGTACCTTTGCGTCTGGTTGGTGGAAAGGGAGACGAGCGAGGACTGCTGTCCCGATCTGGAGGGGAAAGCTCACTCGTTTCTAGAAAGAGTTGTCCCATCTCTGCCCCTGAAAACACACGATTAGTTAGTGAAGCAAATTACAGAAACATTGCACACTTATTCACAAGTCAAAACGTTTTCACAGTGGACGAGAATAGCTAGCCAGCTAGCTGTTATTAGCCTGCTCGGGGTCGGCAGGCTAACAGTGTTAGCCAGTTCAGCCTAACATGGCCAGCTCGATCTACTGAGCAAATAAAGTTACATATGAGACCAGTATTGTGCAGATTAAAACAGTGCAGTGCATGTAGTTTATTTTTACCTTCTTCGTCGTCGTCGTCGTTGAACACTGAATCCGCCATTTCAGCGGTCTCCCACACCAGCGCGCCCGAATCGATTGTCGACGCTGTGCCGGAGAATGAGGGCCTGTGGCCGAGCAGAGCATCTAATATATCGTACCATTTGCTCGTCCTCCGGTCGTTACCACTTTTATTATTGTGGTCCTTTATTTTTTTGTAGTCCTGCCTGAGCTTCTTTATTTTGTCCCTACATGAGTTAGCGCTGTGGAAGATTCCCAGGTCGCGTAACTTCAGTGAACAACGGTCGTACAACTTGGCATTGGAAGCTGCCTTTAGCAGAAGCCGCTGGGTCGCGTCCTCGGAATAAATCGACAGAAGCGCCGACACATCCTCATCACTCCACCGCTCCGATGACTTCTTTGCAATAACTGCTGCCATAACTGCTTTCAAAAACAGTACTCTCTCCGTTGGTGCGCTGGGCAATAATGCGAGGAAGTAAAAATGGCATTCTCAGAGTTTCACGGGGCGTGGTTTGCAATCCGCCCAGCCAATCAGAAATATAGCTCTTTTCTCAAAAAAGAGCCGTTCGAAAGTCCCTGCTCTCTAGCAGGGACTTTCGAGGGGATTAAAAGGTTCGCATGAACTACTTTTAGTACCGGCTCTTTTTGGTGTGAACGCGAGCATGAACTAAGTTCGCATGAACCTTTGTGGGAAAAGTACCGCAGTGTGAACGCGGCTATTGAGCATGTTTGGGATGCTCTGGATCGGCGTATACGACAGCGTGTTCCAGTTCCTGCCAATATCCAGCAACTTCGCACAGCCATTGAAGAGGAGTGGACCAACATTCCACAGGCCACAATCAACAACCTGATCAACTCTATGCGAAGGAGATGTGTTGACTGGTTTTCGGACCCCCCAAAGACCCCCCCAATAAAGCAAAACTGCACGTTTCAGAGTGGCCTTTTATTGTGGCCAGCCTAAGGCACACCTGTGCAATAATCATGCTGTCTAATCAGCATCTTGATATGCCACACCTGTGAGGTGGGATGGATTATCTCGGCAAAGGAGAAGTGCTCACTATCACAGATTTTTTCAGATTTGTGAACAATATTTGAGATAAATGGTTATTTTGTGTATATAGAAAATGTTTTAGATCTATGAGTTCATCTCATGAAAAATGGGAGCAAAAAGTGTTGCATTTATATTTTTTGTTCAATGTATGATTGTCATCGGTCTAAATTAGATTTCAAATGATTAACTGTGTATGTAATGAAGATCATAGTGTTGGTTAAATCCATTTTCATAACCATTGTCTTTTAACTGATTGAAATGCGGAAACTGGGCTTATTCATCAGAATTTCGGATGACTTGACTTGACTTGCTTGACCTGAGCAATGACTTGACTTGACTTGCTTGACTCTCACCACAGTGACTTGGGACTTGCTTGATACTTGTAGGTCAAGACTTGAGACTTACTCATGACTTGCACATGTAGGACTTACTCCCACCTCTGCTATACGATATTAATAATTCTAAAAAACCAGCACATTTGTTGTACACAAGTGTTGAAAACCTCTCATACTGTACTAGATTAGTTTATTTTACATAATTGTTTAATGTAAAAAAATATTAGAAACACCTAATTATAATGCAGTCCAGTGTATCAACATCACTCAAAAATAGTATACACACTGTAAAATGTTTGGCTGTAAAATTACAGTAAATTACTGGCTACTAGTTGCATGGATTTCACAGTAACTGACTGTAAATATTTCACAGTAATTGACTGTAAATATTTCACAGTAATTTACTGTATATATTTTAGAGTAAATTAGAATAAAAGTACAACTAAATACTGACTTTACAGTTGCCATGCCCATGGAATTACTGTGATATAGCAGTACAGAGCTGTGGTATTATGGTACCTTGCTGTACATACATTACAGTAATTACTTGTATTTTAACACTTTTACTGTAGAAGTAATGCAACACATTAGCCAGTAATTTACTGTAAATATAAAAATGTAAATAATATGATAATATATTGTAAATTTGACTAGTTAACTGGGATTTTACCATAACTACACAATTCAATCAACTCAATCAACAAAGAAAAACAAAAAAAATGCCCATTTTAACTTTGTATTACTCCATTGAAGTGCAAAGTACATTTCACAATGTCTTGGACTTGTTGTTACGGCCCCAACCTCTACTCCGCGGTAGTGGCTCGTGCTGCGACCCGCAACATGAAAGAATATACGCAATAACCGGTACTTGGTAACGAGCATTTATTGATAATCAGCCATTTGCTCACACAAGCGAAACGGGAAACAAAAAGAGGTCTGGAGGACTGGCCAAAAGGAACAAACAGAAGGAGGGAACCCGAGCCAGCCACACGCCGTAGGACCCAGAGCTCCCCCCCCCCCAACCAGAAATCAATTATAAACCCTATGGGAAACAAAATATAGCCGCGAAAACTGGATTACCAGGTCCTCCAGAAACACATCTGCAAAAATATGGCCTACAGCTCAAAATGGCAAAGAAGTATTCCAAGGAGAGTGTCTCCCGGCGTTAGTTTAGGCGAGACATCCTTCTCCTCCAGCTTCTCTTTATATATACACGGCTGAGTGGAATTTGGAACACCTGGGCAGAGGCGGAGCCAGGGGAAGACCAGGTGCACCTGCTCAGCAGGGAGACAGAAAAGAAAACAAGGAGGGGAGCACGTCTACACAGACATCCACTCGAAGTCAACAATTTTCTGAAGAATGTGCTGACATGGAGGTTTAAATTGCCATGCCTGTTTTTGGCTTTCGAGCCCGTCTCAGGGTTAATGCCCAGGAAGCACCTGAAAACAATAAGCCAAGACAACAATTTCAATTTTAAATAGATTTATATGTTGCATAGTTTATTTTAAGGCACATGTAGCGCCTGCCCCTTTCAATTTAAGTAAAACCTGCACCAAAGAAATAAATTAGTATTTAAAGCCAAGCAAGAGCGGTAAAAGCAAGAAAATCACTTAATTTCTTGTGTTATCACAGAGGATGGTCTGAATACAGTATTTTACTGTGAAATAATACAGTAACATGTTGTGAAATCCTGGTAATCATTTATCCTGTACATTCACAGTAATTAACTGTGCCTGTATTGATTTCACTGTGAAATTCAAAATTACAGTATTATATTGTGAACATCACAGATAAAGACTGTAAAGTGGTAAAACAGTAATGTATTGTAAAATATTACAGCTAAATATTGTGAAATCATGGTAATATTTTACAGTGCAGTAACTTCGTGCTGCATCTTAATGGAATCAAAAAACCAAGGGAAAAACAAGATTCTTCCTCATCCCTGTTGGTGTTTGGCCATGCAAATTGTTGAGTGTTTGTATGCCTTGGTTATAACATATCTGACATTGATATGTAACAACAACAACAACAACCAACATGGATTTAGACTTTAGCATGTTCTGCACATGCTTGTTTTAAAGCCACTTCCATTTTAGGATAGTGTTTAATTTTCTACTGAGGCCTGCAAGCACCTTTAATACCTTCTAAATAGTGAATGCAGTCATTTTGTTGGTGGTTTGTGTTCCTGAGTGCCTGAAAGTGTGTTTATGAAGCTATTTTCTTGTGCAAGAGGTGTTGTGGGGATTGGAGGCAGGGTTTGGGTTGAGAGCTATGGGAAATTCTAAATCATTTATACAGTTTGATCCAAGCAGTATACTGCTGAGCTGAAGTAGGAAAAACACCCAAAGGTATGTGAAGGAGGCTACAGAGAGACATCAAACTGAAAAGCACTGGAACAAAAACATTGGCCGGTGCTGAACAATAACCTAACATGCTGTTATCAACTTAAAAACATATTTTTTATCGTTACATTTTAGTTAATGCATCCAGAAATGCGTGCTCAGGATTTAGAATCAGGTATTTATCTGAGTTGGTTACCTAAAGTTGCATATATATTTTCGGCGTTTAGGGTATTAATATAGTCCCCATTATTCTCTACAAGAAGAGTGAAAGCCTTGTGGCTGTCATTAAAATCCCATTTTACACAATTCTTAAATGCTTATAGGCATAAGGTTTAGATCAATTAAATAAAGAAGGAACCAAGGATTTTGTGCCTGTGTGTTTGCGTTGTAAAGACTGTAAAATGCCATCTCCAAACCTCCCCTACTGTATGCTTCATTCACACTGTTCTATCATTATTCTGACATTAACCGACTGGTAATATGTTAATATAACTGGATCAGGATTCAGCTTGCAGCTCACAGACCAGCTGTGTGATTGAACATTGTTTGGAATCTACAGTACGCTGCCAACAATCATGCATTTGAGCCCGTCAGATAAACTGACTATAACTATACAAATATTCAAGCGTCCTTGAGTTTCGTGAAAGGCGCTATATAAATTGAAATTATTATTATTATTATTATTATTATTAAATTGTTCAAATAATATAAAGGTTATAAAGGCTTTCTCTACTCACAGGACCATATCTTATCATCAGGCTTTTTAACACATTCAACAGGGACATTACTAGGAATTAACTACAGCCGGGGACTTTGAGAGTGAGAGGCCTTTAATGCAGTTCCCGAAGGGTGCAAGCCAACATTTTTAGCAAGTCATTTTAACACTCATTCGATTTTTGTGGTATGAAGTGAATCCGATTTTTCTCAGTTTGTATAAGCACATCACCACTGCACCAAATCAGAACTAATCCCACCATTAAAGCCAAGGTGAGCTGGTACACTAAGACACAGTTTACTGCAAAACAATGCTAACCTTTGGACCAAAAATTGTCAAAAAATAGAATGCAAAAATAGTTACAAATGCTTCAATTTATATCAGATTCAGATACTCGATATCTTTCAACTTGTAACCATAAACTACAATAGAGCCATGATGAAGAATCATTGGGCCAATCAGATAAAAATAGAAAACTATGATCAGTCCAAATTTGGAGGGGTTGCTCATTCTCCCCTCAAGATTGAAAGTATTGGATTGACCCAGTCTGCTGCTGCACTGAATGCAATCCAGGTCTTTCAAAAACATGATGACCACCTGATTTCTGTGTGTTGCTCAAAACTGGATGCAGGCTACATAATGAATTAGTGAATCAGCAACAAATAAAATAAAATAATGTTCAGTAATCCAAAACATATTTTGTCAAGGGCAGTAATACATCACTGGCAATCCTTTAACCCCACCAGTCATAAATTCAAACACCCAGCTGAATAACTCTTGAAGTCACTTAGAGTAAGCCGTGTTCAGACCAATATTAGCACTGCCACACATTCACTCTGTGTTAATACAGCAGAATGCTGACTAACCAAAAAAACAGAGTTGAAAAAGAGTTGTCCTTCATAAACATTGGACCTGTCTCAATGTTTGCTCTAACATAATTCAGCAACATCCGGAAAAAAAGACAAACAAACCTACATATGTATTAAAGGCGCAATTGTATTGTTCACCTTACCTCACATTCACAGATAAATACCAAAAGTGTAAAAGGTGGATTTAAGGAACACAAATAATTGTATTCAGTGAAAGTCAGGAAGGCTCAGATTAATTTCCTTTTGTAAAAACTTTCAGGAATTGGTATAAATCTGTCAGTTGGTCACTTGAGAGATAAGAAAACCATCACTATCATTTTCACCATTGGACATCCAGTCTTAGGCCTAGATCAGCAAATTACCAAATGAGTTACATTAAGGCAGAACAAGTACGTGTTATAAGTGAGACTGTTTATTTTTCTGAATTTAAACATCACAACGACCTTATGTGTGCCCATGGCATCCTGTTTTATGAACCCAGCTGTTGATACTGTTGTCTCTCTCTGTCCTTCTATCTTGCACTCTCGCCATCAGTAATGTGTGCATAGCCATGAGCAAAATGTAAGCCTTTGTTGTTGGGCTGTGGAGAAAAAAAAAGATTTTCTGCAGCTATAGTTTTTTCTCTTTGGTGAGAGAAGCAGGGTGCAGTTAAGGAGGATTAGAGCCAGCAGGGCTTAACAGGAGTCTGTTTTCACTGTGGCCCTGGAGTCGTTAACACAGAACAGAGATATCCCATACCTAGGTGTTTCTTTATACTATCTACTATCCAGTACCAGCATTTGAAAAAAAATGTCAAGCAACATTACGTTTCCTTGAAAAATGTGTGAATGCTCAACAGCGATGTCACCCATAAACCGTTGGGTAAAGTTGAAAGTTGGTAAGAACAGAAACATTTCAAACCAAAGGCAGAGAGAACTTTTATGGCACTAATCTCAACGCCAAATCTTTAATTAATCTACATCCATTACAATAATGTGAAATACACATTACGTTCATAATGATACGTACTCATACATGACTTGTACATTTGGTACATCAAGAAATAACTAATGTATAAATAATTTATAAACACACTTTTGAACTTCAAATATGTGTCATGAGGAGTTTTTTTTGGTTAACTCTGTGATCTAGAAATGAATAATTGTGGCCAAACTGGAATTTTACTTCCACAATTTAACCTGAGGTTAACACGGAGACCACAGAATACATTGAAGTAAAACAACCCAGATAGTGTTTGCCTAATGAGAAATTATTATCTTTCGGCTACAGTTTATTACATACTGCAGAAATACATAAATGATTGTCCATGTTTATCCCTCTCTAGTGTGTTGCCTGTTTGCTTCTTCAGTCAAAGTGGTCACAAACTGCACTCAGGGGGAGGGATGTGTTGCCCTATACCCCATCATTAACCTTTGTCTCCCTTCCCCAGACACAATGACATGCACCAGTGAATATCAACCACATGGCTAAGCAGACAGAGAGGGCAGTAGTGTGTACTGGGTGTAGGGGCCCATGGCGGTTATCTGTAAATCATGTCCTTTGTCTCTAGAAACAGTGTTTGGGTCAACGGTCAAGGTCACAGACACAGTCCTGCTTTTCTTTCTTGCAAGCACTGACCATTCAACTTCAGAGGGAGATTCACTTAAAAACAAAGCCTGGGGTAGAAAGGGAGGATTAGTTAGTGTCCAACCAGTGTTAATATCAGCAGCGACATATTTATGTATGAACATACATTTTATTGATTTGATTATTATTAGTGCTGTCAAAATTATCGCGTTAACGGCGGTAATTAATTTTTTGAATTCATTGCGTTAAAATATTTAACGCATGTGCAGAATGGCCCGCCCCATAGGTGCCACCAGTGGCAGCGCCAGGGTATGGCTGGGGTAGGCTACACCCATACCAAGAAATGGCTTAGCCCCATCATGAAAAATGATGTTAAAGTAAGCAAAATAAAGTCTGCCAACTCGCGCGGAGTAAATTGCACAGACATCAGTTAGTAAGATTGATTTCATTAGCCACGGTTTTGAAAACTTTTGTCACGTAGTGATCGACTTCTCAATAGAACATCTTTGATAATGTCTTCTGGCCAATCAGAATCAAGATAACGGCGTCGTGTTGTTGCAGGAAGTCCCGACGGAGAATACTTTTGCTGTAGTACAGGGGTGTACATAACTAACTGGTACGCAGGTTATGTGCGTAATCTGAAATGCGTACCGTCACTTGTGTCACAAAGCGCATTTGCGTACCGACGTACTTGTGAAGCTTTTCCAGAAGGCGGTTAGATCACCGGACGACAGAGTCGGTCTCCGTGTGCACAGACAGGGCTGCTGTTAACGTCGATCTGTACAACGGAATTGTGCCAAAACTACGCCAACCGGCTGCGGAGGGAGACTCCCCCCCATCACTGGAGAACTGCGCTAAAACAGCTGATCACAACGTTCACACTCTGTGTGGTCATGAAGTACTCCACTAGCCCCACCCCCCCACCCTCTGTCGACTTTCCTGAAGTACTCCCCCGTTGATAGAAATCAACACGTAATGAATTAAGACCCCACGGTTTGATGATTGATAGGTGTGTGGGTTGTCTTTCATTTTGACACGCAGAAAAATGTTATAATAAACATAGATACTGTATGTTAAATGGATATATCCGCCTTCGTTCATTTATCTTTCCATTCCCACAACAATATACATAAATAAATGGCATATTTTGGACATAGTTCGAATGGTGATTAATCATGATTAATTCATTTTTAAGCTGTGATTAATCTGATTAAAAATTGTAATCGTTTGACAGCCCTAATTATTATACTATATAAGACAAAAAAATAAAACATCTGATTCAGTTGAAACCATTGTGGAAATACATACAGTATTTCCACAATGGTTTCAACTGAATCAGATGTTTTATTTTTTTATTTTAAGATATATTGCTGATTTTCTGATATTTTACTTACTTTTTTGAATAATTTAACTGGTTCTTTTGTGATATTTTATTAATAAGTTAGCTTTCATGAACACTGTGCAATATATTTAGTAACAGCTGGGCCAACCAATTAAAACAAAACCATTATTGATTGACTGATGTAGTGTGATTCAATAATCATCCCCATTGACTTGCCAAATGCATTTTACTTTTCATTAACTGCGGAGCCCTGGGGGGTATACTGCGAAGCAGGATTTTTGCTTAGCCGGCTAAATTCAGGGAAAACTCCGGCTT
This sequence comes from Pseudochaenichthys georgianus, assembly GCF_902827115.2. Classification (NCBI taxonomy): domain Eukaryota; kingdom Metazoa; phylum Chordata; class Actinopteri; order Perciformes; family Channichthyidae; genus Pseudochaenichthys; species Pseudochaenichthys georgianus. The sequence goes on from NC_047505.1 coordinate 20,414,126, forward strand.
TCCGGTCCTACGAAGCTGGTTCTCTTTTTAGCAGGCTAGATCTCCATGGTAATATATGCTAAGCAGCTAACCTGGTCGGGACCAGGTTAGGTTGCAGGCTAAGAGCTCAACTCAGTGAAAGCACCGCCTGCTGACCAATCAGAGCTCAGTGTGCGGAGTTTAAAGCGATCAAGTCATATTACAGGAGAAAGGAAATACAGAAAAGCTGCCGTCGCAGGAAAGACGGCCGGCAAAAATCACCGACTGTGTGAACGTGAACATTAATAGAATATCACCTCCCATCTTCAGAGCAATCTGACTATTATAACATTAGCGTTAAGAAAGCTTACTTAAATATCGGCCACAACATAAGTAACCGGATCAGAGTACATTAAGTACAGTCCGCGGCATATCACTTCATAATGTATCATATATTTTATTATCTGAGTCAGCTGAGCCGTATCTGGCCGTGCAACACTCACAGTGTCACATACTGTATGCAGAAGTATTATTTTAAGCAACACATAAGTTGACGAAACACTCGAGACAAATGTAATTGAAGTCAGATCGTGTTTTAGACGGGGCAGTGATATCATAAACCTGTTAATGTACGCATTCAAACACTTTTTCTTTTACCAGCTGTATTCACCTTGCAGGTGCAGCTATGTGGCTTTTATCCTGGATAAAGTGTTTAAGTCATGGATGTTTAAAGTTTAACTTCTTCATTTTTGACTAGTATTAAAGTTCACTTTTCATTCAGGAAGTATGACGCTGCGCTGTCAGTGCGCTTCTCCATGTTTGTGATTGGTCGAATGCTCCAGATACCACCCCTTTCATGTGAACGCGCACCTAACTAGATAGGACACGGCTGGCTTGAGCGATCCACTTGATAACCAGCGTCGTAGGACAGTTTAGCGAGAGCGCGTATGTTTTGGATTAAGCCAACCGGCTAACTCAAACATATCCAGGTTAGGTTGAACCAGGTTCGCAGTATAGGCCCCTGGAGGGTTCATAGAGAGAAAAATAAATAAAGCGTGGCCACGTGTTTAGTAACTCGTGCGCACGAGTTAATAAAGCGTGCGCACGAGTTACTAAAGCGTGCGCACAAGTTACTAAAGCGTGCGCACGAGTTAATAAAGCGTGCGCACGAGTTAATAAAGCGTGGCCTCGTTTTGTGTGTGTGTGTGTGTGTGGGCATTTGTTTATGATAGTATCGTTCGTTCCGGTGCACTCCGGCAGGACTATAGTACATCGAGATTAAGATTAAACGAATTTATTTCACTTGGGAATACACATATAACTATGGAGAACCAGATTTGTGTAAATTACTGTTCGTGGTAATTTGAAAACAAATGCCGGTGGTGTCAGACACACACCGAACACGCACACACAGAGCGGAGCTGAGCACACACACACACACACACACACACACACACACACACACACACACACACACACACACACACACACACACACACACACACACACACACACACACACACACACACACACACACACACACACACACACACATCATGCGCCTGGTGACAGGACATCTCCTTCATAAAACGAGGGGAATACTAGTCTGGTAATTCGATGTGTGTAGAGGTGTGTGTGGTTAAACGTAGCAGCCTCGATCTCTATTCAGCGGTTCTAATGAAGGGAAACGCAGTGAAGTAAACAGTAAAAGGCACCGCTCTTTGCAGCTGGTGCTGCTCTTCTCAGATTCTGCTGAATTACACATTACTGCCTCCAGTGCCCTGTACGACGAAGCCAGTTCAACAGACCCTGGATATGTTTGATTTACCCGGCTTAACTAACCCTAACAAACGCGATGTCGCTAAACGGTCGGTCCTACGAAGCTGGTTAACTCAGCAAATCAACCAGGGTTTCTCTGTCCGGTTGAGAGCGCGTTCACGTGAAAGGGACGGGGTTACCAACATTTGATCACAAACATGGAGACGCGTGCTGACAGCGCAGCGTCATACTTCATGAATGAATAGTGTAAATAGCAAATCCTGCTTCGTAGTACAGGCCACTGGTGCCACAGAGATTTCATAAAGTGAAGGAGGTTTTCCTTCTATAAAACAGCTGTGGGCAGCAGCAGATTCTGTGAGTCACGGACAGGAATCCCTCAATTTAAATAAAACGAGGCCACGCTTTATTAACTTGTGCGCACGCTTTATTAACTCGTGCCCACGCTTTATTAACTCGTGCGAACGAGAAAGTAAAACGTGGCCACGTTTTATTTATTTTTCTCTCAATGAACCCTCCAGGGCTCCGTAGGATTCAAATAACTTTCCATGAATCTGATTTAGTGTCATTTTAGGTTAAAAGCAAGATTTAACATCCACACTGAGTGATTATTGGGATATCATTTAGAGTATTTTTCCCCCTGTCGGCTGCCTTGCTTTTGGGAAAAGTCAGGGTGTATGGTAGGTTAATCCTGGCATTATGCAACACAGATTTATTCTCTTACATGTATCTGTTTCCTTCGAGAAGCTAAGCGGCTCCAAAAACATTCTGTTTTTGTAATAACTGCCATGTGAAATTGGTCCTAAAGGAGCAAAAAAGGGCAGGATGAAAATATAACAGAGAGCAAAGAGGTGAGAGGGCTTGTATTATCAAAAATATAGATGAAAATGGCTCTTCTATTGCATCAACTTTTCTCTTAGAAATACATAATTATATACATTACCTGATATAGATCTTATTTTTTGTTTTTCCTGTCCTTTGGCGCTTTTTATCAGAGCGTGAGGGAGATTAGGAAAGTGAAACACAAAGTCTTGCGGCAACTGTTATAAATTAAGTAACATGCATTTTATCTTTGTGTCCTGTGATTTAAAAAAAACAAAAACTATTAATATAAATCTCAACATCAGTACACTTGCACCCATCGCGAAAAAGGCTAATTATCCCCACACTAAAGACGTTTAAAACCAGGTTGGTTTGTGGTCTTCGGTTTTAAGCCTTAAGTTTATAATTTTCGCCATTAACATCATATTTTTTTACAACCAGAAATAACACAAGAGGGTATATTAAAGTACAACACTCAACCAGACATGTCTAGCCGACCCAAAATGTGCAATTTCCCTCAATGACCTGAAAAATCACTGTGAAAGGTTTAACATTTTAAGACGAGATCACAGGGACCACCCAAATCGGTCACCATGTGGTAGCGTCTTGTCAATCACAAGGTAGCCGTTCTTTGTAGTGTACCCTGCTGGTACCATCCTTTATGATATCAACATCATGCTTCATTTAAGAAATGAAATTGAATAGAACGGTATTTTATTTCTAGTTTTCTATACAACAGGACACTGTTCAGGCTATGAGAGAAAATGTAAGAATAAGGCACTTCCAGATTGACTTCACTTTTCAAAATGATGTGAGCTTGCACAGACAGAATAATAAAGGCTGAATAATATTAGTTTTGGAGATACTTTATCCACAATAAAAGTGTTTCAGTTCAAGGATGGACTTATTTCCCCCCTACTCTGTGATATGCAGCTGTCCTGCAACCCAAATTATATTCTAGCACTTTATAAACCCAAGACATCACCTGTCGTCCCTGGTGCCCTCGGCAATGTGACAGACACACTCAGTAACTCAGGATTACACACATGACTTGCAGTGCACAGGCAGACTCGGGAAACGTTCCTCAAGAGATTTCCGTTGCTTTCCAATTCCTGCAGTACTGTGACTATTAATGACACATTCGGTTTGCATAAACCTGGATAAGCTCCTATTCCAATAATGCGAAACACAAATGAACCTCCCCCTTTTACTTCTGGCTTTGTCACAAGCAAATGCTTGGATTTGATTGTAGTATTTAAAGTTCATTTGTTCTATTCATGCATGAATACATCCCGTTCTTCAAAGTCTTAAAGCCTTTTTGAAGATGTCATATTACTTCCACGCATAATCACTTCTGTCCCGAGGACACATGTAATACAAGGCAGATTGGATTGTCACTGGTAGTTATGTTTTTCCTACATTTAGCTTGTCAGAGCCATTCAAGCTGTCTGGTTTAGGGATGTCAGATCAAAAACTTGAAGGCCAAATTCCCTGTAATTTGGGTTTAAAGATATGGTATATTGAGCGTGATTGCGAAGAGATGTATTGTCTCGTGTGTCTCCAACTACAATGCAATTTTAATATGCAATAGGAGATTAGCCCTTTAATGAGCAGTGTAGTTAAAAGCCCCATTAGCCCTCTTAATTAGTGCCCAGCTGCTGCTCTCTGTGGGGGAAATGTTTTGAATAGTCTTTGATTATTATTTTTTGACAACTTCTTGCCACCATTGAAGCATAAGCCTACCTTTGTAGCATCTGTCCATGCCACTGTGAGTTTCCCCAGCACGGAAAATAAACATGACAGTCGGCTCACAGCCATTACTCTTTATTTGCACAAAATATCACACCACTTAAATAAATACACAACTCTCACATTTTTCCAACAATACCTAACCGGCCAACATGGCCGTCTGTTCATGGCGTGTGGTCCAGCATGATACTGCATTTAAAGGAGAATGAATGTAATATGTCAAACAAGCAAATCAACTCATCTGGCACTACACAGTAAAGAACAAATAATTAAAGTGAAGTCAACACATTCTACATTGCCTTCAAGGTGTATCATTGAATGACCAATGGAGCTGGAGGCTCATCATCATCATAGTTTTTTAGTTTAGTCAATGTATTGAACATGTCAGAAACAAAAAAAATATAACAATAATATATATATATATATATTCTCTTTTTTTCACTCAGTTTAATAATTATAACAAAGTACCAAAAAAACAAATAATAACAAACCAAAAAAATAAAAATAAAAATAATTTTCAGATAGTCTCTGTTCATGTTCAACAGGGGCAAGAAGAAGCTTAAAAAAACGTTTCTGGTCCTACCCCCTCTAACATATATTTTTATTATAAAACATTAGGTCATCGTCATCAGTGACCTGTTTGTCTTGTTAATCTTTTTTTTTTTTTTTTTTTTACAAAACAATCAGAAAGAAATTACTTTTTACAATTACAAGAAATAACAACAAATGGGATTTTACAGGTCCTGTTCATAACCATTAATGATTTGACTCCTACATAATACAAAACACAATGTTTTCTATAGTGTCACTGAATGTCCATTTCACTTCCCTGAGGGCCAGGTAGTCTGACTCACTGCAAGATGCAGAAAAGAACAAGGATATCTGAAAAACACACACAACAGGAGCTAATAAATGTATACATACAGTGATGCAGCCCGGAACAAAGTTAATTATTTATTAAATAAAGGATTAAGGCAACAGATAGACTGAATATACTGTCAGAAATTAATGTTGTGTACCATCTAATTATGGAAGGAATATTTGTCTAAGATTTGACAACCGTTAATCTGATCGCTATAGGCAACACACTCTCACTCCCTAAGCGTCCAATAGCGACGTTTGGTCAGTGTCCGTGGCGTCCAATTGTGACGCTCCTAGGCTCCTTCAGCGTCATAAAGGGACGCAAATAGCTTTCAACTGATTGCAATATATTCCCATCTGCGTCGGGATTTGACGCTCATGGAAGCACGGCATTCGTTTATGCCGCTGCCCTTAAAGGCAATGTGAGCGTCCATTCTCATTGGATAACGGAGAATTGTACACCCGGAAGTAAGTATTCCCCTTACTGTCGATTGATTTTACAGTGATATCTGCACTACTCATCGACTAAAAAACACCAGATTATCCTTGTTAATTACACAACATTGATTGGTTTTAATTGTGTGCAATGCTTTTGTATTTTTCCCCTTCGATTCGGAGAAACAAATATTTTTTCTGAGTAAAGGATGGCAGAAGACACTACACTACCCAGAATCCCCAGCTATCGTTTGGACTACACCATGTGCTCTGTTTGACAAACCCCGTTTTTTTCACCATTTATTCCGATGGCTGGCGTCTATGTCACGTGATCTTCAAATTTCTCCCTGCAGAAAAAGAAAACATGGCCGAAATTCGTTTTATTCTCGTGGAAAATGCCTATTTTAAAGTTAGTTTGGCCATTAAAATGCGTTTTGATGTCATTTGATGCGAGAAATATGAGTTGTTATTTCAGATTATGTGTGCAGTGGATGTACATGATCTTTAGTTTGCTAGTTATTACGAAGATTACTTCAGGAAATCGCGACGTTTTCATTGTTACCAAGGTGGTTGCTAGGGACGCTGCTATCGATATTATTTCTGTTATGTTGTGTAACTGTTTAATGGTGTTATCTTTATTGCTACCCCCTTCCCCGTCAATGTATAGTGTTGGTCCACAGCCTAAACATATTAGTTTAACAAAATCCGCATCTAAAGATAGCCTACGTTATTTTCCCCCTGTGCAATTCCAGTCTCACATCTCACAGCACATCGTCATTAACAAATACCGGAAAGAGACCGAAAACATTTAAAAAAAATAATAATAATACTTTATTCCGAGTGTGCTTGCTTTTCTCTTTGAAAGTCATCACATAACGGGATTGTAATACACGGTTCGGCTGCATTACATATTACATATCTGCCGTAGTTCTGTATTTATAGAGCCCTGATGAGAAGACAAACACGAGGAACTGAAAACGTGACGTGGATCATAAATATATCAGCCATTAAACAACATCTTACATTTCTTTTCACACAATACGTCTCCTTGCAGTATCAACACTAATTCGGCTCACTTTTATATTTGATCCAATTGGTAGATAGGCTGTATTTACACCATAAAGGTGCACAGCTGATATAAAGGGACACCTGGTGGTTAAAGCATGTTATTGAATTTAATTATTTTTATTATTAGATATTAATAGAATCCCTATAAAGTATGTTCATTACTCGTTATTGTAGATATTTCATCTCCGGCCTTGTCAGGTATTGAACAATCAATACATAAAGAACACAGAATTGTTGAATATAAAACACAGAATTTGTGTGATTATACTAAATGATTTTCAAATAAACACAACTGCATATTTAACTGTTACACATGCTGATGTAACGCAAATGTTCCAACTTGGGATCAATAAAGTATATCTTATCTTAAGCTGATCGATGGCTACTGCCATATTTGCAAAATGTGCCTCTGAACCTTGACAAGTGCATGTTTCAGGCTTATCAATTAATGTAATGTAATGTTATCACAGGGGTCACACACATAAGACCAGCTGTTAAATAAAGCTCTTCTGACCTTAGCTGGCATGTGGGTATATATATTAATACTGCCCATAATGGGCACAAGCAATTTTCACCCATTTATTAATTATATGTTTTAAATGTGAGTGTTTCCTGTCCCCTAAACCTCCAGGGATGTACACAGTTTAATACTGGCAACTTCTTATTATGGGAAATACGAAAACGTCTTTTAAAACTACAACTCCCAGTAAAGACGTGCCATAGAGAACATGTTGCGAAACAGAATAGCCAGCATGTGTAGTTCTGGGGACGGGGTGGGGGAGGGGGGACGCGGTGGACCCGTTCAAATCCAGTTTTGGACAGTCTGCCGTGGTTCCATCCCATTTCAAGTGCTGTTCGAGAATCGGCTTAACCCTCGAAGCACCCTCTCCAATCACAGAGCTTGAGGACTATCACGGGGTTTGTCAAACAGAGCACATGGTGTAGTCCAAACGATAGCTGGGGATTCTGGGTAGTGTAGTGTCTTCTGCCATCCTTTACTCCTGGGAATGGACGCTCACATTACCTTTAAGGGCAGCCGACACAAACGAATGCCGTGCTTCCATGAGCGTCAAATCCCGATGCAGATGGGAATACATTGCAATCAGTTGAAAGCTATTTGCGTCCCTTTATGACGCTGAAGGAGCCTAGGAGCGTCACAATTGGACGCCACGGACACTGACCAAACGTCGCTATTGGACGCTTAGGGAGTGAGAGTGTGTTGCTATAGGGGGTGTAAATCTGAGGACAGGAGAGTTGGCCAGTTCTTGATAAAGCTGCAAACAACAATGACTGAGGCCAAGCAAATGGAATAACTGGCACTGCAATACTAAAAAAGGTTATTTTTTTATTTAAATGACAGTACCCAACTATCCATTCTATCCAACATGGATATAGCTTCTTTTTTTCACAGCAGCATTGGATCAGTTCAGTTGTGCAGCATTGGATCAAAACAAAATAAAAGCTTATCAGTGGTCCACCACAAAATAACCATGTAAACAAATTGAGTGCAGATAACAGTAACAAAAATAACTCTACTGGAAAGAGGTAGCTTGACTAGCTTCACAAGTTCACATTCAGTCACAAATAATAAAAAATAAATAAAATGTGGCTTAGTGCAGAATTCTAGCCTTAAGACTAACTAGTCTAGTAATAATGTAATGAACAACAGCAGCTTAACATAACATGAATAAACAAAGTATTATGTTTCCATCTTACTGGAGTAACACAATTCAATAGTAATCAGCAGCGAACCACTTCAACATGTGTATTTTGGTGTATTCACGGCATTCATTTTGTTATTCTACAGTATTGTTGTTTTATAGTTATTTGTTAATGTAACCCAATGTGTGTTCTTTGAAATTGAAAGGGATATCGCATTGTGTTTGTTACTTTCGTTGCAGTTGTATATATGTCTTAAGTGTAATTTGGCTTGGCTTCCTATTTATGGACATGCTTTTATTTTGAAGGAGAGATAGCGCTGTTGACAGGAAGTTGTTGTTGATTTGGAAACAACGTGACAGAGATTAATCACGTGATTTTCCAAAAATCGGGGATCGGGAGAAAAAAATCGGGGATCGGGATTTTTTAATTTAATGTTACAAAACAAAAATGACCATGTTCACATCTTAAAGTCATCCTGAGGACTTAGTTTTGGTTTAAAATTACACAACATCATGTATGTGTTGCTTTCTTTGGGCTTGTTTTCATAGACCTGGTTGCTTATTTCTCTGAAATCTGGCAACAGAGTGGGCGCAGTGTCTAATAGTAGCAGTAAGCTAACGAGAGGCTACGTTCAGCTGGTGACTCGGGAGTCGGGACAGAGAAAATGTCAGGAGTTTGGAAGTATTATAAAATTGAAAGCGAAGGCAGTGTAACAGCCAGATGCAATGTTTGGAAGGCAGAGGTTCCGCGTGGTGGAAAGAACAGAGCGACGTTCAACACGACCAATCTAATACGCTACCTGAGAAACAAACACCAACAACAACACGGCGAGTACACAGCGGCCACTCAGGTAACGGCACTGAAACAACCGACACTTTCAGAGACTTTTAAAAGGAAAGAGAAACTGCCCCAGAACAGTAAAAAGGCCATCACAATAACAGCCAATATAGCTTAATTCATCGCGTTGGATGACCAGCCGTTATCTGTTACCTTTTTTCTCTCTTAATGCATTGCATAAAGATCGGATCGGCAAAAATCGGTATCGGCAGATTGTCAAAATCAAATGATCGGAATCGGATCGGGAGCAAAAAAAGGTGATCGGGACATCCCTAAGAGAAAGTAAACGATAACGTTTATGGTTAAGTGTTAGCACCCCCCGAAGAGGCACAAGCTCTTACGTTGATATTGGAGATTTCAATAAATTCAATTTGAAAAAAAAAAAACGGGGGAAAAACAAACGAATTTCCGAATAACGAATAACGAAATTGAAACCCGAATAGTACTCCAACGAACGAATATTCGGGTACTGCCCTAGTGTACTCGCCGTGTTGTTGTAGGTGGTGTTTGTTTCTCAGGTGGCGTATTAGATTGGTCGTGTTGAACGTTCTCTCTCGTATTAGATTGGTCGTGTTGAACGTAGCTCTGTTCTTTCCACCACGCGGAACCTCCTTCTTGCAAACATTGCATCTGGCTGCTACATAAGGCTTGTTTGAGACAAGCGAGACCTGCGCAGTTGCGATCAACGTCTTGCTAGTGCGTTGCATAATGGTTAGTCATTTTGTCCGACTTGCTCTGGAGGCTCGCCTACATGAGAAGTTGAAATCTCGCGGGACAAAGACACCCGCAGCCTTGAGAGCGAGGCGCGGCGAGGCGGCGCCATGGATGTATAATAAGAACTGGATACAGCGTGGGAGGCGGGGCCTCATTCATTCCTATGAGAGTTGCTCATTAGCTTTAGATGATGATTTAGATGATTTAGATGATGATTTAGATGATTAGATGATAAAATGGCCCAACTTTTGAGAGAGTGAAACGTCACAGATTACCCGGCATGCCTGAGAAGTACCCGTATGTGCGCTCATAGCGCATGCGCAACTTTAACCAAAATGCTCGATCACATCAAGCATGTCAATTTGCGTACACGTAACAGCACCGCGCGTTCATGACAGCCTGGTAATGGATGGTTATTATGATGGATTTGATATTAACGAGGCGGCAGTTAGCAGCTAGCGGCTAGCTAGTAATTATGCTAATGTGAACATCAATCGTTATGTACTTATATTACGCTGTAACAGGATCTAGTGATATCCAAGCAACAGAGCTTCATTTAGCATGAAAGAGTTATTGCACCGTATATATATATATATATACACACAGTGCAATAAGCTTCTTAGTGCAATAATAAGCTACAGGGACGTTAATCTAACGTCGGTAATATTAACTTTATTTAATACAACATTTACGGTACAAGATTCAATCATACAGCCCATGTAGTATAATATTTTACAAATGATGAATTACAGCAAACATGTGCAATATATCCATTATTACAGCGATGTGGTCCGTTCGTATTGTGCATCCATGGGTAAAGATAAACGCATGTAGTGCTGAACACGTAACATGAACGTGCCGGGCGGCGCGGTCCCGTGGGTTAGATGCGCGTTCATAATGCAGAGGGAAATAACTCTCAGTATAACGTTATTAGCACATTGTTACAACTTGAGGAATGAATGTTTTTATTAAGGGCTATACAAACGTTCATACTGGGTAGTTTATTTAGTTTAAAAAAAATTATCCAACGAGTTACAGACCACTCTTTCCCCATGTACTGTAAGTCAATAGGCGCATTCACACAGCAGTACTTTTCCCACAAAGGTTCATGAGAACTCTTTTGTCGCATTCACACCAAAAAGAGCCGGTACTAAAATTAGTTCATGAGAACCTTTTTACCCCCTTTTCCGTCCCTGCTAGAGAGCAGGGACTTTCGTGGGAAAAAAAGGTTCCTATGTCTGATTGGCTGGGCGGATTGCAAACCACGCCCCGTAAAACTCCCAAAAAGTGTTGTGAAGCCGCCATTTTATTATCCTCGCATTAGCATTATTAGCATTAGCATTAGCCCAGCGCAGAAACACAGAGAGACTAACTTATGGCAACACAAAATAAAACATGGGAGCGGTGGAGATGAGGAGGTGTCGGCGTTCTGGCGATTTACTCGGAAGGCCAGTCCCCAACTCCGGGGACTTCCGGCCGGGGACTTTGGGCGGCAGTATACGCCGTGAAGTGGTTTGCGGCCTGCCAGTAAACCCAAAGCAGAAGAAGAAGAAGTGACGTCAGCCGCTTCATTTGCCTAATCCTCCCCCAGGGACTTATTCCGGTGTGAACGCGATCTGTACTTAGTTCATGAGAACTAAAGAGTGTGAATGATAATGGGAAAAAGTGTTTCCGGAACCAGCAACCTAAAGGAAGTGTAGTACTGCCGTTTGGCCACAACGAATATTCTCATCAGACTCCGGCGCACTTCCTGGGGGCTTGGGCGGCGCAGTTCCTCTCCACGGGCTGCGGAAGTGATATGCTTGATGGGAAACGACTCGCTGGTATCTCGAGCTGAGCGCTCATTGGTGGTTTTTACCCCGTGCTGCTGATGAAACTCTCCAATTGGCTGGCAAAAGTTTGTTGTTGTTTTGTGTCAGTTTTACGTCGCCACATCCATTCCCATTTTTCATCATTGTTCCACAATGTTTATCATCATGAAATGAATATCTATATATTTTATACTATAGTTGCACTGCTTACCGTTTTCATACTTTATATATCTTAGCATATTCATACACACTGTTCATACTGCTCAAAGGCTGATATCTAGTGTATTCATACCCCTCACTGTTTATTCATCATTCAATTCATTCTATATTTTATTCTGTAGATTGTGTACATTACTTTTCACTTTACTGCTTTGTGCACTCCTGGTTAGAAGCTAAACTGCATTTTGTTTTCTCAGTACCTGTAATCTGTGCAATAACAATAAAGTTTAATCTAATCTTGAGCAGGAATAAATGTATTTACTTAGTACATATCTGACATTAACGATTAAACACATGTGCATTCTTTATAAATGCAAACCGAGTCAAACCGACTCCGGAGGTGGCGGTATGCACCTTAAAGTTGTTTGCAATCTGCCAAAAAACCGAGAGAAGAAGAAGAAGAAGAAGAAGAAGAAGAAGAAGAAGAAGAAGAAGAAGAAGAAGAAGAAGCCGACTCCGAGCTGTCCGACTTCAGGCGAGCTTTTTGAGACCTCCCCCGGCTGCGATCGGCTATTCTCGTCTACTTTCGAGGCGAGCCGCAACGCGTCTCAAACAAGCCTACTGCCTTCAATTTTATAATACTTCCAAACTCCTGACAATTTCTCTGTCCCGACTCCCGAGTCACCAGCTGAACGTAGTCTCTCGTTAGCTTACTGCTACTATTAGACACTGCGCCCACTCTGTTGCCAGATTTGAGAGAAATAAGCAACCAGGTCTATGAAAACAAGCCCAAAAGAAGCAACACATACATGATGTTGCGTAATTTTAAACCAAAACTAAGGCCTCAGGATGACTTTAAGACGTGAATATGGTCATTTTTGTTTTGTAACATTAAATAAAAAAAAAAAAGGTTTCCCGATTCCCGATCTTTTTCTCCCGATTCCGATCTTTCAAAAATCACGTGATCGGCTCCGATCGGCAGGTGTCCCCCTTCTTACAACCTCTGAGTTGTACTAATAGTTAAATACACTAGTAGTTTTATCAGTATATCCAGTTACTTATTTGCCTGTACTTGAGTTTTTTGGCTAGGACACATGTTGCTCTTTGAAAATATCTGTATTATTAAGTACACTGTAAACCAGTAAGCACATGAGTTGCAATAACCAAGACTGAAATCTAAAGAGTTTACTAAGTGTAAGTGTAATTTAGCATTGCATTCTTATAACACATTGGCCCTCAGCATGGACAATTTCTGAAAAAAATGACAGAAACCAATGCACCTACACCAGAACATCGTATTTTTTTGGTCAAACACTGCCACCTGCATTACCAACATTACAATAGACCACTGACGGCATTCATGTGGTCTGCTAGTAGTGGCTAATGTAGCCTTAAAACTAGCCTAAAGCAGATATAAGGAGCAGGCTGCAAAGGTCTTTTGAGCTCTTTTCTCTTTCCACAACCACCATTGCCTTAGGTCAGGGGTCTGCAACCTTTTTGACCAAAAGAGCCATTTTCCTCCTTTTTCGAAAAAAAATGTTTGTCTGGAGCCGCAAAACATATTTCATAGTTTTGTATTGTTATATCAAACAAAAACTACAGTTTTTTTGCATTTATTAGGCTATTTATTACATGATATAAAACTGTTAACCTCTAATAAGAAACAAAGAACTCTTATAAGGAGAATTTAAAATAATACACAGGCCTACTTTAAAATAAATTAAACACAGCACTTGGGGAGTCCTCTGCACATTTGAAGGAAAGAAAATATTATTAAAATGGGCCCACTTTGAAATAAATAAAACATATAAATGCACCCTAAAAAGAGTTAAAGGTAGGGTAGGTAAGAATGGAGAAACCAGCTCGAGTGCGCTAGAATTTGAAAATACACAACCGGAAAAAATATGCCTCTTCCTTCAGACTTTCTTACAGAGCCCCTCCTTCAACACACACAAACGTGCACATGACCAATGAGGGCACGAGATAAGTTTGTGCACAGATGGAAGGCTGACAGGCAGGTAGGCCATCCAGTTACTTTAGCCGGGCCGGCTCAGATGATTGGTCGTGCTTTTTACAGCGCTATGGCTTCCACAGATGAATTTGTGTATGTATTTATTGTCAAAGCATTTAATATATGAATTGCTATCGGGACGTTAAGAGCATTCCATGGAATATAACAAAAAGTGTTTTCTGAAATAAATGACATACCCCATTGAATTATGACTGAAGATCGTCAGCTGTCTTCCTCTCCCTTGTTGTTCCTCGAAACGTAAAGGCTGCACCACCGTTGACAACTTCTCTCTACATATCAAACATACCGGTAAACCAGCATCGTTTGCTGTGAAAGCATATAACTCTGTCCACACAGAATTAAATCCTGTGTTCCTCCGGTACTTTTCTTTGATGTATCCATAGTTCGCTCATCGAGCCGGGGGTCAGGTTATTCGCCTCCATGAAAAGGCGCTCGCGCGGGACCGTAGCAGGATGTGACGCATATTTTAGTTGACCTAATTAAAACCGTTTTGTTTTTTATTTATGTGTCACAGTATCACCTCAAAATACAAGATACGAAACATTTTCAACCATGCAAAAAAATTGCCGATACAATGGGCACTTGTAAATGTCTATAACTATGTATCCTGTAAATATAATGTATAATGTCCTTTATTGTTTTATGTTTCATGTGGAACCTATATGCTGCAGGTCTCCCTTGAAAAAGAGATCTATGATCTCAATGGGACCAATCTGGTTAAATAAAGGTTTGAAATGAAATGAAATAAATAGTCCTACAAATACTTTTATTTTATTTCCTTCTTATTTTTGTCTAAGCTCAAGGGAGCCAGAGCAGAGGGCTTAAAGGGCCGCATGCGGCCCGTGGGCCGCGGGTTGCCGACCCCTGCCTTAGGTGATGTCGCTTGAATTCATCAGCCTTTAGACAGCTCCTTCTGGAGACTCTGAAGTCTTTATAAAGTATTTTCACAATGTCGTAGTCCTCCCCAAATTCTGAAACACGTCTTTAACATCCCACTCAGGTATTACAACTTTGGGAACTGATTAATAGGTTTGCAACTGAGGCTATTAGGTTAAGATAGATACAAACTTTGGTTAACAAAATGTTTCTGTTATGGTTATGGCAGTGCTTGTAGTGAGCAGAAAATCCTCTTCTCCAGGCTTCAAAAAACCTGTTTTCACAGTATAACCACCAACAATTTGAAGTATTTTCTTTCTCAATATCTGATTCAAAGACTCAGAGTGTGTGGTAGCAGTTGTTTTAATATTATATGAAATAACTGATCCTTTGACTGAAGGCCAACATTTATATTACTTTAAAACCTTGAGAGGTGGTTTGACATTTTCTTGTATAAGACAACCTCATTAGAGTCAGAAACAACATGCTGCAGGGGTTCTGTCACCAATGAAGGGTGACTCTGTCCTACTCAAAAACACAAGTCAACATTTAAATATCTGCTGCTTTAGCCCAC
The DNA here is from genome assembly GCF_902827115.2 of Pseudochaenichthys georgianus. Lineage (NCBI taxonomy): Eukaryota > Metazoa > Chordata > Actinopteri > Perciformes > Channichthyidae > Pseudochaenichthys > Pseudochaenichthys georgianus. The sequence continues at coordinate 20,429,460 of NC_047505.1, forward strand.
TGAGACAGTGAGTGCCAACACAATCCAATGAAAACTGATTTTTCACAAATGATTACTCACGAACCCTCCTGATCCAATCTAGTAATTGCATCTGAACATGGGCCTGAGCAAGCACCTGCGGCTTTGATACCCACATTCATTTTAAATTAGCTAAATTAATTTCTTCCGCACATTGTACAATTTCTATGGTGTCTCTATGCTCATAAAAAAAACAGCTGCACTAGTTAAGAGATGTCTCCGGGTCCATATTTTTGGTAACACGTAAATATGTATGTGCCCTGGACAGGTTGTATTAGCAGAAATCCTTTTTGACAGAAATCACGGCTTTCTTTAAAAGATTATTCATGCTCAGGTGAATGCAGGACACACGTCATATGCCTCTGTATCCCACAGATCCTGGAGGCCAATAAGCAGACACATATGTGCAGTGATTCAGTCAGCTGCAGATCATCCTTGGCGAGTAGCCGTCCCCCTGCCTTGGGGTTCAAAGCAAACTTATGACATTCTGATTCATCAGCAATAGTCCTGCTTATGCAGCGCAGGCTGAATAGAGATAATGTTTTTTTCTATGAAATCTGCATAAAATAAGATTTATTCCCAATACTGGATACTTTGGTTTATGAAATATCCAAGGTGGAGGAGATTAAACACTTCCAGGGCCGATTAATGTTTGTGATCTTGCTAGCAGCATAATTGCAATTATTGTGAGCCATGTATCTTTTGTGTTGATGTATAAAATATCTCAAAGCCTCTGCGTCTATCTGCACCGCAAGGTCATTTGGTAGTCATTCCTAGACCAACATTAGATGAATTGCCATATCATTTTGATACAAACAGTATTTCCCAGACGGTGTATCTTGATGACTTTAGTGACCCCCCGACATTTTGTTCATAACAGTTAGATTGACAGTTGTAATGTGTTTTTGGACAACAGCTACTGGCAGTTTCAAGATCATTCAACCCAGTCTCACACAAAAACGTGTAATAACTACGTTGGTCAAAGTATAGTGTTGGTCCACAGCGCAAACGTATTAGTTTAACAAAATCCGCATCTAAAATGGTGCAGAAACGTTATTTTCCCCTGTGCAATTCCAGTCTCACATCTCACAGCACATCGTCATTAACAAATACCGGAAACAGACCGAAAACACTTTATTCCGAGTGTACTTGCTTTTCTCTTTGAAAGTCATCACATAACGGCATTGTAATACACGGTTCGGCTGCATTAAATATTACATATCTGCCGTAGTTCTGTATTTATAGAGCCCTGATGAGAAGACTTCTAGACAAACATGAGGAACTGCCGCCAACACTGGAAACCTGACGTGGATCATAAATATATCAACAATTAAACAACATCTTACATTTCTTTTCACACAATGCGTCTCCTTGCAGTATCAACACTAATTCGGCGGACTTTTATATTTGATCCAATTGGTAGATAGGCTGTATTTACACCATAACGGTGCACAGCTGATATAAAGGGACACCTAGTGGTTAAAGCATGTTATTGAATTTCATTATTTTTATTATTAGATATTAATAGAATCCCTATAAAGTATGTTCATTACTCGTTATTCTCTACTAATAGTTAAGTAAAGACTGTATATAATGACAATTGTTCACATCCTTTTCAAGATTTCAAGATTTTCTAAGGTTTATTGACATATCATATAGGCCTACACAACGATGGTGTAGTTATGCAATGAATGAAAAACTTGGGTCGCAGGTTCCTCAACAGTGCATTACAAGACATCTATCAATATTTGTGCATACCTCCAGCAATGTTAACTATGTTGAAGCACTTATTTTAACTGATATTATACATATGTATTATACTCTTATAAGATGTATGTAGATAGTATAAGAAATGTGCAGAATATGACAATTTAATGGTGGAGGTACACATATTGAAAGATGTCTTGTGATGCACTGTTGAGGAAACTGTGACCAACGTTTTTCATCTTCAGCCTTGTCAGGTATTGAACAATCAATAAATAAAGAACACAGAATTATTAAATATAAAACACAGAATGTGTGTGATTATACTAAATGATTTACAAATAAACACCACTGCATATTTACAACTATACACATGCTGATGTAACGCAAATGTTTTCAACTTAAGATGATCGATGGCTATGCCATATTTGCACAATGTGCCTCTGAACCTTGACAAGTGCATGTTTCAGGCTCATCAATGAACAACAGGAGGGGTCACAAACATAAGACCAGCTGTTAAATAAAGCTCTTCTGACCTTAGCTGTCATGTATATTAATGCTGCCCATTATGGGCACAAGCAATTTTCACCCATTTATTAATTATATGTTTTAAATCTGAGTGTTTCCTATCCCCTAAACCTCCAGGGATGTACACAGTTTAATACTGGCAACTTCTTATTATGGGAAATATGAAAACGTCTTTTAAAACTACAACTCCCAGTAGAGACGTGCCATAGAGAACATGTTGCGAAACACACAATAGCCAGCATGTGTAGTTCGGGGGAGGGGGGGACGCGGTGGACCCGTTCAAATCCAGTTTTGGACAGTCTGCCGTGGTTCCATCCCATTTCAAGTGCTGTTCGACGCTCTGCACACTCTCCAATCACAGAGCTTGAGGACTATCACGGGGTTTGTCAAGCGAAGCGGAGAGAATACTTACTTCCGGGTGTAATATTCTGTAAAGCAAATGAGCTGCTCCGACCCTCGGTCCTGACGGACTCCAACTTGTGTTTATTAATCAAACAAATAAATAAACACAAGGATCATTATGTGTTATTGTTGAGTAAATGGAGAATTGCACAGGGGAAAATAACGTATCTTTTGTGGTGATTGACATTATTCACCCACGGATCTATGGGTTAGGGTATTGTTCTGCACGGACATTTTAGTGAGCCGGACTTCCTGTCTCCGCCGGTCTTCGCTTCCCGGGCATGAAGCTGTTTACATGTGTTTTGAGATGCTAAATAAAAGTCTAGCTTGTACCTTTGATACCCCGCCTCCGACTCCCATCTTTCGGCACCACACTATGCCACAATTTTAGATGCGGATTTTGTAAAACTAATACGTTTGCGCTGTGGACCAACACTATACATTGACGGGGAAGGGGGTAGCAATAAAGATAACACCATTAAACAGTTACCCAACATAACAGAAATAATATCGATAGCAGCGTCCCTAGCAACCACCTTGGTAACAATGAAAACGTTGTATAGACACAATTTCTTGAAGTAATCTTCGTAATAACTAGCAAACTAAAGATCATGTGCATCCACTGCACACATAATCTGAAATAACAACTCATATTTCTCGCATCAAATGACATCAAAGGGCATTTTAATCGCCAAACTAACCTTAAAATAGGCATTTTCCACCGAGAATAAAACGAATGTCGGCCATGTTTTCTTTTTCTGCAAGGAGAAATGTGAAGATCACGTGACATACACGCCAGCCATTGGAATGAATGGTGAAAAAAAACGTAGGCATTTTACAATTTCAGAGGCGTTTTCGTAGAAATACTACGTCCTACGTTGTGGACCAACGTAGTTATTACACGTTTTTTTATGAGACTGGGTTGGATCATTTGCAATACTTCTGATGATCACCTGACCTATCCTCACAGTCTCAAATTTAAATTGTATTCCCTTTTGCACAACCAGTGAACAAGTATTAGCATGCTTAAAATGATAAACAAAATACTTGCCAAACATTAGCATGTTACTATTATCATTGTGAGTACTTTAATATACTACCTGAACGTTTTGTGAGTTAGCCTCACGGATGCTATCATGTATACACTCTCCCAACACAAGTGAAAGTATTTCTACAGTACGTGAAGACACAATACTTGTTTACCCCAACATTGGGTATATGATTTAAAGGAAATGATAAGCAGAAATTGAATATATAAGTCATTAAAAAAAATGTTTTTGGAAATAATTACCTAAACCTTATAATTGTGTTGTTTTTTTTACTTTACAATGAGCCTTTCATTTCTACATTGCAACTGGGTTCTCTTCCAAAGAGGACTATCATGTCTAAAGCAGGAGGAGCTAATGAGGTGGTACAATTCAATTTGTATGAAATGGATACATTGAAAAATAGGCTGTACATGTCATAATTACCAGTGTTAGTCTTTAATAAATAATTACAGTAACATATGCAGGGGGTAATACCATGAGCTTTCTGCTGTGAGGTATGTTACTGCTGGGCTGTAGGACAGGTTTATTTACTTGAATGAATATTCTGTATTAACGTACCTTTTTAAAAAAACAGGGATAATGACGATTAGCTTAAACTTTGAAACACTTCCAAAAGAACCAAGGTTGGGCCTTGCTTCTATATATGTCATGAATAAGTAAGTCAATAATCCAATGAATTCAAAATAACTCATATGGGTGTGCTATAATACTTACACATTATACAAATGAGTACTATATTAATTTGATAGATATAATAAACAAACAAAAAAATCTAAAGACTGAAGTGTGATTTGATGATGAATTTTGAATTATTAGAATGGGTTTGTATTTATTTTCTAACTGTTGGGACATATAAACTTCATTACTTTGTATGACAAATGTATAAAATGTATATTGTTTAGATAGTACAATCCATCTTAAAATAGCAGAATGCTTTTCTCACTTACGCCTATACCTTCTTTTACTTCACTATTTATTCTATCTCGCTCCCTTATCCAATTTCATCTCTTTTCTCCCCCCCCCCCCTGCCAGTGCTATCTTCCCCACTGCCATTGTGTGACAGATCGATGCTATATCCTTTTGGCTTCCCTTTGCAACTGTATTCTCCTGGTAATTGAGCTCAGCTGGTCTCCCAGGGGGCCACTGATTTTCAGAGGCGCTTTGAGGAGCTCACCCCCTCCTCTCCCATCTACATCATCATTCGCTCGCTCCATCTCGCCTCCTTTTCTGCCATCTTATCCCCACTCGCTGATGCCACCTGTAAAAAAACCTAAAACCAATACCCTAAAGCAGTAATTGGTTTTGATTTCAACCTGCAATGTCATCTCTCTAACAGTCTATTTCCTGCTGAGCATAGCCATGCCACTCTCCATAACACATTTTCCCTTTATAAATCCAGACTTTGGGATTTAAAACAATGAGGGGAAATGGAGAAAAGGGTTTTCGTCATCTGTCAATGTGCTGTTGCTTTTTGGGAAAAGCCTTATACTGGCAATAGATGGAGATGTATATGATATATTGTTAAAAGGCATCAGGACAGCAGTAAGAAATGCCATTTGATTCCAAAGTTTTATTTGTAATTTGATCTCACCAAGTATTATTTCGTCCAGCCAACTCTGCTTGTATTGAATACCTTTTGTTATTGCACTTGGCTGTGATAAGATACAATTTCAGTGATCGCCAAGAGTCTTTCAAGGATACATTTGTGACTAGAGAAGGTAGAAAATACATTAGAATAAAAAAAAGGCACATGTAGTCCCGACTGTGCGACATAAGCTTGACAAATAATTGTATGCAACTACATGAACTGTATGTGGCTGTTACAAAAGCCACAGTGGGCCATGGGGGGAGTCAATTCACATTATGGCTTCATAAATGTGAATCCTCTTATTAGTTGTACTCTGTGTTCTCCCAGAGTGATTCTGGGAAGTGCATCTGTAAAGGTGTTAATGAGATCATTACATGACAATGTTTCTGCTGAAAAACAAGCCTTTTTTGTGTTAATTAAAGGTTTGTGTCAGATGCAGATATATTGAATACTTCCGAACCTTATTGCGCAACAATTTCTTCTTTGTGTCTGGGTTTCTAGAATTAAAAAAAGATACATCACAGGGCTGCAATTAGTTTCTTTGATCTTCAAGGACAAACAGGGCCTTTTGTTGAAAACTATATCCATGTTGCAGTAATGTGTGTGCATTTACTGTGTGCGAAGGGTGGACCATAGCACTAAGGAGAGAAATATGGAAATTGATGCGGATATGATTTATTTTCACCAGAGGCTCCCAATTACTATTTGCTTGCACACAGTCATACATGTGTGAATAGGCAAGCTGGGCTGTGATTGGAGAAGCTCAGTGAATGCATCTCAGATTTAATCTAAATACTTGGTGAAAATTCACCTTTTTTTGGTTTGAGATACAAATATATAGAATTTGTGATATCATAGAAAGAAACACAGAGGTGAAGTTTAATCCTGAAGAGGTTAGCAAGATGGGAATTCTGGGAAGTGCATCCTTTAAGGTAAAGAACAAAGAATAAATGGAAGTATTATAATTGGCTTGATTCATATGGTAACATATTAGAAAATATTGATTGTGACATGATTACAATTGGAGGTAGACTCAAAAGTAGTTCATGATGAAGGCCTGAGGGTCAAAACATGACTTTATATCTAAATAAAATAGATATGAATATGGAACGCATGTGCACATTAGTTTCTCCCAGAGCCATATAATAGAAGAGTTATGACATCTCCGTTCACTCCAATGGACCACTTTTTTACAGCAATGGCGGATCGTGGAGCCTCTCAATCGTTCCCCGGAAGTTAGCGCCAAGGCTAGCAGAGCTGTAGAGTTGCAGCATAATAGACCGTTCGTGATGGACTTTTAAAGGTAAGAAGAAGTTTAAAGATTTATATTGCGGATATTATCAGTACATCTGATTCAAATTAACATGTGTATTAAAGGATGTCAGTGGATTATCCCTAAATTAGTAGATTTAGGGAACATTTACAGATAACAGATTAAGCTAGGATACCGAAGCAAGTTAGCAACACACGTTGAACAGCCTTTTAATTGTAAATTCTGTTCTCTTAATGTCTATTTGGTCCAACGTTGTTGAATTAGAGAGAGGGGCTTCTAAACTGGATTGTATGCGGGGGTGGAGGGAGTTAAATATTAGATAAATATAACTTTGGTGCGTGTAAGAGTGAGTGTTTTTAGCAGAGCCATATTGTGTCCTTGTGATTATGTTGATTATTACCTGTCTGTATAATGCAACCAGATCTCACCAGAATGCGTGACTCCACCACGACTTCTTAACACCACAATGCGTGGTGGAGTCACGAACTTTGTTACATTTACGTGTCGGCACCACGCAAACAACCCCAATGTAAAGTGAATGAGGCTCCTTTGTCGTGGTGCACACACGCATTTCTACAACGTCCCGCAGTGAGCTTTTATTCTATAAAACGTGTTTAAAATCTACTTTATAGCTTGTAGTAACTCACGGGAGGCTTCTTTTATTTTATTTGTATTCATAATTATTTATATTTTTCGTAAGAATGTAAAAATTACATTAGTTACGAATTTGTGTTCTCAAAAAACACTGCATTGTGTGTAATGCAACTGTGATTTTTATTAAATTAGTTAGTTTTTAAGGAAGGCCAGAGCTTCAGCTGTGTCAAATAGATTGTTCCCTTTAGTTAACGTTATTTAAAAGATAAAGATAATTTCCCCTGTATTGTATTACGAGCGTCCATTCCCATTGGATAACGGAGAATTTTACACCCGGAAGTAAGTAGCCTATTCTCCTTACTGTCGATTGATTTTACAGTGATATCTGAACTACTCATGGACTAAAAAACACCAGATTATCCTTGTTAATTACACAACATTGATTGGTTTGAATTGTGTACAATGCTTTTGTATTTTTCCCCTTCGATTCGGAGAAACAAATATTTTTTCGGAGTTTTTGGACGGCAGAAGACACTACACTACCCAGAATCCTCAGCTATCGTTTGGGACTGCACCATGTGCTTAGCTTGACAAACCCTGTGATCAATCCTCAAGCTCTTTGATTGGTTGACCTCCAACTGCATTCCATATGAAAAAAAACGTTTCGTAAAAGAGAAAATCATACTTTATTCAGCAGTGCTTGCTTTACTCTTTGAAAGTCATCACATGAATGCATTGTAATAAATGGTTTGGCTGCATTAAATATTACACATCTGTCGTAGTTATTTATTTATCTAAAGAGATCGGGCTTAGAATAGACCGGAAACTATTCTTTTACCGTTCAGTTTTTATTTCACAATAAAGTTAGTAGTAATATTTTGTTTTGATATTATTGTTTTTTATTAACTTCTAGACCGCTGGGTCATGTTAAGACCATCTTTTTTTTGTTGCTATGGGTTTTTTCCATCGCTTTTGTGTTACAAATATCAAAACAATAACAAAATAATATTCGTCGTAAACTAAACCGGAAACAGCAGTATTTTTTATTTTGTTAACACTGTAAACTTGACAGCCTTTTAACCTATGCTTTTAACTTAACCCAAACCACCTACTGGTTAAAGCACGTTATTACACGTTTAGAGTAATTGCTCTAGATTGTGTTGCTTTTTAATGACTGTTTAAAATGCCTTTTTCTTAATGTCTTTCATTTTGGTAAAGCACTTTTGAATGTGTTATATTTTATGAAAACATTTAAATATTAAGAGTACATACAAAATAGTGGGAAAGTAGAAGGTCAATTATATAAATATAGAATAGAAAATATCAAGAAGATACTCAAATGATATCTAGAATAAAACAGTTTAGTGCCTGATAGGAGGATGTGCAAAACAGACAAACTAATAAGGCTTTATTTAAAGAAATGTGCAGAATACGACAGTGTAATGGTGGAAGTATACACACATTGATAGATGTCTTGTCATGCACTGTTGAGGAACCTGTGACCCAAGTTTTTCATTCATTGCATAACTACACTGTTGTGTATATGATATGTCAATAAACCTTAGAAAATCTTGAAATCTTGAAAGGGATGTACAAAATAGCAATTATATACAGTCTTTAATGAACTATTAGAGAATAACGAGTAATGAATATGCTTTAAACGGATCTGCAGATAAATATTTAGTCTTCTCAAGCACCAACTATCAAATATCTCGCCTGATTGTTGGCACAATCACCTTCACTGAATTTCATTCAGGTGTAACTAAAGTCTGATTTAAGGGTTGTTTATATTTCACATCATTAATCCAAATCTGTAAAGTAACTAAAATAAATGTAGTGGAGTAAAAATACCAGGTTAACCTTAAAGAAAGCCCTCAGGATTATAAAAGACCCCACCAGCCCAGCCACAAACTGTTCTGTCTGCTGCAGTCTGGCAGGTGGTACCACAGCATCCGGACTAAAACCACCAGACACAGAGACAGCTTCATCCCACAGGCTATACGATTATTAAACACCTGAATTTAGAAATAACATTCATCTGGCTGCTACTTAGAAATTATTTATCTAATATATCATATTCCAATCACTTGTATATAGACTCTTATTGCACTATTTCACTATTTTTTCTGTGTATCTGTTTTATTGCGTAGCACTGTTGGAGGAGCCTGTGACCTAAGGGGGGAGGAGGGGGGGTAGGACAAGTTCGATTCCTGTTTTGAATAGTGTGCTGTCGATGGGTTTCATTCCATTTCAAAGTCCTTTTTGACGCTCTGTGTAAACGTCGCGCATCCAATCACAGAGGTTGAGGACTGATCACGGGGTTTGTCAAGCTAAGCACATGGTGTAGTCCCAAACGTTAGCTGAGGATTCTGGGTAGTGTAGTGTCTTCGGCCATCCTAAAACTCCGAAAAAATATTTGTTTCTCCGAATCGAAGGGGGAAAATACAAAAGCATTGTACACAATTCAAACCAATCAATATTGTGTAATTAACAAGGATAATCTGGTGTTTTTTAGTCGATGAGTAGTGCAGATATCACTGTAAAATCAATCGACAGTAAGGAGAATAGGCTACTTACTTCCGGGTGTAAAATGATCCGTTATCCAATGGGAATGGAAGGCTCGTAATACAATACAGGGGACATGATCTTTATATTTTAAATAACGTTAACTAAAGGGAACAATCTATTTGACACAGCTGAAGCTCTGGCCTTCCTTAAAAACTAACTCATTTAATAAAAATCACAGTTACATTACACACAATGCACTGTTTTTTGAGAACACAAATTCGTAACTAATGTAATTTTTACATTCTGACGAAAAATAATTATGAATACAAATAAAATAAAAGAAGCCTCCCTTGAGTTACTACAAGCTATAAAGTAGATTTAAAAAACGTTGTATAGAATAAAAGCTCACTGCGGGACGTTGTAGAAATGCGTGTGTGCACCACGACAAAGGAGCCTCATTCACTTTACATTGGGGTTGTTTGCGTGGTGCCGACACGTAAATGTAACAAAGTTCGTGACTCCACCACGCAATGTGGTGTAAAGGAGTCGTGGTGGAGTCACGCATTCTGGTGAGATCAGGTTGGTATAATGTTGCAGCTCAGCTGATTTTGGATTGATGGCAAAGGGAGAGGGACTTAAGTGAGAGTGAAAACACAAGGTAAGTTTAATACTACTGTTTTATATAAGTAAGCATACTAAACATGTATTATATCACTGTATTATATAAGTAATCTTGTTAGTAACCTACTGTATGGCAGGTGGAGGGGCAGTGATGTTACAGGTGGAGGAGCAAAACTGCAAGACTGCAAACTCACAAGACAGAGAAATCAAAGTTTGTTCTCCAGAGAAGAGGTTGATTTCACTTCAATTTTTTATTTCATATTTTCTAAAGATGTGGAAATGGCAACAAAAAAAACTTGTAAAAAAAAGCTGTAACCAAGACAACTGTAACAACATGAGTAGAGAGCCACCAAGGTTTTTCAAGTCCCTCTCTTACTCAATTTTTACCAGATGTCGGACATCGGGCATGAAATAAAGCTGCCTGTCTGGTGTTGCTGGATGTAGCACCGATGTTTTATTTTGGTCCACCCCAAAGGATTTACACATGGCTCGGTTAGGGCTACCCATGTCGGTGGTGACATCAAGCACATGTAGCCCTATGGATGCTGCCCTCTGTATTATATCAATAATGATTGGCCTGTACTCTGCTCCATTGGTAGAATTGCCAGTGTAATGATATGCCACTACTTGCTTCCACTGTGTTGTGTTTCCAGCCAACATAAACACACAAGCATGTGTTGCCACCCCTGTGTGACCTGGTAAAGTCACATCACCGTACAGTTTGCCTGTAATCATGTCTAACTCCACACTTGGTGTGATTGCCATTTCATCCAAGGTCAACACACACTCCCTTTCAAGGTCTGTCAATCTATCTGCCTTCAATTTTAGGAAATCAAAGACCTCTGTAAACACACCAGGCTCAAACTTAACACATTGCATCCTTCTTTGCAGTTTCCTTATTCCTGGAAGGGGAATCTTCAATTCCTGCAGAGTTTTGTAACCCGTTGGTCCGCACCCAAAGCGAATTTTTAAAGCCTTCTTAATTGTCTCATTGCTCCATTTCATCCCCTTTGTGGTGAGTCTGCCTAATGGCTTAAGTTGGTCTTTTGAAAACGTTTTCTTATATTTCTTGTCCCTAATTTTCATTGTTGTCTTGAGAGCTGCATTTTCCTTCCTGATTTTTCTTAGTAGCCTTTGCTTTTTTGGTGATTCCTTCTTGGCTCTTTAATTTTCTCTTTAATTGTTTTAATAGATCTGTTTGACTGGCTGCTGGTTCCCTCGTATGCTGACTGGCTGCTGGCTGAGTGGGTGGTGTTCGCCCTCCCTGTCTCTCCTCACTAGCCATGTCCTCTCTTTCTTCACACTCACTTTCCTTTCTCTCAGTCTCCTCATCCCTTCTTCCCTCAATCTTTGAGACTAATGTAAGTAGAAGACATGGCACTGTACATTTTCGAACATTTTAAATATTATACCACTTAAAAATAAGAAATATTACTTTTGTTACTAAGAGTTCATACTTATTATACCTGTGTCACCTTTCACACTATAGCTGTGATCATGAACTATGGGCTTTGTAGATACAGGTCCCAGGGTGAATCGTGGTACAGGGGCCCTTCTCTTTTTGACCACAGGGCGATGCACGAAGATGGTGGGTATAGCCTCTGCTCTCAGCCTAGTCTTGCCCTTTTTTGTCTTGACAAACTGGTCTGCATCAAAATGTGCCTGCGGAGTGACTTGAGGTTACTTCACACACAGAACAAATCAGTTTTGTCTGCCCACATACATATTCCATAGTGGTTGAATACACAGTATTAGGAAACACTTTATACTTACTGGACATGTTATACTCATTACATACTGTATATAAAATATGACCAAGAATGTGAGACAACTTTATAGAAATTCATATCACATCTGTTACTGATGCCATTTGTCATACTTTGTTAAACTCACAAATAATAAAGTTCCATAACTTCAGTTGGGAACAAAGACCACACCTTATCTCCCCAAGGCAATTTCCCATCCAATAGGTGTGCTATATAGGTGTGTATAACCCTTTCTCCTGTCTGTTACTCCCTCTTTCAGCACAAGAACCAGAGGGGGATTACATGGAGCCTGAATACCTGCACTGAGACCCTCACCCTGCACCCTGAGTCTCAACTCTCAGTGTTTTTCAAGCCTTTCCCTGTTTTTTTGTATTTAACAAGACATTAAGCTTTCCCAATGGTGTGGTTTTCGTCTTGTGAAACAGTGCAAATGCAGTGTTTGTATATAATTACATCACATATTTTTTTGCTGTTGGTCGTGAAATTGCTCCTGCTGACTTGAGCCAGCCATTTTTTCCTCCGCTCTGTGTCAGTGGGGAAGCCGTACATTCGTACTCCTTTCTCTGAGCGATTGGAGCATCCCCAGGCAGCACAGCAAACCATGGTGGCGACGAGGAGGCAGCACAGCAAACCAGGACAGCACGGAGGAAAAGGCACAGACAAACTGCATGATATGCTATTCAATGTTTATTGAATTCCATGTATTTGCAATGGATGTTCCTAAAACAACACATTTAACATCATCATCATCATGCTGCTACTGCTGCTGCTGCTAGTCCTTTGATAGTCACCTGTCGGTCTCCTGTCCTTTCTGAAAGCCATAAAGATGACATTAGTCAATTAGATAACTTGTGTCCTCAATTACCATGGGATTAGTCCTCCTCCTGACCTACAAGTCCCTCCATGCCCTTGCCCCCCAGTACCTATCGGACATCCTCCACCCCAACACACTCTCACTCCCTAAGTGTCCAATAGCGACGTTTGGTCAGTGTCCGTGGCGTCCAATTGTGACGCTCCTAGGCTCCTTCTGCGTCATAAAGGGACGCAAATAGCTTTCAACTGATTGCAATGTATTCCCATCTGCGTCGGGATTTGACGCTCATGGAAGCATGGCATTCGTTTGTGTCGGCTGCCCTTAAAGGTAATGTGAGCGTCCATTCCCAGGAGTAAAGGATGGCAGAAGACACTACACTACCCAGAATCCCCAGCTATCGTTTGGACTACACCATGTGCTCTTGACAAACCCCGTGATAGTCCTCAAGCTCTGTGATTGGAGAGTGTGCTCCGAGGGTTAAGCCGATTCTCGAACAGCACTTGAAATGGGATGGAACCACGGCAGACTGTCCAAAACTGGATTTGAACGGGTCCACCGCGTCCCCCCTCCCCCACCCCGTCCCCAGAACTACACATGCTGGCTATTCTGTTTCGCAACATGTTCTCTATGGCACGTCTCTACTGGGAGTTGTAGTTTTAAAAGACGTTTTCGTATTTCCCATAATAAGAAGTTGCCAGTATTAAACTGTGTACATCCCTGGAGGTTTAGGGGACAGGAAACACTCACATTTAAAACATATAATTAATAAATGGGTGAAAATTGCTTGTGCCCATTATGGGCAGTATTAATATATATACCCACATGCCAGCGAAGGTCAGAAGAGCTTTATTTAACAGCTGGTCTTATGTGTGTGACCCCTGTGATAACATTACATTACATTAATTGATAAGCCTGAAACATGCACTTGTCAAGGTTCAGAGGCACATTTTGCAAATATGGCAGTAGCCATCGATCAGCTTAAGATAAGATATACTTTATTGATCCCAAGTTGGAACATTTGCGTTACATCAGCATGTGTAACAGTTAAATATGCAGTTGTGTTTATTTGTAAATCATTTAGTATAATCACATAAATTCTGTGTTTTATATTCAACAATTCTGTGTTCTTTATTTATTGATTGTTCAATACCTGACAAGGCCGGAGATGAAATATCTACATACATCTTAAAAGAGTATAATACATTATGTATAATATCAGTTAAAATAAGTGCTTCAACATAGTTAACATTGCTGGAGGTATGCACAAATATTGATATATGTCTTGTAATGCACTATTGAGGAACCTGCAACCCAAGTTTTTCATTCAGTGCAGAACTACACCACAGTTGTGTAGGCCTATATGATATGTCAATAAACCTTAGAAAATCTTGAAATCTTGAAAGGGATGTGCAAAATAGTCATTACATACAGTCTTTAATTAACAATTAGTAGAGAATAACGAGTAATGAATATACTTTATAGGGATCGTATTAATATCTAATAATAAAAATATTGAAATTCAATAACATGCTTTAACCACCAGGTGTCCCTTTATATCAGCTGTGCACCTTTATGGTGTAAATACAGCCTATCTACCAATTGGATCAAATATAAAAGTGAGCCGAATTAGTGTTGATACTGCAAGGAGACGTATTGTGTGAAAAGAAATGTAAGATGTTGTTTAATGGCTGATATATTTATGATCCACGTCACGTTTTCAGTTCCTCATGTTTGTCTTCTCATCAGGGCTCTATAAATACAGAACTACGGCAGATATGTAATATGTAATGCAGCCGAACCGTGTATTACAATGCCGCTATGTGATGACTTTCAAAGAGAAAAGCAAGCACACTCGGAATAAGGTATTATTATTATTTTGGTCTGTTTCCGGTATTTGTTAATGACGATGTGCTCTGAGATGTGAGACTGGAATTGCACAGGGGGGAAATAACGTAGGCTATCTTTAGATGCGGATTTTGTTAAACTAATATGTTTAGGCTGTGGACCAACACTATACATTGATGGGGAAGGGGGTAGCAATAAAGATAACACCATTAAACAGTTACACAACATAACAGAAATAATATCGATAGCAGCGTCCCTAGCAACCACCTTGGTAACAATGAAAGCGTCGCGATTTCCTGAAGTAATCTTCGTAATAACTAGCAAACTAAAGATCATGTACATCCACTGCACACATAATCTGAAATAACAACTCATATTTCTCGCATCAAATGACATCAAAACGCATTTTAATGGCCAAACTAACTTTAAAATAGGCATTTTCCACCTAGAATAAAACGAATTTCGGCCATGTTTTCTTTTTCTGCAGGGAGAAATTTGAAGATCACGTGACATACAGATGTAGCACTCCAGATCAGACTCAAAAGGGTGTGTCCCAGTCAAAAGCCCAGCGGATGCCAGGGGCTGGGGGTGTTGCCAAATTGCTAGAGGGCGTTGCCCAATTTCCCCATTTGTTCAATTACAGGATTTAACCATGAGATGGTGCTTCATTCACAAAATACACAATGGGTGTTGTAGAAACATCAATATTTTAGATCAAATAAAGTATATAGTTTGCTTTATGCAGTATATTTCCTGTAATATTGTACAGTAGATTGAAGTAAATCAACTTATACATTAAGATAAGATAAGATGGACCTTTATTAATCCCGTGGGGAAATTCAGTAGTTCAAACAGCAACAGGGTGAGAGTGAAAAACAGGACAGCACAGATTCACACAGATTAATAAAATCAAAAATAAGATGAGCGATAAAAAATAATAATAATAATGAGAAACTATGAAATAAGAAATGAATAAAACTAAAATGTAATTATCATATCATATATTATAATGTATTGTATTATTAAGTAATATCATACATTAACCCCATTATAGCAGATGCCACATTAAATGGATGAACACATGTATGCATCAATAATTACAACAGAGTATTTCTAAATACAAGTTGTAAAAATACTTATATGTATTTAATATTAACCCTTTGGAGTCGACCGTCACGCCGGCGTGATCAGATCACATGACCTGTTCAAGCCGGTGCCGCATAAAAACAACAGTCCGGACAACATTGCCGTGTGTTTCTGTCGAAAGTGCTGGCTTGAAACTACTGTATATCCCAGTCTTTGATTCATGCAAAAAGACCCAGTAAACACGGAGATACGGTGATATAAAGTTAATACATTTCAAAAGTATGAAATATGGAAGCACATATTTGAATATCTTCGCCATATTTGATCATTTTACGAAACGGAAAATACTGGAAACTGTAGATTCTGCTCAACAGGATGTATATGTGTATTTCTGTCGAAAGTACTGGCTCGAAACTATATGCCAGTCTTTGTTTCATGCAAAAATACCAAATAAACACGGACATACGATGATATAAAGTTAATACAGATATATTTCAGAAGTATGAATAATGGAAGCACATATTTTAATATTTTCGCCGTATTTTATCATTTTACGAAAGGGAAAATACTGGAAACTGTAGATTCTGCTCAACAGGATGTATTTACCAGGAAGGGGTGAGGTAATCAGGTAAACGAGTGATACGAAACGAGACGAAAAGAGACGAAGAGGGACGGCGGGAACCGAAGAGAGACGGCGGGAAATGGAGAGAGACGAAGATATACGAAGACAGGCTGCGGGAGACGAAGAGAGGCTGCGGGAGACTGCGATTGAAGTAAAGTGACAAACAAACATTGAAAATGTAGATATAGTTAGATATATTTAGAGTTTTGAAGACTCAACTATGATGAAGAGAACTCTGAACGTGAGTCAAGCTTTAAGCTTGTTTTTTGACATGGAGGAGGAGGAATCTGTGATGTTGCCCTCTGTGTCGTAGTTGACAGAAACCGCTTTGAAGCGTGGCACAGATAAAGACAGAAAAAACAGATTTTTGTACATAATGTGTATATATATATATATTTGTATTATATTTATAATAACACTTTTGCCTTATCAGAATGAAATCCCATGCTACCTCAATCAAACTTTCACATTATCATAGTCACATCCCATGTATATATTTCCAGCTTTTAAATGGTTTCGTTGTGTATGTTTGTGTTGTGAAAAATAAAATCATTTTCAAAATCTGTTTTTACATATATGTTGTGATTTTGGGTCCAAAATGTTCATATAGTAGAAGATCACCTACATCCAAACGAAATAAATATAATTAATTATGATGAATACGTTAAGTCTTGTTCATTGTTTTTCACTTTTATTAAATGTTTGATATTTCTTTCTCTGTGTGCGGGGGATCACAGGAGGGGGGAGAGCTGTGGAATGTGACTCCACACATTCCGATGGCCAATTCGTTTTAAACAAAGGGTCCCCAACATACATATGAAACATGGGGGGGTTGGGGCTGGAGAACGGTATGGTCCTACCGTTTTCATACTTTATATATCTTAGCATATTCATACACACTGTTCATACTGCTCACAGGCTGATATCTAGTGTATTCATACCCCTCACTGTTTATTCATCATTCAATTAATTATATATTTTATTCTGTAGATTGTGAACATTACTTTTCACTTTACTGCTTGTTGCTCCTGGTTAGAAGCTAAACTGCATTTCGTTGTCTCAGTATCGGCGGTCACTCCTGATGAACCCACCAGGGCTGTTTCCTCAGAACGAGAGGAACGTTTTTACCAGGACAGCTTTTTTAAGGGACAGCATCGCCCTGAGATCTATGCTGCTAATATGTTCATGGCCATAACGCCATTTGTAACATATGGGAGAATGGTGAAAATAACCAACTGGACTGGGACCAATGGGAACATGCCTCTTCCCCTCAATGTGAAGCAACAGATTGAGTCTTATGTTTCCAATCGGTTCCCAAATCTGAACATTGACCAGTGGCATAAGATCAGGAGCCGGGTAAACGAGAGACTGAGGAGCCCCAGAAAAACAGATCCCGAAATCGCTCGTCCTGGTTTCCGCAGCAGATAGGCCTGTCTGTTACTGTATGTCAGTTATTTTAAATAAAATGGTGAAAACTGAACTTGAAAATTGTTTCCTCTTTTTATTTTCGGGATGGGGAGACGTGTGTGATTAAAAATTCATTCGCAGAAATGTGAAGTGATCTAACTAAGTTCTATTCATATTCTTGACGGGAAGAGCCGTGTAAATGGGTGGCCATATGCATTTGAAAAGCAATATAAATCACACAGTTATTATGCAATAGGCTATAAAAGCACCACCGATTACCTTTCTCCAATTCAAACTCTTGACGGGAAAAAAGGAAGGTGTAAATGGTTGGGCTATACTGTACTGTATACATACAAAGGCCATTCAATAGACGTTCAATATATAGTATTCGTTTATTAGAGTCGGCTTGACTCGGTTTGCATTCATAAAGAATGCACAAATGTGTTTAATCGTTAATGTCATAGTATTCGTTTATTAGTCCCCGAGGGGAAATGGGTAGCAGCACATCACAGAGGCATTTAAAAAGTGAAGAACATTCAAGTTAAACAATACTAAGTAAACAATTAACACAGTAAATTATGTGGATTAAATCACATTTATTTCGTTAAAAATAAACGAAATGACTCGGTTTGCATTCATAAAGAATGCACAAACGTGTTTAATCGTTCATGTCAGATATGTAGGCCTACTAAGTAAATAGCCTACATTAGTTCCTGCTCAAGATTAGATTCAACTTTATTGTTATTGCACATATTACAGGTACTGAGACAACGAAATGCAGTTTAGCTTCTAACCAGGTGCAACAAGCAGTAAAGTGAAAAGTAATGTTCACAATCTACAGAATAAAATATATAATGAATTGAATGATGAATAAACAGTGAGGGGTATGAATACACTAGATATCAGCCTGTGAGCAGTATGAACAGTGTGTTAATCGTTAATGTCAGATATGTACTAAGTAAATAGCCTACATTAATTTCATGATGGATTAAACCACATTTATTTCGTTAAAAATAAACAAAATGATTAAATGCAGGGTGAATTGCCCTAATGTGGAACATTTTTGCATTTCAGACTTCGGGAATATATTGCGACATGAAGCCGATACAATAAATCAAAATCCAGTAACATTCTGAAATCCCCAGGATGTATCCTAATCAAACCAAAAGAGAACATGCAGATATTAAACTCATACAAGAAATGGTAGACATATTAGTACTCTTAGTGCCAAGTTGTCTCAGACAATCTGTTTTCCTAATGTGGGACAGTTCTGTGCAAAATGTGGGACACTGAAAAGTCTATATTAAAAAGCCTCAGTCACCTTCATTCATGTAATAAAAAAATCTCAGGCCAGTAACACTCAAAGCTACAGTAAATGTGCAATACCATGCTATGTTACTATTTATAATGTTATTGTTGTTACAACAGAAGATGTTTTTATTTAAATTGAAGTTAAATGCATCAATCTGGTGCACTGAGGGCAAAATTAGTAGATTTGTGGATACGGCTCTCAACACTCATATAAAACAGAACTGTTCTTACAATGTGTGTTGGAAGGTATTAAATTACTATGCATATTTTATTGTGTAAACACACAGCTGATCACCTGAGAGCTGCCGTTTCATTCAGAGCGTTTAAAAAAAACGACGGTCTGATTTCAACAACTCAATGTGTGATTATTATAGCAGTAATATTAGACACTAATAATACAGTAAACTATGAACACAGTACATATTATTGTTTGCCCGTGGGATTAGGATGATCGGTAGAGAGCCGCTGCGTCGGATGTGATATAAAAACAAAGCGATTATTGTCGTTGTTGTAAACTCACGTGGATTAAATGTAGTGCATTCATTTCAACTCGCGAAATATGATACATTAAATGATCGCGAGGATCACGATCGAACATCGTTTGTTTGACCCTGGATGCATTTCCTGATCTAAAAACATAGCGATGGTTTTGTACTTACGCGGCGTAAATTACGCCAACGTGAATTAAACATTATTTTGTTAAATAAAAACATGGTGATGTTTAGTAAATGATTACATGTCTCTTACTTAAGCACAGAATGTGATCCTATCCGTGACATATATGGATCTTAACAAATATCCGCTATATCAGATCCCTGTAGATCAGCTGTTTATTTCACATGAGTTCCAGTGTGGCAGCTTTTCACGGCTCCCCCTGGTGGATCCATGATCCATTGCTGCTGGTTTCATTATAATTAAATGTATTTATCAAGGGGGCGTTTCAAGTCCTGCGGGGGGGTTTTCCTTTTCAGCAGGGGCCCACCCCGTGCCGATCACGGACCCGCCCGGGTAGGCGTCTGAAACGAAGCGCTACATCTGTAGACGCCAGCCATCGGAATGAATGGTGAAAAAAACAGGGTTTGTCAAACAGAGCACATGGTGTAGGCCAAACGATAGCTGGGGATTCTGGGTAGTGTAGTGTCTTCTGCCATCCTTTACTCAGAAAACATATTTGTTTCTCCGAATCGAAGGGGAAAAATACAAAAGCATTGCACACAATTTAAACCAATCAATGTTGTGTAATTAACAAGGATAATCTGGTGTTTTTTAGTCGATGAGTAGTGCAGATATCACTGTAAAATCAATCGACAGTAAGAGGAGTACTTACTTCCAGGTGTAAAATTCTCCGTTATCCAATGGGAATGGATGCTCACATTGCCTTTAAGGGCAGCCGGCATAAACGAATGCCGTGCTTCCATGAGCGTCAAATCCCGAAGCAGATGGGAATACATTGCAATCAGTAGAAAGCTATTTGCGTCCCTTTATGACGCTGAAGGAGCCTAGGAGCGTCACAATTGGACGCCACGGACACTGACCAAACGTCGCTATTGGACGCTTAGGGAGTGAGAGTGTGTTTTCCACCCACATGCCCCACCCCGGAACCTGCGGTCTTCAGACTCTGGCCTGCTCACCACCCCCCGCACCAAACTGAGAACCTTCGGGGACAGAGCCTTCAGTGTGGCAGCCCCCACCCTCTGGAACGCTCTCCCTGCGGAGATTCGCAACATCCCCACACTGGACGCCTTCAAAATGGCCCTCAAGTCCCATCTGTTCATCAAGGCTTTCGGCCCTTAAATCGATCTGTTGTTTTGTCTGTCTGACCTTTGTTTTGTTTTGTTTGTGCTTGCCCTATTCCTGTAAAGCGACCTTGGGTCCCTTGAAAGGCGCTATAGAAATCTCAGTTATTATTATTATTATTACTGAAACTACCATGAATTTAAGAAAATGGTAGAAATTAATCTAATCTGAATTTTAAAGCATTACTTTAGATCCCCTCCCTCTAAATGTATCAATAAACATTAGAAAGTGATCCTCCTGACTACCATACAAGTTTAAGAAGATAATATTGGTTTTAAAGAATTCAAAGCTATAAATAAACAGCAACAGGCTCTTTAACCAAGGCACTGTTAGCCTAACATGTAAACTAGTTGTTCACACTAATCCTAATATTATCACTTAATATTAGCAAATTCTATTTTATTTTTTAAAACATATTGATGTAAATACATACACATATCGATTTGTTGTATAAATATTGCAAATCAAAACCTTTATTCACTAATAATTAACAAAAATCGTAGTTCTATCTCCTGTTATCAATGCATTCACATTGCCCGCCATGAACTTCCGGGGAACGATCCTCGTCTACATGAACCACGTGACGATAACCGTTTTTGGACTTCCGTTGTCGTAACTCTTCTATTATATGGCTCTGGTTTCTCCTACTGTAATGAGTCACAACTTAAAACACACACATCATTATAAAAACTATTATGACAAACATTATGACAATTTATATTGTGTATCTGTACTGCATTCGACAAACGTGAGCAGTTCGACTTGACACATTTGTCTATAGAAAGAACACAGTTTGGCCAACGGTACGTCAACAGAGCCGAGTCATACTCAAAGGGAACCAGCAGACAGCCACACAAAAAGGCCATCACTTGGAGAGGGAAGCAATTTAAAAAAAGAGCTGAACCACTAAGGGATTGGAGCACAATAGACAAACAAGTCTACTGGTCGAGTAAATATACTATAAGGAGTAATAAGAGGCCGGTGGAGGATCAGAAGATTGGTAAAGGCTGGGGCACAATGTGGACAGCTGTTAGGCAGGAGAGGAATGGCAAAGATAAACAAGATAATTAAAATTGTTAATCAAATCATAGAATGATGAAATGGCAGTGATTCAATTGAAATTGGATGTAAACATGTTAAATATAGAAAAAAAAGAAATCCAACTGGCAACATTGCCGAAGCAGCTTTTGCCATTTAGCCACTTTTGTTATACTTTACCAAGTATTTATTACTGATATATTTCAATGCATTCCATACTGAAATAAGCAGCATGTGAAATTGATATCCCATCACCTTTTCATTCCCGTTTTTTGTTATCTCTTATAATATTGAGCCCAGTCAATTACAAATTCACGTTTTCTGTCCTACCTTTTTGACCAGAGGAAGCATTTGTCAGAGATAACAACGATACGGTTGAACGCTGAGGTGGCAGTTTATGCAGCTGCGTTACCACTATCGATACTATTGTCTGAATAAATTAATGGCACCTGGCGTTGCCTGCTCATCATTTACAATCCAGACAACATATCTTTCATGAATCTCTATTTACAACTCGCTAAATACGTCCAACCTGCAAATGCAGTGTCTGCCCCCCCCACCGTTGACAGTGTACGACCGTGCTCTCTCCCCCCCCCCCCCTTGACAGTTCTCTCTCCCCCCCCCCCCCGGTTGACTATCTCTCTACCCCCCCCGACGGGTAATACTACAATCCTATCCGTCATACTGCCGACGGGCAGCGGAAACATCTAGTGCAACCTCTGGTTGAGTATAACTTGTAGATAAAAGGTGGCTGTGAAAAGTGTCTTACTTGATGCTGCACAGATGTTAGGCTTTGGTTTCTGTCAGTTAGAAACTCTTCACAGTAGTTTCACTGAAACTATTCAAAAAACTCCTACATCATAATCCCCTTCTCTAATGTCTAAATTCTCTAATCTGTATGATTCACACATTACCTTTAAATGTGTCTTAAATCAGCTGAAGTCAGCTAAGCATTGCTACATGCTTCTGTCTTAGTTCTCACACATGATCATTGTTATTTAAAATGGATTCAAGCTGTGTGTAATAAGACTTGGTCAGTGATTGTCTGTCAAACTACATTGAACCGTAAAGAAGCATAGACGTATTCCTATAGGTGTAAACTGGTTTACCTCACAAGGTCATTGGCAGTATTGCATACTTAAACTGATTGATCCTTTGGTTCAACTTAAGGCAAGTAAACTGATAGTCAGCAGGAGCTTATTGGTATCTATACATAAAAGGTCAGGGGTGAAATGCCTTCAAACCAATCATGGCTAAGCCAGCTCAACCATAGCTGACATACATGAGAACTGGCTTATTGATTAAGGAATCCGATACTACCACTACTGATTAAATCACCCTTATAGCTTCTCCTTTCCTGACAACAGGAGATATACACAATCCTTTACTTTAGCGCATTAATCACATCATTCATGGAAGGCTCTGGAACCCCAAGGGTTACAAAACTCTCAGTAACTTTGAAAAACAAATATGACTGGGTGACATTGTGTACATGTATTGATTGCAGATTTCACAGATATGCACTTCAGTTGCACTGTCCTGTTGACCTAGCTTAGCATATCCAGGTGTTTCTACTGATATTTAACAGCAGTCCTCAGCTGCACAAAGTTAGCTGATCCACATTAAATAACATAACAAGACAATAATGATTCATCCTATCTCTAACGAACCATCAACATAATTATATTTTACAATAATGAGTAAGCTGCTGCTATCAATTAGGACCATAACAACATGTTGGGTGTGCTAATGTTATCTATCTTCAGCTAATTAGCTACCAATCGTAAAGCACAATGTTACTGAGACAGATGATCAAAAGTTGTATAGCTCTAAATAAAACTAAGAAACGCTTTAAACAAACCTTTTATAAATAAGACTTACTAAGTATCCAAATGTGCAAATGAGAGTCCTCTGTCAATTAAATTGTTTTTGGATAAGAGGGAGTTGTATTATAGACACAACAGCTTTTCAACTGGCTCGAGAGTCTCAATAAAGGCAGGCTAGGACATTTTAAATTACTCATTTAAACCTCATCAAGGGACATTTATTGCACATATTTGCAATATAAGTATTTAATTTGCTTACGCTTGACTCTCTTGGTTTATGAGATACAGCAGACTGTGGCAAAGTGTGTTCAACTTAATTGGGGATTATGTTTTTTAATACATTTCTGTAATAGTTTAAAGAATAAATATGTTATTCAAACATAAAGAGAAGCAAGTACATTGGCAACATTTGACTATGACATAAGGGCATGTGACAGCTAATCAGAAGTCTACAATGAGTTTGGAGATTCATATTTAAAGGAATCTACCTCGTCATTGAGGGGAATTATTTCCCCAGAACTGAGGTTAACTTTTTTTACATTATAAACAGTGAGGACTATATTAAATATTTGGCTAATATGGTACCTTATCAAAAGTCCTTGGCTCTCTGTGCAGAACCTTCTAAAATTGTGAACATGACATTTTGCCTACTTCAGCCCTTTTTTAACTAATTTGCCCAATTCATTTTCCAAGGTTAACGCAATCCATTCAGTCAGGGTGATGGTTGCATGAAATGTGAATAGCTTCCAATTTTTTATTTGTTTTATTTAACCTTTACTTAACCAGAAAATTGAGATTAAACATTGCCATGATAGGCAGCAGCACAGTTACAGAACACAAATTAATACAAATAACAGAGAACATACTGATAACAATCAGAAACATCATCAAAACCATTTACTTTCTGCTTCTCAATCGCTAAGAAGCACTGTGAAACTGTTGAGAAAGACCAGCTAAGTTTCACCTCAGGTTGCAGATGGTTCCAGGCAAATGAAGCAGTGTAGCTAAAAATTCCTGTACTTTTCCGACAGATGAAAGTCTGCAAATAAGGTGCACCAAGAATAGACATAAATAAGTGTGTGCCAATGGTTTTGTCTACAGATGGTCAAGACAGACCATGCAACTCGAGCACACAAGGAGCAATGGTCGCAGGATGGATGGATTGGATTCTTTGGAGAGCTTTTTTTATGTAAAATAGTTTACTAAAATAGTTACATTTGGGTGGTTAAAAACTCTCTGAGCTGAAATTCATTGGAGTTTATCCAAGGCTGAATTCTCATAGATGGACACATTGGTTGATAAAGAAGAACTGGAAAAAATAATAATAAGGAAACACTGAATGACAACCGCATGCCTGAGGTGACAAACAGCAGCTTTACACGGTAACTAATCAGAAAGCTGAGGTCCCTTTTGAATGACAAGTGTCTGAAAGCATACCATGTGACAGAAGCTGAAACGCTAGTAGTAGTTTGATTGTGAGATAGCTAAACTCATGCGTCAAGTCACAGCTGGGGTTCTGATACAGGTCTAACATTTTTGTTTTGTGATTGGATCAGATATGTCACCATGGCAAGTCGAGATAGAGTTTGATAACAACACAAATTGGCATTGCTTGAGCTGGATTTAAGCATGATATGACTAGCAATGATTGTCCTGACTCGTTAGTAAAAGGGTATATCACACTATGGTGACATGTATTCATAAAATATTCTGTCAACTGTCACATTGTGATTCCTGACGGATTAAACTGGCATACAATCTTATATATGAATGACACTTTATACAGCTTAGTAAGGTGTGAGGTTGTGTTGTTTGTTTGCAACAGCCAGGTCAGGGCTGGATTATGATCATGTTGTCCAAAATGTTAATATTAACAAATACAAAAAGAGAAGATGTAAACCTGAAGAGTTTGAGGATTCAAATCACGAGCATCAGCGAAGCTACATAAAGTGTTATCACATATTACAATGAAAGTCTGACTCTACAGTTAAGAACAAAAAAATGGCCTTAGCTGAGAAACAGAAAGGTCGTCAGAAAAGAAGGTCAAGACAACAGAACAGTGTTTCAACACGAAAATCATACACCTGATAGAATCTTCAGATGTAGATACATAAAGGTTTGTGTAGTAGAGTTGTTTACTTCCACACCACTGACCAACCCTAGTTTTTAGAGAACCTTGAGGGACTGTGAATACTCAGTACAACACTCACACAGCTGCTTGGACACGTGTACACTTGGGCCTTTTCCCATTGCACCACTCTTGTGATCCCTGTCAGATGTGCTCAGCGTCTCGTTTCAGACCACAACACTTGCTCTCTTGACCAGGTCAAGTCATCCAATCAGAAGAGGGGTGGTGTGACCTCGTATGCCCCAGTTGAGGCACTTTTGTAATGGCTGGCACTGAAGGAGTAATTGAATGTCACAATAGCTGACAGCCCTTGTGACAACTTGGGAAAGCACCTGGTGGAAAGACACATTTTGAAATGAGGATTTCTGAGAGTGAAAAGAGCACAGAGATTGTTTAGAATGAATCACTCAATCCTTGTCAGGTTGTGTGGTGTTAGGTGGTACACCCCATGTCCAATACATGTACTATAGCCCCTTTTCTCTCTTGGCAGGAATGGAAAATCAAACCATGCAGTGATAAAACATACTTTAATTTACATTGATCCAATAGAGTGGTGCAGTGATGTGTCCTAAAACCCGGAAGTAAGCTTCTTCCGGTTCCCTCGACAAAAAAGCAATGCAATTTCTCGAAATACGGTCTGTAGTTGACACACATTTAAGAGACAGATCAAGTTTTGTTCAGCCGGTTAATCTCCACATGTCTACCCTACTTTTATAATTTTCGAATCATAAATCTAATCGATAGATTTATGATCAACAGATTTATGATGTCATATGACATAATGAGGGCATGATGAATAATGGTACATCCATCATTTATCAAATGTGAAGGACACAGTCTATGCAGCATACAAAGGGCCATTATTAACATTAAAGTATAATTGATTGTGCCAAGGATTGACTGGAACTGATATTCCTAGTATGATGGTTAAACGTGTAGATAACGAGTGAAGGCTTGACATGAGCTATGTGACTTGAATAAAGTTCATCGATGCAGAAATTCAGATACCCTCTTGAGCAAGAAAACACCATTTGGCTGACAGACTAAATGATACACATCTGATATCATTTGCATGCCTAATTGACCTATTTCCCTAATTGAGATTTAATCAGTGGTGATTAAGCAAATAAAACAACTTTTTCTAACAATGGGTTCAATATGTGCCTAAATTGAATTGCCATCCCAAATGGAAGCTCATGCAAATGATGGTTATTTCACTTGCCTCTACTCTTGTTTTTGATTCTATTGTGTATATATATATATACATCCAGGGGTGGACTGGCCATCTGGCATACCGGGCATCGTCCCGGTGGGCCGTTGACCCAATGTGGGCCGGTCCGCTATGTTTTTTTTTCTTTACTTTAAATTCTAAATTCCCTCCAATTGGGCCGGCCAATTGGCTACAGAGGGCTAGCAGTGTGTTGCCAGCATCGACACATATTATTGGTCTATTGTTTGTCATTGTCAATCAATCATGGGCTGACAGGCGCAGAGAGCCCTGACAGTGCTGTCAATCACAACACAAACCCGGGTGGGGCGGGACCTCATGGCATGGGCGGGACGGGCTGCTGCTGCTGCTGCTGAGCTGAAAATGGATCAACGGAAGAAACGCCCAGGTGGCGCTGAAATACTGCGACTTAAAAAGCTGAAGTCTCTGGAGGTGGAGGCTGCTAAATATTCTAAATTGACGGACCTATTTGGTGCCGGCAGGTGCTGCTGCGCCGGGAGACGAGCGAGTGGAGGCATACATGGTAAGTACCGTTAGCCTGGGGCTGGCTCGGCTACATTTTTGAGACATGTCCAAACAAAAAGTAGAAAACGTGTTTCCATTGAATGTGATGTGACCTAATTAACTGCATAGTCCTACTTGTGACAACACGTCAGCTTTAATTTCTGTGTAAATGTGTTACTTTTACTGTAGTTTTCAAATGGCTGTGTATAGTGCTGTCTGGAGCATTTTCAGGTATTGTCACAAAGATCTGACTTGTTTGCATTGGAAGACACTAGTAAGTGTCCTAATGAAAACATGGCAAAGCCACTAGTGTTGTTACGCTCACCAACGTTTCATTCAATATGAACTAATCTTTTATCTTGTACATTATTCTGTGGTTTTGAGTTATTTCCCCATTCAATGATAAATGCTTTCCCTATGTCCAGCCCAGACAGGTTCAGGGCAAGTCCAGCTGGTCAGTTCAGGGAGAGAGCCAGACCAATTCAGGCAGCCCAAAGACTGCACCACCTGAAAGGGAAAAGGCTGGAGAGAGGGAGGAGTGTGTCAGCCCAAAGACTGCACCACCTGAGAGGGAAAAGGCTGCAGAGAGTGAGGAGTGTGTCAGCCCAAAGACAGGATCTTCACAAAGTTCACAAAAATATGGCTACCCTTCTTAGAACATGTTAAGTCCCTCCAGTTGGATTCTGTCCCCATTGGCTGAGTCGCCCCCTGTACCGCAACAGCTCACAGGAATGCTCACAACATGTCTTGCAGGTTGTTTTTGTTTTGTTTTTTCCTTTTCTTTTTTTTAATTAATTTTATTATTATTATTTATTTCATTATTGTCTAATTGTAACTGATGTATTGTGTCTTGGGGTTGTTTTGTTAGAAGTCTCAGGGGTAATGCATTGTATTGCTGCTGTCTTTGTGTATACAAAAATAAATCATATACAAAAAAAACTGCTATCAAGGAATATGACTCCTTTGTAGTATGCATGAGAGAAGATGCCGCGAGATTAGTGGACTTCTATGTAGTGTCCGCTGATAATGTAGAGGGCTGGTCTGGACAGAAAATGCCAGGGCTGAATTGTTGTCCCAGTCCACCCCTGTATACATATATATATATATATATCATTTTAGCTTAAAGCTATGTGTTTAAGGTGTGAATTCCCCCCCCCCCCCCCATACTTGTCAGCAATCAATAACACACAGCAGTGAATGAATCACATGTAATCACTCATGGGATCTCTGGGCTCTCTCCACCTGGTTTGACATGATTGTCCCGTGTGCCAGGCCAGTTATTGCTTTGCTCTGTCAACACACCAGAGGCTCTAAATAAACAAGCATGGAAAGGTTCTGTAGTGTAGGAATTGCAATCAATACAGAGTAGTGGTATACTCTGCTGGTGCAGTGCCACCTTCTAGTCAAAGGCCATTACATGAGAATCGATAACTCTATGGCACGCTCGCAACGGGAACACAAGTACTAACAGGGAGACAGGGGAGACAACATAAATGACAACATTCTCTCAACATTGGTTTGGGATATGTTATAAAACCACTTACCAGCCCAAAGGGGTACACAGTTGAGTAAAAACAATGGTCAGTGGTCTTGCAAGAAGCCCACTTTACACATTTTTGGCAGCACCTGGAAGATTGTTGACATCCACCTTAATCCATATTTTTAAACATATATGTTTACATGTGTTTACATGACACATGGCAATCCATTTATTGCATAACTGTCTGTCCTGTTGCCATCTTGAGATTTCTTCCATTTCATAGTTTGTTTTTCCTTGTATGCTGCAGGGTCTAAGGAATGAGGGTGTTGTATGCATATTGTAGACCCTTGAGAAAATGTGAGATGTTCTATATTGGGCTATACTATGACATGTGATTGATTGATTGGTTAAGCTTACACAAAATGGTATATTATACCTATACAATGAAATACTCCACTAAAAGATCTCCCATACATTAAAGTCCTTATCTCCTTCTTACAGTCCTGCACGATCATAGTGGTGAGTGGTAATGGAGAGTAAAATGGTGCTGCAATGATAGATGCCCAGCCCATTTATTTATCGTCGAGGCACAAGCAGCAATTAAGTAGTCTAAAGTGGGGAAGTCAAGGTGACGCAATGGCAGTAACACATGCAGCCAGCCAGCCAGCCAGCCAGCCAGCCAGCCAGCCAGCCAGCCAGCCAGCCAGCCAGCCAGCCAGCCAGCCAGCCAGCAGTGTTTTGTAGCTCCAAAGCCAAATATGATGAGTGTGTTTTCTGCCTGGTTCAAAGGGGAAACATCTGAAGACCATCTGAAAGAGATGCTGACATGCAGTACAGTATGCAGTGATACCAGGATGCCACATACTTATTAAAAAGAAACCTGAAGACTTATCTGATGAAACACAGAGGAAATCGTGAAGAATATGCGGGACACAACCCTTTTGAAGTTTATGAGAACTTAAATACTTTAGTCACTGACTTATACTGCAGGGAGTCCAGACTACTGATTGCATAGTCATGATTCAAAATCCCTTTTCAATTATGGCGATGATCTTTATCAGCTAAGGCGTTTCTTGCTGTTTAGTTCCTTTGAGTTACCGAACTTCAAACAGACTGCTGGCTCGAATGCAAACTTCCCTAATTGTTATTACTTTGTGCCAAGGGTTTTAATCTCAATCTATGCCCTCTTTCCTTTGCTTTTTACGAGATGCAGAAGGCCAATTGCTTTAATACTGAGGAGGTAGACGCAGCCTTTTCATTCTGCCTTGTCAAGCTGCAGGGGCAGTGTATTCTAGAATAAACAAGGACAAGCTGTGTTAGGGAGGGATGGCTTCTCAAATGACATAAAACACCATGGTTTTCTATGGAGTCTTTGTGGGGACTACATACGGATGATTGCATTTGCACCATGTTTGGTAGCTCATATCCGTAAAGCCAAGGATGCCTCTACAGCACATGCTTATGATGATGCAATGAAATACTATATCCACCCATAATACAAATAGGATTTCTCATCCATTGATCACAATATATATTTGGGTTGAAAGCCATGTCGTAAAAAATATAGATTATTTTCACCAAGTTTCGACTACATGGCTCAGCTCTGTGCGGAATGACTCATTCATGACGTGATACCGTACACACATTTTTAAATAGCCAACTTCACTCAAAACCAGTGGCGAGCCGTCAGGGCCCTCTAGGCCCTCTGTGAGGGCTTAAGATATTCAAAAAAATTATATTTGAAAACATTAAAAAATATAAATATTATTTTTTATATATATATATTTTTTTTTAATTGTTCATTAGTTTTATCAAAATAACTTGATTTAATTGTATTTAAAATAACATTTCCAAAGAAATAAATCCTTTGAATCTGCCTGTTCAGTTCTGTTGGAATGTGAAGGGTTACAAGATTAAGGGTTGTGAAGGGTCTCTGCGAGTTACTGTGAAGACGGGAGCAACACTGGATACAAATATGTATGAATTTGATTTTAAAGCTATTGAATTCAGAACAAATGGGTTTTGAGTGTAGTGAACTACAGAAAATAAAATTAAAAATATAATATATTTGGGAAAGTGTTTCTTACGTTCTATGACAAACAGGAGAACATGTTCTAATTTTAAACCGCCCTTAATACAGCTCAAGTCACATCTAAATATAATGATGGTGTACCCAGCAGCATACCGGCACATGAACTATAAAACGATTTTCTGATGCGCTGCAGGAGCTTTGAGAATAATTACCCAGAGGTCTCATTTCACAGTCGGAAGTAGAGATGGTCTAATCACAAGCAATTTAACCTATCTCTCCCTTAAAAATGAAATCTGGAATACTGTATAAGACTAACTATGCACAGATGTTCCTCAAAAATACTATTCATGTAGGATCAAGTACACAATCATTCAATGCAATAGAGAAACACTTTTATTTTAACCATTTCCTTCAGTGTGCATTCCACACTTCTACACCATTAGTAATGGGATTTATTTTTAAATTACTTTTGGCAATGCCAAGGGAACAAGTGTGAATGTTCCATGTGGAGAACAAAATCATTGCTGAAAGAGATCAGAATATCGGGACATGGTTTTGGGGCTGTGCACATTTTCCCTATATGGCCTTTTTGTAACGAATGATGTCATGATCAAATGCAATACTTATTTTGTTATCAATTAACAATGATTGCATTTTGTTCTGGAACTGGCACACACGCCTGATTATTACACATTATTATTCAAAACTAACTATTAAATCAACATACATGTTCAACAATTCGTGTTCAATCAATGTAGATATAATTAATACAACCTGATCTCACCAGAATGCGTGACTCCACCACGACTCCTTAACACCGCATTGCGTGGTGGTGTCACGAACTTTGTTACAATTACGTGTCGGCACCAGCAAAGAACCCCAATGTAAAGTGAGGCTCTTTTGTCGTGGTGCACACACGCATTTCTACAACGTCCTGCAGTGAGCTTTTATACTATAAAACGTTTTTAAAATCTACTTTATAGCTTGTAGTAACTCACGGGAGGCTTCTTTTATTTTATTTGTATTCATAATAATTTTTATTTTTCGTCAGAATGTATTGCATTATTTACGATTTTTTGGTCTCAAAAAACAGTGCATTGTGTGTAATACAACTGTGATTTTTATTAAATTAGTTAGTTTTTAAGGAAGGCCAGAGCTTCAGCTGTGTCAAATAGATTGTTCCCTTTAGTTAACGTTTTTTAAAAGAACATTATATTCCGATTTGATAATGTCCCCTTTATTTTATTACGGAGAGCAATGTGAGCGTCCATTCCCATTGGATAACGCAGGATTTTACACCCGGAAGTAAGTATTCTCTTTACTGTCGATTGATTTTACAGTGATATCTGCACGACTCATCAACTCAAAAACACCAGATTATCCTTGTTGATTACACAACATTGGTTGGTTTAAATTGTGTACAATGCTTTTGTAATTTTCCCCTTCGATTCGGAAAAACAAATATTTGTTCAGTTTAGGATGGCCGAAGACACTACACTACCCAGAATCCTCAGCTATTGTCTGCGTTGCCTCAAGCTCTGTGATTGGTTGACTGCATTCCATATGAAAAAAACGTTTCGTAAAAGATAAATCATACTTTATTCAGCAGTGCTTGCTTTACTCTTTGAAAGTCATCACATGAATGCATTGTAATAAATGGTTTGGCTGCATTAAATATTACACATCTGTCGTAGTTCTGTATTTGTATTTATCTACAGAGATCTGGCTCAGAATAGACCGGAAACTATTCTTTTACTGTTCTGTTTTAATTTCACAATAAAGTTAGTAGTAATAATTTGTTTTGATATTATTGTTTTTTATTAACTACTCATGTTAAGACCATCTTTTCTGTGTTGCTGTGGGGTTTTTCCATCGCTTTTGTGTTACAAATATCAAAACAATAACTAAATATATCCGTCGTAAACTAAACCAGAAACAGCAGTATATTTTATTTTGTTAACACTGTAAACTTGACAGATTTTTAACCAAAACCACCTACTGGTTAAAGCACGTTATTACACGTTTAGAGTAATATTGAAATCTTGAAAAGGGATGTCCAAAATAGCAATTATATACAGTTTTTAATTAACTATTTGTAGAGAATAACGAGTAGTGTATATACTTTATAGGGATCTGCAGATACATATTTAGTCTTCTCAAGCACCAACAATCATTACATTACATTACATTGCATTTAGCTGACGCTTTTATCCAAAGCGACTTACAATAAGTGCGTTCGACCAACAAAATACAAGCTTGAAGAAAACAGAATCATAAAGTACATCAGGCTTCATAGAGCAAAAACATTTCAAGTGCTACTCAACTGGCTTTAGATAAGCCAGTCCTCCAATCAAATATCTCTCCTGATTGTTGGCACTTGACAATCACCTTCCCTGAATTTTACTCAGGTGTAACTAAAGTCTGCTTTAAGGGTTGTTTATATTTCACATCATTAATCAGAATTTTTAAAGTAACTAAAATAAATGTAGTGGAGTAAAAAGACCTGGTTAACCTTAAGGAAAGCCCTCAGGATTATAAAAGACCCCCATCACCCCAGCCACAAACTGTTCTGTCTGCTGCCATCTGGCACAACAGCCGCATTCTAGGAGAGGATGTGGCTGTTGTGGAGGACTACAGTACCTGGGAGTGCACTTATGGGCTGAACTGGAGGATCAACGCTGACGCTGTGTACAAGAAGGGGATGAGCAGACTCTATTTTCTGAGGAAGCTGAGATCCTTCCACGTGTGCAGCAAGATGCTTGAGATCTTCTAGTCTGTTGTGGCCAGTGCACTCTTCTTTGCTTCGGTCTGCTGGGGGGGGGGGCAACATAAGAGCCGGTGACACCAGCAGGATCAATAAAGTGATCCGGAAAGCTGAGTCTGTCATCGGCATCAAGCTGGACCCCTTTGAAGCTGTGGTGGAGAGGAGGACACTGAACAGGCTGTTGTCCATCATGGATAACCCCACCCATCCTCTCCACCTGCAGCTGGACAGTCAACGGAGCTCCTTCTCCAACAGACTGCTGCAGCTCCGCTGTCACAAGGACCGATACAGGAACACATTCCTGCCCACTGCCATAACTCTGTACAATAAATCACCTCTGGCTGGAAGAGAACTCTCTGCTCCATAGTTTCTCTAATACAACCTCGCTGTACATTGTACACATCTGTTCATTGAATCTGTTCAATATTTGATATTCCATATTCCATTGTCATATATTTTTGAATATGTATATTTGCATATATAATATCTACATGTATATTTTCTATTTCAACACGTATATTTTCTATTTTCTTTTCTTTTCTTTCTATTCTTGTTTATTTGTGGTTTTGTTTTATTGTAAAATGCCTTGTCTTTTATGCTGCTGCAACAAAAACAATGTCCCAAATTGGGATCAATAAAGTACCATCTTATCTTATCTTATCTTATCTTACATCCGGACTAAAACCACCAGACTCAGGGACAGTTTCATCCCACAGGCCATAAGACTATTAAACACCTGCACTTTGAAATAACATCCATAACATTCATCTGGCTGCTACTTAGAAATTATTTGTCTAATATATCATATTCCAATCACTTGTATAGACTCTTATTGCACTATTTCACTTTTTACTATTTTTCTTTTTGTATTGACTTGCACTATTTTTCCTGTTTATCTGTTTTATTGTGTTGCACTGTTGGAGGAGTCTGTGACCTAAGGGGGGGGGGGGGGGAGACGTTCGATTCCTGTTTTGAATAGTGTGCCGTCGATGGGTTTCATTCCATTTCAAAATGCTGTTTGTCGCTCAGCGTAAACTTCACCATTGTCAAGCAAAGCACATGGTGTAGTCCCAAACGATAGCTGAGGATTCTGGGTAGTGTAGTGTCTTCGGCCATCCTAAACTGAACAAATGTTTGTTTCTCCGAATCGAAGGGGAAAATTACAAAAGCATTGTACACAATTTAAACCAATCAATGTTATGTAATCAACAAGGATAATCTGGTGTTTTTTAGTTGATGAGTAGTGCAGATAGCACTGTAAAATCAATCGACAGAGAATACTTACTTCCGGGTGTAAAATCCTGCGTTATCCAATGGGAATGGATGCTCACATTGCTCTCCGTAATACAATAACGGGGACATGATCAAATCGGAATATAATGTTCTTTTAAAAAACGTTAACTAAAGGGAACAATCTATTTGACACAGCTGAAGCTCTGGCCTTCCTTAAAAACAAACTAATTTAATAAAAATCACAGTTGTATTACACACAATGCACTGTTTTTTGAGAACAAAAATTCGTAACTAATGCACCATAATACATTCTGTCGAAAAATAAAAATTATTTTGAATACAAATAAAATAAAAGAAGCCTCCCGTGAGTTACTACAAGCTATAAAGTAGATTTTAAAAACGTTGTATAGAATAAAAGCTCACTGCGGGACGTTGTATACATGCGTGTGTGCACCACGACAAAGGAGCCTCATTCACTTTATATTGGGGTTGTTTGCGTGGTGCAGACACGTAAATGTAACAAAGTTCGTGACACCACCACGCAATGCGGTGTTAAGGAGTCGTGGTGGAGTCACGCATTCTGGTGAGATCAGGTTGAATTAATAAAATCAAAATACACACAGGCTATTGTCAACTTGAAAAATCCTCACAGGAGATCAAGGGGTTAAAAAGTCGGGCTGATTGACAGAGTGGCAGCTGTCTGAAATCAGTCTCTAATTGCTAATCAGCTTCGCTGCACCTTTAAAAGCACCACACCTGAAAGAAGGGCAGTAATCCAAGCTGGAAAGGGACAAACTAAAGAGCGTGCGTCCAGCAGCAACGAACCAGCAGAAGAAACGTCAAAGAAGCAGCACTGGTGCATCCATAACAAGCTGGAGAAGCGGCCGGTGAGAGACGAACTGTGTGTTTAGTTAAGAATCATACAACTTGCCGTTCGTGGAGCACGTTAGAGCGTGCGTTCTAGTTCAGTGTCATTTGTTTGTTTGATGTCCTCAAGCTAAAGCAACTGAGTGTTGATTTAAAAACGAGTGTTTTATTTATTGAGAGATGTAGATTGGTAAAAACGGTTTGCATGCTGCTAAGAATTCAGTCTATATTTGCATTTTTAATGAGACTGCATAAGTTAAAAACTGTTTAAAACATAATTTATAAAAAATACATTAAGAAAGTAAGAACAATACTCACAAGTGTTAAAAAGTATATGTAAAGCATGTATTTTTCCATTTATTATTTGATGTGTATTGTATTTACAGTAATTATTTTTCATTTAAGGTTTTTTACCTTACAACTTACAACATAAGCTGTACTGCAACAACAAATACCAAAGTAAAGAAAAACTCAAAAGAAACAAAGTTGTGGTCATTGTATGAGTGAAACCCAGTGAAAACCTCCTATGGACTGTACCATCCCTTTCAAGCGGGGAAAACTGCAAATATACCCCAGGGCTTGACAGCTATTGAAAGTGTGTTGAGGGCAGCAGGTGGTGGGCTTGGTTGATTCCCACCACCCCTAAACTGGAAGCATATGTGTTCCCGATAAGACAAGAGTGACAGACGAACGTCATAGATCAGGGGTGCCCAACCTTTTTTGAACCAAGAGCTACTTTTAAAGTTGCCAGTCTGCCGAGATCTACCAGTGAATTGTGGGGGCGTGCTAGCGAACTGGGAAACGGCGGATCTCGGTCGGTGCAACTTCAATGATGCCGTTTAAAAACATAAAAAATTAAGGGCGGTGACGGCTGTCAAAATCCATACCGGAAGTAAACAAAGACGTGCAACGGGAAGGTGTTCCCACGGGAAACAAAACTTAAAATATTAAATGAAACAATCTCATCTCTTAAAATTCACAACTTATTATGAATTAAACATTCACAAACTTATAATTATGAATTCACATGTTTAACTCTGTTACATATGCACACAACGAACAGCAGAGCGTAGGGCAGAATTAGGAGGGAATTCCGTCTCGTAACGTTTGTGCACCGTTTTGAAATTCCCCTCTAAATTACCCTTCTTCGGTAAAGCCACGCTCGCATTGCAGATGAGACAGATGGACTTTGAATTTGAATAAATACAAAAATAATTATCCTCCCATTCGGAGTGACAATGATATATTTTGGGCTTTTTTGCTTCTGCCATAATTGCGGTCTTGTGTGTGTGTGGACTGTCACTCCTGTTGACACGGACAACGTCAGCTAACTAGTGCCCACCAGCTACGCCCCGACACATGGGGTCATGCCAATCACAAAGCTTTGATGCGTGCATTATTCTGGCACAGGAAGATTATGTTATAGGTAGTGCTGTCAAAATTATCGCGTTAACGGCGGTAATTAATTTTTTGAATTAATTGCGTTAAAATATTTAACGCATGTGCAGAATGGCCCGCCCCATACATGCCACCAGTGGCAGCGCCAGGGTATGGCTGGGGTAGGCTACACCCATACCAAGAAATGGCTTAGCCCCACCATGAAAAATGATGTTAAAGTAAGCAAAATAAAGTCTGCCAACTCGCGCGGAGTAAATTGCACAGACAGCAGTTAGTAAGATTGATTTCAGTAGCCACGGTTTTGAAAACTTTTGTCACGTAGTGATCGTCTTCTCAATAGAACATCTTTGATAACGGCGTGGTGTTGTTGCAGGAAGTCCCGACGGAGAATACTTTTGCTGTAGTACAGGGCAGAGCCATATTATAGTAATAATATAGGCCATATTATAGTAATAATATGGCTCTGGTACAGGGGTGCACATAACTGGTACGCAGGTTATGTGCGTAATCTGAAATGCGTACCGTCACTTGTGTCACAAAGCGCATTTGCGTACTGAAGGAGTTTTGGTCTACTTTTCTCCGCGCCGTTCCTAATGAGCTTGCTTTAAAAGAAGAAACACTCAAAACAACCAGGACGAGGGTTAAACAAACATCTGTTTTAATCATAAACGGTAACAATGCAATACCATATAATACATTACCATACGAAGCCATATCATATGAGTAATGTCAGGAGTATGCCTACTCCTGGCCTTGTTCACAGGCTGACCTCCCGCTCCGGGCCGCGTGTGAAGAGAGGACGAAGCAACCGGTTGCACGTCCCAAAACCAACAAAGGGGTGGAGTTTTATTTGGGAGATACTAACACGCTGTCTCACAGGGAATTAGCGCGGGCAGCTTTGAAAGCCACAGGTGTTGGGAAGGCCTGCAGGAGGTACCTCCCCCTCCCCATTTGTAAAGCCTATCGATGGTTTAACCCAGAAAACATTATCAGGGATAATCTTTACACTCCAAACAGAAATCACCATTAATTCTGCATCTTTCTTCTTCACAAATAGCTTAACACACTCTTTTGATAAACAGGTAAACAGTCAAACAAAAAGATTATTGCGCTAATCTATTTTTGAGAAAAAGGGAACATTGTTTCAGGAATCTATAAAGAACCTCTATATGGTAGAGGAAAAACGTACTTTTTGTTCCTTCAACTATTAAAACACAGGAATGTATAAACCCACACATATACCATTAAAGATATGTAGATTTCCTTAAAACCTGGCCTGCGAGAGATCTAAAACAGAATATATTCTCTCTGGACCAAGCACCCTGTCTTGCATATCTCCATCTCCACCTCCCCCACAGGGCAATACAACTTATTTTACAGCCCTTTGTCTCTCGCCATTTTAGTCCTCACATTTATGAAAGGATAAAAACAGAGAAATCACTATAAAACACAAACACAGGTATTGCTTGAACACTTAACTGCTACTATTTGATAATTACCAGGGAACTCAACAGACCTCTTTTAATGTCTGGAAATTGCAACAAGACTTTCTGCCATTTCACATGTATCACACTTCTTTGGTACAATATCTCACATCAATTTCCACAGTACCGACGTACCTGTGAAGCTTTTCCAGAAGGCGGTTAGATCACCGGACGACAGAGTTGGTCTCCGTGTGCACAGACAGGGCTGCTGTTAACGTCGGTATGTACAACGGAACTGTGCCAAAACTACGCCAACCCTGCGGAGGGAGACTCCCCCCTTCACTGGAGAACTGCGCTAAAACAGCTGATCACAACGTTCACACTCTGTGGTCACGAAGTACTCCACTAGCCCCCCCCCCCCCTCTGTCGACTTTCCTGAAGTACTCCCCCATTGATAGAAATCAACACGTAATGAATTAAGACCCCACGGTTTGATGATTGATGGGTGTGTGGGTTGTCTTTCATTTTGACATGCAGAAAAATGTTATAATAAACATAGATACTGTATGTTAAATGGATATATCCGCCTTCTTTCATTTATCTTTCCATTCCCACAACAATATACATAAATAAATGGCATATTTTGGACATAGTTCGAATGGTGATTAATCATGATTAATTAATGTTTAAGCTGTGATTAATCTGATTAAAAATTGTAATCGTTTGACAGCCCTAGTTATAGGACATTAACTATAAAACAGAATATTGTTGTTCTATTTTTAGACACATCTCGCGATCAACTGGGAATCTCCCCGCGATCGACTGATTGTGCACCCCTGTCATAGATGTTTCTTAATACACTTTATCTTTGGGTTGGTAAGAGTAGGTAACTCTTTCAGTAAGGTAATTGTACATGATGTTCAGGTACAATGTTCATTATTGTCAGTCTTAGTTGAATCGTTAAGCATTCTACAGTGTTTTAATAGATCCAAACTGAAATGACATCAGACGCTATTGGGAATATCAAAAGTTTTGCAGGTATTTTTTCATAAATCAAACTATTCTACACTCTGCTTCTGCCTACATATTGACTGTGGAGGAACACTTTGGATCGCAACATGTTTTAGAAGTGATGCTTAAGCAGAGATGGATGTTTTTATGAAGCTCAAAAACAGTCCATCCAACATCTGATAAGTAATTTTACTCATGGCGGCACAACCAATCATGTTTAGATTAGTGTTGTCACGATACCAACATTTTGGTACCGATACCAAGTCAAGAATTGCGATTCCGATTCTTTTTCGATACTTTTCTTTTATTATTTTCATGATAAATCAAATTGTAGTTTCTGTTAAGTGTTTTCTTACAACATGGTCTCTTCTTTATACTTGAGTTTATGTGATTTCTTTGATAGTTAACTTTATATTTTATTAACATGTAATAGTACAGTAATATAAATAATTATTGACCAAATGTATATCACAGATGTTAGCCACATTTAGTAAGTTAGCTAAAAAGATAGCCATATTAGACAGTTATCATTGCCATTAATTGCCTCGTCAAACTACGAAAATGTTCGTTTGTCACAAAATAACATTCGCTAACCTGTCTGTCTTTAAATTCTTTAAACAGCTCTGGATGCCGGTCGGCGGGTGCTTAGCCAAGTTTGATGTGTTGGCTCCCTTGGTTTGCAGGGATCTAAAACATGTCTTACAGACAGGCAGACATACGTCTCTGGGCGGGCATTTGATTTACCAGGGCGGGCCAACCCCGAAAACCTAACTTACATTTCCCGGGAAATCTCGAGATTTGTCAAGGGGGGGGGGGGGGGGGGTGGTTAGGTTGCCATAATGCTATTGGCGGTCTTATTATAGGCTACATCCATTGGTTGGTTTTGTGGCACATTTGTAACGCTGCGCCAACTTGGGCAAGCACGCAGGCAAACTTGAGCGCACACAGGGTGGAAAGGAGTAAGGTTGAGCGATGGAGAGAGAGAGAGCGATGGAGAGAGAGAGCGATGGAGAGAGAGAGAGCGATGGAGAGAGAGAGAGATGGAGAGAGAGAGAGAGAGCGATGGAGAGAGAGATAGAGAGTGATATAGTGCGAGAGCGAGAGATTGAGAGAGCGAGAGAGAGCGAGAGAGAGAGAAGAGAGATGAGAGGAGAGACGAGATAGAGAAGAGGAGCGAGAGAGAGAGAGAGCGAGAGAGAGAGAAGCGAGAGAGAGAGAGAGAGCGAGAGAGAGAGAGAAGAGTAGCGAGAGATAGTAGCGTTATCGAGAGAGAGCGAGAGAAGGAGCAGAGAGAGCGAGAGAGAGGCGAGTAGAGAGCGAGAAAGAGCGAGCGAGCGAGAGAGAGAGCGAGAGAGGAGCGGAGAGAGAGCGAGAGAGAGAGCGAGAGAGAGAAGCGAGAGAGGAAGCGAGAGAGCGAGAGAGAGATAGAGAGCGAGAGAGCGAGAGAGAGAGAGAGGCGAGAGAGCGAGAGAGAGAGCGAGAGCGAGAGAAGCGAAGCGAGAGATAGAGCGAAGAGAGAGGCGAGAGGAGACGAGACATAGAGAGAAGCGGAGAGAGAGCGATAGAGAGCGAGGGAGAGCGAGAGAGAGCGAGAGAATCGGAGAGCCGAGAGAGATAGAGAGAGAGAGAGAGAAGCGAGCGAGCGAGAGAGAGCGCGAAGAGATAGAGAAGCGGAGAGAGAGAGCGAGAGGAGAGACGAGAGCCGAGAGCGAGCGAGAGCGAGAGAGAGGAGAGAGAGAGAGAGCGAAGGAGAGAGAGGAGAGAGCGAGAGAGAGAGAGCGCGAGAGA
Source organism: Pseudochaenichthys georgianus (assembly GCF_902827115.2). Lineage (NCBI taxonomy): Eukaryota > Metazoa > Chordata > Actinopteri > Perciformes > Channichthyidae > Pseudochaenichthys > Pseudochaenichthys georgianus. The sequence continues at coordinate 20,471,114 of NC_047505.1, forward strand.
GAGAGCGAGAGAGAGAGAGCGAGAGCGAGAGAGAGAGAGCGAAGAGCGAGAGAGCCGAGAGAGAGAGAGAGCCGTAGAGAAGCGATATAGAGAGAGAGAGAGCGAGAGAGAGAGAGAGAGAAGAGAGAGAGAGAGAGAGAGAGAGAGAGAGAGAGAGAGAGAGAGAGAGAGAGAGAAGAGAGAGGAGATAGAGAGAGAGAGAGAGAGAGAGAGAGAGGAGGAACCACAGAAGAAGAGAGAGAGAGAGAGAGAGAAGAGAGAGAGAGAGAGAGAGAGGAGAGAGAGAGAGCGCTCTCCTCTCTCTCTCCTACTCTCTCTCTCTCCTCTCTTCTCTCTCATCGCTCTCTCGCTCTTCTTTCTTCTTTCTCACCGCATCCGGAATTCAATTTCTCCCTTCAAATACCTCTAATTTACATTTCGCCGCCTCGCTTGTCGCTTGCTTGCTAGTTGTACGTTTGTAACGTAACTGATGTCTTCTAATGTCCTGCATCTTGGTGCTGAGTTGCCATATTTCTTTCTTTC